>NC_072484.1:56329444-56645416 GCF_027574615.1 Eptesicus fuscus
TTGACTTTCTCCAGAAAAATTCAGTCTTAGAAAAACCAAAGAGTTACAAGTTACATGAATTTCAAAATAACTGAGCAACCCATTCAGAGCATTGAGTGTTTTGAGTTGTTTATTTCTGGAAGATGAGTGGCTATAGGTTACCTGGGAAGGAGAATAGGCTGAGCCAGCAGTAAGAAGGAAAGTTGGAGTTAAGCTTTTATTCTTAAAACTTTTGGAAATGCAATATATATTTTAAAACATGTAAATTGTAAGTGTAAAGCTTGGAAATTATTATGGGTGTAACTACTGCCCAGATCAAGACAGAGAATATTACAAGCATCAAAATAAAGACAAAGAACATTACCAACAACCAGAAACCACCCCCTGCCCCAGTCCAGTCTTTCCCCAGAGAGGAAAATAGATTAATTTGGGCTGTTTTTGAACGTCATATAAGTGGGGTCATACTTTTTGCATCTGCTCCAGGTAGATCAAAATTACAATGGAAAGACTCAGTCATCTTATTGCATGTAGTAGAACTTCATTATTATTATGGTGCCAATACATAGGAAAGTAGAACTTGAATGTCATGCTGAACACCTGAATATATATATTTATATTTAATCTTTACCATGTATGTGAGAATGATTTTCTTATTATCTTAATTTTGCAAGGGGAAAAGCTGGGTTATTGACAATATCAAGTTCTCAATATTTCTAGCAGAGCCAAGAATCACAGCCAGCTTTGTCACATTTTTTAGCTACCATCCAAACCATGTCTGTTTTCACTTGACTTTTATAAATGAAAATAAAACTAAATACATTGCTATGCTTCAGCTCCTTAACTCATCAAATATGACCTAAGGTTACAGAATTTTAGGTTTGGGAGAAAGAGATTAATATACTAACAAACGTAGGTGGAATTAAAAGCGAAGTAACACTTCAGAGCAGGCTTACATTAGAGTTCAAAGAGGCAATTTAAATCAACATTTTACTTTTTAATTTTCCAGTCCCTTCTTGTCTCTGCTGTTTAGAAAGCCAAGGAAAATAGTTTATCCATTTGCACTGCCTCTTGTAATAGGATGCACAATGGTTGCTTTTTTAAATTATGATTCATTAGCAATTGTATGAACACCCAAGGACTAACAACAGGTGTTGAACCATTGCAGTTTGCTTGGGAGTGGTGAGACTGTTCTAATTGTTCATAGATCAAAATAATTTCTGAGCTTTTTGTCTAAGTCATAGATCATCTGCTATGATATTTCCACAAGAGAAAGAAGGACTTGCGTAAAATCGAGGTGAACAGAGAGGCCAGCATCCTATGCCCTTATGCAAAACCATGTCTCTTTAGATCAAGCTGCAACTCCTGCTTAATAGTTGTGAACTCCAACTACTTGCAAAAGGTGAAAGTACCTGAGGTCATCATATAATAAATGAGAAATACTATTGACTCTTTTTTCCACATGACACTTAAATCTAAATACCACTCTTTTAGTAGCTTATACTTTGTCACATTTTCCAAGTCTGAACTTTTTCTCTTTAAAAAATCAATATATGTTAATATTATATGGTAGTGCATTTCTGCATCGACAGCCAGTTCATCTTCAAGACATTAACTTTCCTGCCTTCCTCAATAAAACAATTGAAGTTGAAGTCACTTAAAAAAACCAGTAATGTGCCGAAGCCGGTTTGGCTCAGTGGATGGAGCGTTGGCCTGCAGACTCGGGGGTCCCAGGTTCGATTCCGGTCAGGGGCATGTACCTTGGTTGTGGGCACATTCCCTGGTGGGGGGTGTGCAGGAGGCAGCTGATCGATATTTCTCTCTCATCGATGTTTCTGGCTCTCTATCCCTCTCTCTTCCTCTCTGTAAAAAATCAATAAAATATTAAAATAAAACAAAAAAAAACAGTAATGTAAACCTTGAAGATAGATGATATTTAAATATATTACTTTATTATTCATATAGCTCTAGAAAAATTAAATATATATCATGCACAAATAATTTATTTAGAAGTGAAGCATGCTGTAGATAGCCTCATTCTTCTAATCTCTACAATTATATTTCCTTCTATTCTGGACAAATCAAATGCATAGGGGAGTATTGTCAACCACTCAATTGTATTTGAAATATAACTGCTTTTTCTAAACGCCTATTGCCCTATTTCCAACATCCAACAGCTCTTGGCTAGGTTGCTCTGATCATTTTCAAATTAGTTTCCTGCCTCCTCCAATGAACCTCCTATATTTTGTTCATATAGTAACTGGAGTGATATTTAAAAAAATAAATAAATCAGGTTTGCATCAAAACCCTGTTTAAAATCCTTTTGGGCTCCTTATGGCACGTGTGATAAAATCCTGCCTCTTCATCCTGTCTCCAAGGTCCTAGCTGGTCCTGGCTTTCTGACTCTCCAACCACATTACATGCTTCTCTTCTCCTTGCTCAGCATGTTTCAGCCATAATAGTCTTCGTTGTGCTTCTCAATCAGACCAAGTTCATTAATGCCTTGGGGCATTTCCTTCTGCTGCCTCCTCTTCCTGGGATGCTCTTTTCTTAGATCTTTTCATGGCTGGCTCCTTGTCATTCAGATCACAACCTCTACAGCATCTCATGAGCAACAGCTTTCCTGACTTCCTAGCCAGAGCAGCCAGTTTCAGTCCCATCACTTTGTTTAGTTTTACAGCAATCATCACTTCATGTATTTTCTCATTTATTTGTTTGTCTTCCATCACAAGAATGTAAGTTTCTCAACAACCTAGAAGAGTGTCTGAAATACGAGGCTCTCAACATGTTTGATAAATGAATGAGTTTAATTATATAATAGTTAGGAGAAAATACTTGAAAATGCTACAAACACAATATAAATATTACATATTATGTTCATGGTGTATAATTTTATTAATGTAGTAAAAAAGGTTAGAAAGGATTATAATTAAACTAGAGGCCCAGTGCAGGAAATTCGTGTACAGGTAGGGCCCCTAGGCCTGGCTGGCGATCAGGGCCGATTGGGGCCTTCCAGCTGCCGGCCAGGACCTCCGTTCCCTGGCTGCCAGCTGACAGTCGGGGCCTTCCTTTGTTCCACACTGCCCCCTGGTGGTTAGCACACGTCATAGCAAGCGATAGAACTGATCTCCAGGTCAAACTCCTGAGAGGACAATTTGCATATTAGGCTTTTATATATATAGAATGTTATCCTTAGTTCTAAAGTAGGGTATTTTTCTTTTTAATTATGTAGCTTTAGAATTTCAATTATTTTTCTCTATATTATAATGAAAAAAACTTAAAGAAAAAAACTAAACACTGGCAAGAACTTTACAAACTATTAAGAATGGCTTCCTCTGGATAGATTATGGGTGAATTTTTTCTTCCTCTTCATTTTTTTGCTATAATTTGCAAATTTCCAACAGTATGCATGGCTCAATGTTATAATCAGTCAACAATTATCCTTTTATTTAAAAATTAGTAATGTCAATATAGCTTATAAGGAAAGCCATTTTAATATAATGAATATGAAAATGTTATATAATCAATCATCTAGGAATACTAATACTTATTGACATGCACAGTGCTGTATTAAAAAGGACTGCACATTCCTTTAGACATGTCTCCCTGGACGTTGGGGTTTGTTTCTCTTCTTGAACCTGTGACATTTTGTTTTTGTTTTAATATATTTTTATTGATTTCAGAGAGGAAGGGAGAGGGAGAGAGACAGAAACATCAATGATGGGGGAGAATCATCAACCAACTTTCTCCTGCATGCCCCACACTGGAGATCTAGCCTGCAACCCAGGCATGTGTCCTGACTGGGAATGGAACCATGACCTACTGGTTCATGAATAGAAAAATATTTTATTGTCAACACTCAACCACTGAGCCATGCTGGATGGGTGAACCTGTGATGTTTTTGATGATAAAGTGTGATAGAAGTGTCACTATGCTAGGTCTGAGCCAGCCTATAACAGAACTGCAATCTCTTCATTATTCTCTTGGACCCACTGAGAAATTCTAAATTAGTTACCTATAGAGTAGTGGTTCCCAACCTTTTTTTGGCCATGCCCCACCTAAGCATCTCTAAAATCCTAATGCCCCCCTGTGACATATAATTCTTATTCAAAAAGTGAACTCCTATTCACGTGGAGGAAGCCTAAAAGGGCCTTAACTTGGTCTAAACAAGCTTCCAAAGAACATGGCATCCATGAAAGAGAAAACTAAAAGAATGAAAGGACAGTTGAAGTACTGAGGAAGAAATCACTAAGAAACTGGTAAAATACATACATATATATATATATATATATATATATATATATATATAAAGTGATATGAAAAAATAGCAAATAAAGTTTCAAAACATATAATAGAGAACTGAAATGCATAAATATGTCACAATATATATTTATATGCTATATATGAGGCCTCTAGAACCATAAGAAATGCAAAAAATTCATTGTTAATAACTCATTCTCTAATTGCTCTCCTTAAAAATCAAATTGTCCCCCTGTGGGGCGTGTGCCCCATGTTGGGAACCACTGATGTAGAGGTTATATGGAGACAAAGGAAGATGTCTATCTAGTCCCCAGCAATTGTAGCCCCCAGAAATCATGAAACAAAGAACGCATCTCTGTTGAGGCCCCAGAAATAATTCAATATCTTGGAAGATTTTTTGTTTTTGAATAGAAGTTAACTGTTCTAAAACACATATGGAAATAAAAAAGACCTAGAATGGTCCAAATAATTTTGAAAAACAACAACCTGATTTCAAGACTTATTAAAAAGCTAATCAAAACAGTGCAGTAGTAGTATAAAATGGATAAATAAATCAATGAAATAGGATAGAAAATCCAGATAAACATTCATAGACAGATGATTTTTTAAATAGTTACAAAGACAATTATAAAGGAGGGATACTCTTTCCAACAAATGGTGTTGGAACAATTGGATATCTATATGCAAATAGACAAGATTTGACCAAGGCCTTCATATTATATCTCAGAGATTATATATCAGATATTATAAATCAGAGAGGGGAAAAACCCAAACTGCATGAACTTTGCAATTTCACAATAAAACACTCAACAAACTGGAAATAGAAGGAACCTTTTCCAATACAATAAAGGCCATAAGAATGATGTCAGCATCTCTTTTTTAATAGTAAAGGTCATATTAAAATAAGCCCATAGATAACATCATACTTAATGGTGAAAGACAAAGTCTTTTCCCTAAGATCAGGAATAAAACAAACATGCCCACTTTTTTTTCACCTCTGTTCCACATAGTAATGGAAGTTCTAACCAGAATTATTAGAAAATAAAAAGAAACAAAGGCATCTAAATTGGAAAGAAAGAGATATAGTAAAATATTTTTCTATTCACAGATGACATAATTTGATGTAGAAAACTCTAAAACATTCCATAAAAACCTATAAAATTAAGCAACATTGCAATGTACAAAATCAACACTCAAAGATCAGTTGTTTCTCTTCAATAACAAAAGAAAATTTAAAAATTATATGTATATGAATGTTCATAGTTCCTTTATTTATTTATTTTTTACTAGAGGCCTGGTGCATATAAGATATGGCATAGAAATGGACAACAGTGTGGTGATAACCAGAGGGAAAGAGAAGGGTGGTTAAGTGGAGGTAGTCAAATGGGGGATAGAAGGATACTTTGCTTGGGGCGATGGGTACATGTTGTAGCGTACAATTGATGTTTTATTGAGCTGTCGACTTAAAACCTGTATGGTTTTGTGAACCAATGTTACCCCAATAAATTCAATTAAATAAATAAATAAAACCAGATGAAATCCTATATAATAAAGAGGTAATATGCAAATTGACCCTTACACCCTCACAAGATGGCTGCCTATGACCAGGCCAGCAGGGGGGTTAGTGAGGGATGACCAAAGGAATGAACAGCATGCTGCGTGGGGTGACTAGGCCGGCAGGGGGGGGGGCAGTTGGGGGTGATTAGGCTGGCAGAGGGGGCAATATTAGGTGACCTGGCCAGTGGGGGAGCAGTTAGGAGTGACCAGGCCAGCAGGGGAGACAGTTAGGGGCAACCAGGCAGGCAGGCAGGTGAGCAATTAGGAGCCAGCGGTCCAGGATTGTGAAAGGGATGTCTGACTGCCAGTTTAGGCCTGATCCCCGGGATCAGGCTTAAACCGGCAGTCAGACATCCCCCAAGGGGTTCCAGATTGGACAGGGTGCAGGCTGGGCTGAGGGAACCCTGCCCCGTGCATGAATTTTGTGCACTGGGCCTCTAATATATATATATATATATATATAAAGTATGTATATACAAAAGTATCTAATATATATATAAAAAGTATGTATATATACATATATATGTATATATATACATATATATATATGCATACTTTTTTTAATACCTTCACTTTCTTTCATTCAGTCCCCCAACATCCTTCCCAGATGTCCACTCCTGCATAAAAATAATCTTCCTAAAAATAGAATCTTAATCTAATGTTAAGTAATCTTATTCATGATTTCTTAACTATTTCATAGATGCTCTTGTTGATATTTTTTGGATACATGAGAAAGAAATTTATTTAAGACTAAATTTTCTATTTACTTGGAATAAAATGTCTTACTTTGCTTTAGATCCCAAGCCTAATATGATAGCTTTCAGATTTTCTTTCCCAATTGCACTTCAAATGTCTGTTTTTTGTCTTTCTTTTTATAAGATATATATAATTTTCTGCTTAATAACATAATAATTAATTATATATCAATTGTTCTACATCATTTCATTTTAAAGTAATCTCAAGTCAGTGTTAAATGTTTGTCTTAAATATAATTTTATAGTTTTCTATCCTAAAACAATATATTTTTCTAGAAACAGCCATACATTTTAGAGTATCAATCCATCATAGCTAGCTCACATGCTCATTGTACTCTCATTACTGTGCCATGATTAGGGTTTTCTGATAAGACTATTAGATATACAGAAAACAATGAGATTTTGATTAAATCATTCATTTTTAACTAGTTTCTTCTGTTCTTTGCCCTACAAAACAGACCACCTTTCTGTTTTGTTTTATTTTACTTCTTTCTCAACTTCCTTCTCTAGAAAAAATGAACAATATAGGGACTTGTATAATTTTATACCATATTTTGTAGTTTTGATAATGACTTTTATATGGCAAAAGGTGGATGGCTAAACCTCACTACCCAGTAGGTAGTCTTTGAAGCTCATTAACAATCTGGTGGCTCCTGCATTAATTTGTGGGTCCCTACAGGGATGGAAATTGCTTCTTTTTAGTATTATTGACTGACAGAGCAGGTGATAACTTGTTTGCATCCTTTGAACAAGTTCATTATTTTCCCATATGGCTTTTGCAGGTAAACACTCCAATATTTAATTAGCAAACTCTCTTTGGTAAGCTTATAAACAATTATAGGACCTTTTCTCTTTCATTTGTGTTCAGGACTCAAATGTTTTTTTATGGCCAGTTTGATTCATCGCAGTCAATAGTTGTAGGCCTGACAGCTGGCATTAGTACCTATTAAAGCAATTACCTATATTTTGTTCATAATCTAAAAATAAGATTCCATCAATCTTCAAAATTGACTGCCTGGGCAGCAAAAGTTTTAAGCCTCTTCAATCCAAGTCTTCACGTTGACACCACTTGCTCTAAATCTTCCTTATCATTGTCTGATAAATTGAAGCAACACATTAAGTGTTGAAAATATCTATACTGAGCACACACATGTGTTCCATTGAAAATAACCTGGTGCAAGTGGACATTCAATTTTAACATATGTCAAGTACCTGCCATTAGCTTGTCCATAAAATAGTTCCCAATAAAGTGGAGGAAATTAAGCATTCAATGTTGTTTAAAATTAGTGTGAGGAGACTCAGAGAGATGCTATATATTGAATAGTGGGACTTTTAAGTATTCCAGAAAAAGGAGAGAAAAAAATTAAAATCACGTGTAAGTTGATAACCTAGAAAGTTAAGAAAGGGTCAAGGAACTGGAGGTCAAAGAACACTATTTACTTTAGGGATTAGAAGAGGTTAAAAGCGCTGGTTGGATACAGGAATTTTCCAAGTTGAAGATTTCAAAGATGGGACAATATTTTAGTAATAAGGAAAAGCATCATGTTGCCACATGAAAGGGTGCATACAGGGAGTAAAAGTGAAAGTGCTGCAGAAATTAAGAGGCAAGGAGGCCTGGAGGATTGTTGTGTGTTTTTCAGAGTTACAATAGGCTTAGGAGTTGGAGTAGGAAGGAAAATGAATTCAACCAAATGATCCAGGGAAACCTAGAAATTGTTATCTATGGGTCCTGAAAATAAGAGATGTGTGGTTTAAACATGTGTTAGATATGTCAATATTGAGAGTCTGTTGAGCAAAAGTTGTTAATATTAAATACTCTTCTTGGGATCTTGATGAAAGATGATATCATTACACTTGAGAGGATAGGAAGGTCATCAGAGAATTGCTAGGTTAGTTAAATCCAAGTAGTGAAATACTTGAGGAAAAGTTCAGGGTTCTATAAAAGTCTGTTTAAACTAGCCTAAGGGGTCTGAGATGCTAATATAAATCATGAAAATGGAAACGAAGTGTGAAACCAATACTGTTCCCTCACTGAAAAAATCTGGTGGATAAAAAAGAACCTGGCCAGGCCATAATTCAGGGCAGGAAGGTTGGGAAACACAAAAACCCTTAAATGTAGTGTGAAGTCTGAATTACCAAAGGTGAAAGTAATCCAAAAACAAAACTAAATTTAAATGCTTAGTAGTCAGAAATAGGCCCTGCATCATTTTAGAGTTGCTGCAAAAAGTTCATCTTTATTCCCTGGTGTAAATTCCACAAGGGCAGCGATCATGCCTGTTTTGTTCACTGTTGCATCATTAGTACAATGCCCAGGAAATGGGAAATACTTAACAAGTGCTTATTTAAATAAATAAATGCAAATAAAAATAATCTAGATCATATTGAGAATATGTTAATTGAATGCATATTGTGTGTCAGGAATGGTACTAAGCAATAGCTTATATACATTATTCCATTTAGTCCATACATTCATGAAGTATAAACATGAAATTCCAGATATGGTAACTGAAATGTGATATTATACAGGCATATAGTAAGAGATAGGACTAGAAAATGGGAAGGAGGGGAGAAAATGTGTCTTTGATGGCAGTTGTGATTGTAGGGATGAAAGCTCAGAAAGCTGATGGAGACAAAGGAGGGACATTAATGAAAACAACCAAACTCAGAGATCCAACTGGAGCTTTGGCGTGATACTATAGTGATGCATCTAAAACTTCCCAGGTGTAGAAAAAGGCAAGGATTGTCTGAGTCAGATGTACTGGCCTGCCACCTGCAAAGAATAGTCATACTTCCTGTTAAAAAATAAAAACGGCAATAAGGGGAAACATCAAAACAACAGTTTTTAAGGTTTCATATAACTGGAATTTGATGTTTAAAAACATAAATAATTTACTCTTGAATCATCAATTCAATCTCACTTAGATCAATATTTAATTAGTATCACTCAGCTGTACTTGAATAACTCTATGAAAAATACTTGCTTAGTTTAAATCCCATTTTGCAGAAATCTAAGTGGGATTTTTATTTAAAAAATCATTAGTACTTTTATTTAAACTTCTCTTCAAATCTCATAATGCAAGGGGGGAGGGTAAGAGATCAACCCAAAGGACTTGTATGCATGCATATAAGCATAACCAATGGACACAGACACTAGGGGGGGGGTGAGGGAGTGTGCTGGGAGGTGGGGGTGGCCAGGGAGAGGTCAATGGGGGGGGCGGGGGGAAAGGAGACATATGTAATACTATATGTAATACTTTAAACAATAAAGAATTTTTTAAAAATCTCATAATGCAATATTTTTTCCAACCCTCAGTTTGCCTTGATTTATCTGTTGTTTTATCAAAGATTTATTTCTGGTTCTACCAGACAAGGACACTTACTTTTATTTTTATTTATTTTAATTCTTTATTTATTTTAGAGAGGAAGGGAGAGAGAGAGGGAGAGAGAAACATTGATTTGTTGTTACATTTATGCATTCATTCATTGGTTCTTTCTTGCATGTGCCCTGACAAAAGATCCAAGAGATTGAACCAGCAACCTTAGCCTATCAGGATGATGCTCTAATCAACTGAGCTACCGGGCCAGGGCTAGGGCAACGACACACTTACAAGCCTAGGCATGCATGATGAGGTGCACTTCCTTGGATGCACACCCCTTCCCTCATTTGAACGGAGTTCTCTTCAGGGCCCATTTTTTCTTGTAACTTCAGAGTCCTTGGTTTGGGAACATTTGAACAACTCCCACCAACATTCTATTTGGATTCCTGAAGTAGAAATGGAAACTTCTGAACAGGTGCTCAATAAGTGTGGAATTAATAATTAATGCCATTATGTCATTGCAGGAAAATTAATGCCAGAAAATCATGTTTTGGTGTGCCTTTCTAAAAGCCTAATCTTTTTATTTAAAATATTTAACCTATGGATAACATGCACACAACACACACACACACACACACACTCACACACTTGCACCTCATTACGATTTACAGGGAACAGGATAACGTGAGAAGTTTCAGATGGCAATTAAGTGAAATCTTAAAGACTTTGACATTATAATTGGTTCAAACATTTAATTAAAACTATAAAGCCCAAAATTATAAGATCATGTGTAATTTAAAGTAGTTTTCCATCTTGATGCAGATTCTTCTCACACTATTAATAAGCTAGACCTTTAAAACCACTTGGCAAGACAGTTTTATTGCTTGCTAACCACATTCAACATTTTAAATATACACTTTTATAGAAAATAGAAACACTCAACAACTTTTAAAGTATTTGAGAAACAAAGTCCAGTATTTGCCAATTTTATTAGTTCTCTTCTTATCCTTCCTATTTAAAGCCAGTTTATTTTGCACTAAAGATATGTAGATAACACTGAAAATCAACAACTCTAAATTACTATTTTCTTATTAAAGCCTTCATTTGAGTCTTTAATCATGAATTTATTAGTCACTTTTCTTATTACTTCAATGCTACTAAAAATGCACAATGTTTGGAAAGTTGAAACACCAAACATTAGTTATTTTTATAGAAAAAATATTCCATGACTTTAGGACTAATTTGGAATTTGGCATATCTATTTTCCAGGCACCAAACCCTGTTACTATGATTTAAAAGTTCTCTTTTTTAAGAAAACAACACAGCATCTGTTACATACGAGCTTCCGCACTAACTTCAACTGAGTTGACTTTACCTATTTCCCCACTTGGAAGACACTCTAAAACAATAATGGGAATGAGAAACAGAAACATGTGTTCTCTCTGTCACTAATCTAAGAACAATTCCTAAATATGAAACGTTTTCTAAGAAAAAGATGGTCAAGGGTGCAGATCAACAAACATGAATGGGGTGACCTTGCCTATTAAAGAAAACGACATTAAAATTTTGTAAAGAAAAATTCAACTCTGCTCTATACAATAATCCAACTTCAAACACAAAGATTAAAAAAGACTAAAAATAGAGGGATTGTAACCAGCCAAACAAAAAAATGATGTTCAGTTGTCTGCATCAAGGAAAGCCAAACTTGTGAGGCAGTTCCACGCAGTCCTTTCTCCAATGCCCTTCCTCCTTGCAATAGGTGCATTGATTGGCACCTAGTGGGCCTTTCCCTTTCCGCGCATGTCCAGCCTCTTTTTTGTAAATTACGTGCACAGATCACTTTTTCCCCTGATAAGCAGCAACAATGGTGGCCTGCTTTAATGTTCCTGTTTCGTGGCCCTGGTAAACCTCAGAGGCTATGTCCACCAGCTGGGAGGGATTCATTCCAATGCCCCGTCTAAACGTTGGAGCTTCCTTCTGATATCGAGGGCACTTTGACTGATAAAAATCATGTTTACAATTCGAGCATATCAATGTGCTTTCAATAGACCTGGTAGCCCAGCCAGCGTGGTGCAGTGGTTGAGGCGTCAACCTATGAACCAGGAGGTCACTGTTCGATTCCCAGTCAGGGCACTTGTGGGCTCAATTCCAGTGCGGGGTGTGTAGGAGGCACCCAATCAATGATTCTCTCTCTCTCTCTCTCTCTCTCTCTCTCTCTCTCTCTCTCTCTCTCTCTCTCTCTTTCTCTCTCTCTCTCTCCTTTCCTCTCTGAAATCAATAAAAGTATATTTTAAAATATAGGCCTGATAGATCTTTTCTAAAAATTCAGAAGGATCCTCATTTGGTTTCTGTTGAACAGTACATATCACACCCAGGCTCTTAGTTTAGGCACCCCTTCCTAACACCTTCCAATATGTATCTTTTGTAATGTTCTAGGGAGGCTAGGGTCCAGCTATTTGGGTGCCAGTTGGGCTCTGCCAGGGGAATTGCCCTGGCTGGGTTGTGTATCCCATTGGGATTCTCTTGATGGAGGAGATGATCCTCTTCATTGGCTTTATTTATACCTTCCTGCCTTTCATCTGCTGTTAGCTGGATTTTAAGGAGAGCCCAGTATGGATGGTGAGTGGCAAAAATTGGGGGGAAAATATCTCCTATTTTCTGGGGATTCTCCCTATTTGAGAGGTTGGAATTCTTCCAATTTAGTAAAATTGAAGTGGAAAATGGAGTATGGGCCCAATAGTAGCCAGTGGCTGGCCTTCCTGGTTTATTCCCCCTGTAGGGTGTTGCCTCAATGGGAATTGTCCTTCTCTGGATAGGGATGCTCCTTGGTCAAATTGGGTGCCCTGCCAGGTCTTTGAGGGGGAGACCATTCTTTCATAATATAGGGCTAGGGCTGCTGCCCCACTGGGCCCTATCTCAGAGCATCCAGCCCCGGGGGTGGTGGTGGGAGAAATCCTCTTACTGCTAATCCTGAGTCCTCAGATTTCATGGCATTAATGAAACTCATTTCCTCGTTTTCCTTTTCTTCTTGTGTCCTACCATCAGGGAGGGATTTTGAATTCAATTCCCTTCTCCATATCGTTAGTTTGTTCTCTTTCTTTGCCAAATCCTAATTGTATAAAGACATAAATGCCTGGATATAACAGATTTTGTCCCATTTCCATGACCATTGGCAAAATAATTCCAATTATATGATGGTATAGTAATTTTGAGAACTATTTAGGGGCCATTTCCCCCCATAGTTTAAAATATACATAGGCCAAGCAGTGTTACAATAGAAAACCAATTCCTGCTTAGTCATCGGATCATAGATGTACATGGACTAATCTGCTAAAATTTGGCCCCAGTGGACTCCTTTCAGGAGTCAAAACAAAACGACCCCTGATGTTCTGAAAGTACAAATCCAAAACCATAATCATAGCACAGACCCAGACAAAGTGGTAACATGTAAACAAAACTTGTATCTCTAATTCTATTATTCCAAACTAGAGGCCCGGTGCATGAGATTCGTGCACTCGGGGGCTGGGGGGGTGGGGGGGAGGTCCCTCAACCTGGCCTGCACACTCTCACAATCCGGGACCCCTTGGGGAATGTCCACCTGCCAACTTAGGCCTGGGGGAATTGGACCTAAGCCAGCAGTCAGATATCCCTCTCTCAGTCTGGAACCCCTTGCTCCTTACCACCCGCCTGCAGTGGAGGCAGAAGAGGCTCCCGCCACCACCACTGCACTTGCCAGCTGTGAGCCCGGCTTCTGGCTGAGTGGCGCTCCCCCTGTGGGAGCGCACTGACCACCAGAGGTCAGCTCCTGCATTGAGCGTCTGCCCCCTGGTGGTCAGTGCACATCATAGCAACCGGTTGTTCCACGGTTCGGTGGATTTGCATAATAGCCTTTTATTATAGAGGACAAGTGCTCACAAATAAGTCTTAGTGTCTTATCTCCTGCCAACTGATTTCGCAAGACCCAAATGGCGTGAAGCCTGAGTGGCACAAAGCCCAAGTGGCACGGATAGCCTGCCAACCAGTACCACAATTAGTCCTAACTGGACCCAGTTGGCACAAAGCCCAACTGGCACAAAGCTCGAGTGGCAGGAAGCTCAGTTGGCACAAAGCCTAAGTGGCATAAAGTCCAAGTGCAGGCATAGCCTGCCAACTGGTACTGCAAATGGTTCTATCTGAACCCAGGTGGCACAGAGCCCTAGTGGCACAAAGCCCAAGTGGCACGGATAGCCTGCCAACAGGTACAGCAAATGATCCTAACTGGACACAAGTGGCTAAAAGCCCAAGCAGCGGGGATAGTGGACCCCCAGTGTACACGCTGATTAGACTTAACCAGTCTTGGAATTTGTCTGCTCCCCAAACACCCATTTCCTTCCACCAGCCAAGAGTTTCAGGAGGCTGACTCCTGGAGAAGGAGCACGTGGACATTCCTCAAGAAAAGCTGGGAAATTCTCAGTCCCACTGCTTTCCCAGGGTCCGCTGACCACAGGCACCAGGACTATAGCCAGGGGCCTCTTGGACTTACTGAGGCCCATGCTGTTAGGACAGAGTTGCCAAAAATTTTTCTGTCCAATTATCTTACTAGCTTTGACACTCAGATCCTGTCCATTCATGTTTATAACTTTTGGCATGCTTGGGCCCTATCCATTCATATTTTTAGCTTTTTGAAACCCCCCTGCCTCCATCCTGGCCAATGGGGGAGACTCCCCAACAATGAACTGTACAGTAACAGTATATCAAGTACCTTGGAGCAGTAAGAGAGCAGGGGTTATAATATAGCAAGAACAGGATCAAGACAAGGAAGCCCAGTATTTCTATTATTATTTAACTTTGTTTTCGTGTTATTAGCCAATTAACTAGACAAGATAACACAAAGACATAAGAATTGGGGGGAAAATAAAGAAGAAAACCCTATATCGTTTATTGGTTTTATTTTGACTATCACCCAAAGTCAAATAATCTTCTGTCACCATATATTTGGACCTCTTTACCCTCTACTACCTCACCATACCTTCCCTCTGGTAACTACCATACTGTTGTCTGTGTTTATGAGTTGCAGTTTTATATCCTATATATGAGTGAAATCATATGGTTCTTAGCTTTTTCTTACTGACTTATTTTGCTTAGCATAATATTCTCAAGGTCCATCCATGTGTCCAAATGGCAGTATTTAAGCTGAGGTACTTGCCTTTTACACTGAGTGGCCAGATTATTATGATCTCTGAACACATAATAATCTGGCCACTCAGTGTATATCCTATATAATAAAGGCTAATATGCAAATTGTCCCCTCGACCAGGAGTTCAACCAGCAGGAAGGCTGGCCAACCGCCCATGTCCCCTCCCCCTGGCCAGGCTGGCCAAACCCCACCCATGCACGAATTCATGCACCTGTATATACATACATACACTGAGTGGCCAGATTATTATGTATTCAGAGATCATAATAATCTGGCCACTCAGTGTATACTCATTTTATTAAGTGTTTTAATCATAAATGGATGTTTTTATATGACTTATATCCTTTGTTTAGTTAATGTGTTGAGTTACATTGGTCGATTTGCATATGTTGAACCATACTGCTGCCGCTGGAATGAACCACTAGATCATGATGTGTTATTTTTTTAATGTATTGTTGTATTTGATTTGCTAGTATTTTTATAGGGTTTTTGCATCTGTATTCATCAGAGATATTGGCCTGTAGTTTTCATTTTTTGTGTTATCCTTGCCAGGTTTTAGTATCAGGGTTATGTTGGCTTCATAACATGTGTTAGGAAGTATTGCCTCTTCTTTCACATTTCATATTTCACATGTCACATCAATATACTTTTATTACCCAAGAAAATCAAATGATAAACTTAAGCAATAAAATAATTCAGAAAATATATAAAATTAACTTATACAAATTAATAGCATTAACATGTATAAGTAATAATCAGTTAGAAAATGTAATAAATGAGAAAGATCCATTTATAATGGGAAAAATATAAAATATTAGGAATAGACTTGGTGAGATAACTTGGTGAGATATAGTCAAAACCTATATTAACAAAATTATAAAGTACAACCGAAAGATACAAAGTTGGCCTTGAACAAAGTGAAAGAGGTTCCTTATTCCTTGTTAGGGTATTCTGACATCATCCAAGAGGTCAATTGATCCTAGTTTATTTAAAATTAAATTGCAATGAGCTATTTTACGAAGCTATAAAGTTGAACAATAAACTCAGATGGAAAAATAGAAAATATTAGGTAGGAAAATACTAAGGAGAAAGTGCTCCAAGAAGGACTAACTCTGCTAGATTTAAAGCATAATATGTCACAGTATAGTTAAAAGAGTGTAGTACTATTACATGAATAAACAGATAAATATAATATAACTAGAGGCCCAGTGCACGAAATTCGTGCATGGAGGGGGGTTGTCCCTCAGCCCAGCCTGTACCCTCTCCAATCTGGGACCCCTCGAGGGATGTCCGACTGCCCAGTGGGATCGGGCCTAAACGGGCAGTCGGACATCCCTCTCACAATCCAGGACTGCTGGCTCCCAACTGCTTGCCTGCCTGCCTTCTTGATTGCCCCTAACCGCTTCTGCCTGCCAGCCTGATCACCCCCTAACCACTCCGCTGCCAGCCTGTTTGCCCCCAACTTCCCTCCTCTGCCGGCCTGTTCACTCCTAACTGCCCTCTCCTTCAGGGTTGATCACCTCCAACTTCCCTCCCTTGCAGGCCTGGTCCCTCTCAACTGCCCTCCCTTGCAGGCCTGGTCCCTCTCAACTGCCCTCCCTTGCAGGCTGGGTGCCTCCCAACTGCCCTCTCCTGCTGGCCATCTGTGGTGACCATCTTGTGTCCACATGGGGGCAGGATCTTTGACCACATGGGGGCAGCTATATTGTGTGTTGCAGTGATGATCAATAAAATATTACTCTTTTATTAGATAGGATAGAGGCCTGGTACAGGGGTGGGGGCCAGCTGGTTTGCCCTGAAGGGCATCCCGGATCTGGTGGGGTTTCCCTTGGGGTGTGGGGCAGCCTGAGTGAGGGGCCTGTGGTGGTTTGCAGGCCGGCCACGCCCCTTGGCAACCCAAGTGGAGGCCCTGGTATCTGGAATTTATTTTCCTTCTACAATTGAAACTTTGTAGCCTGGAGCAGAGCCAAACCTGGGGCTCCCTCCGAGGCTGACAGCCATTTGTGTTGGGGTTATAATTGAAACTTTGTTGCCTTAAGCGGGTGGGCCCGGCCAGGGTGTTCGGAAAGCTTTGCTTCCCCTGTTGCTGGCAGCAACCCTGGCCTGCTCTCTCAAGCTCCATTCTGCCGCCATTTGTTTGAATTTGTTTACCTTCTATAATTGAAACTTTGTAGCTTGAGTGGAGGCTTAGGCCTGGCAAGGGCAGGCAGAAAGCTTGGCTTCCTCTGTTACCTAGGAAACCTTGCTCTCTGTGGCTGTAGCCATCTTGGTTTGGGTTAATTTGCATACTTGCTCTGATTGGATGGTGGGCGTGGCTTGTGGGTGTGGCTTGTGGGCATGTCGGAGGTATGGTCAATTTGCATATTTGTCTATTATTAGATAGGATAGAAATAGAGCCAACTATATGTAAATATCTAGGATATTATAAAAAGTGGCCTCAAATTAATGGGTTAATTAAAGCCTTTTAAATTAATAATTTAATAAAAACAGGATAGCCATTTGAAAAAGATAAAATAAGAGAATTTCTTCATATAATATGTAAACATAAACTTCATATGAATTTGATCTAAATGTAAAAAATAAAACTGTACAGTTACTGCAATTAAACATGGGTGAATCCCTCTATAAACTTTGTTGATAAAAAGATTTTCTCACTATGATTAAAATTCCAGATGTAACAAAAGACTAGTAAATGTGAATAATTAATAATAATATAAGAATAATAACTATAGAAATAATAAACATCTGCATGTTAATGATATCATATGCAAAGTCAAATGGCAAACTAAGAAAAATATTTACTACAAATATAAAGGATTAAAATACCAAATTTATTTTAAAAACTTTTATAATGAAGGAAAAATGCAAAAAATATTATTGAGAAATGGGCAAAAGACATTAGCAGACAACTCACAAGAACACATATAAAAATGGCCCTTAAACATATGAAAAGATTTTCAACTTCACAAGTAACAGAATTAATGCTAATTAAAACCACACTGAGATCCACTAGATACATGTTAATGATTAAAAAGACTTCCCAGAGCTCAGTTGGCTGGAGCATCATCCCAATACTCCAAGGTTGAGGAATTGATCTTTGGTCAGGGCATATATAAGGAGCAATCAATGAATACATAACTAAGTGGAATAAGAAATCAATGTTTCTCTCTTTCTCCCCACCCTTCCTCTCTCTTTCTAAAATCAATTTAAAAAAAGAGTATGTGTATAAAAAATACTTTTTAAAATTGTTCCCATTTACTTTATGTTCTAGTATGTGGGAAGGGTTTGTAAATCTTACATGTGTGCTTATAAAGAATGTATATTCTGTTATTGTAAGTTGTTGGATTACCCACATTTTTGCTGATTTTGAGGGGAGCTCCTTAATCTATCAATTATTGAAAAAGGCATCTTGAAGTGTTACCTATACCAGAACATTTGTTAACTTCTCTTGTAGTTCTCAAAATTTGTGTTTGATGTAGTTTTGACACTAGGTGCACACAAATTTAGAATGTTATGCAGTCCATATAAATTGAGCATTTTATTAATATTTAATAACTTCCTTAATTCTAATAATACTTTTTTGTCTTAGATGACATAATGTTATGGTATTTATGTAAGTACACAATTTTGGTTTTGTTGTGTTTCTTAACATAAAGCTATATATATTACCCAGTATGCCTTTTAACGGGAGACTTGCTCCATTTACACATTTATAGTTGATTACAAATCTACAATAGATCGTGATCTCTTTATTTTTATTTCTGCCATATATTTTAACTTTTCTTTTGTGTTCATTTTATTTTTATTTTTAAAATATATTTTATTGATTTTTTACAGAGAGGAAGGGAGAGGGATAGAGAATTAGAAGCATCGATGAGAGAAACATTGATCAGTTGCCTCCTGCACAACCCCTACTGGGGATGTGCCCACAACCAAGGTACATGCCCTTGACCAGAATTGAACCTGGGACCCTTCAGTCTACAGGCCGACGCTCTATCCACTGAGCAAAACCATTAGGGCTGTCTTCATTTTATAGTTTTCTGTTTTTCTTCCTTTGAGTTGAAACACATTCCCCCCACACATATTCCATTCTGTTTTATTCTTTAGGTCATTACCCTAAACATTTTTAATGTGCATATTTAACTTTGATTCTAGCCATAATAACTATATTTGCCCTCTTCTCAAACTACATAAAGATCTGATTTTTTAGTTAATGTCAAAGGACATGTTAGGCTTCTCTTTTTGGTTGGTGGGATATTCAAGAATTCATCTTAACCAAAATCTTAGCCAAATTCATCTTAATCAAATTTCAGAAAGAGGAAGAGAGAAAGCAATAACCAGAAAAACATTGTTGAAAGCATCGTTTCACTTCATTGTGGAAACTCCAAAAATCAACAGCATACATTTGCCAGCAAGATGTCATAACTTTCATTAATATACTTAACTATCATGAACAAATATTTAACTGATAACCCTCTTTTTGCATTTTAGTTTCTACCTTATTCCATTATGTAAATTGCCATAATCTAAAAACAGCTATCTCAAAAAATAAATAAAGAACTCTAAAAACGAGTCTTATGTGCCAAAGGTTTAATAATCTTCCAATGCCCTCTGAGTCATAACAGCTAAACTTCAGAACTTATAAAATGAAGGTTCTGCACTCTATACCCCTCCCTTCCTTCGGTCTACAGACGATGTCTGATAACCACATTGTACAAGGTATAAACCAGAAGCCTCTCTGTCTCAGTGGGGTTCCAATGGTAGTCGCCAGGTATAATCTTTTCTTAATTAACTCCTTTATCTTCCCTCAGGGGGACATTCAGATATCATGGTCTCTACTTTCCCTTTGTTTTTATCCCTCACAATTCAGTTAGCTCTGCCTGCGGCAATCATCTCATGCAATAACATCTTCTTTGACCCCCTTCTTCTTTTCCATTCCCCCAAACTTAACTCAGGAGAATAAGCATAGGGTTCCTGACCCCATTCTGTCAGTCCAAAATCTGCAGAGCCTGCTCTGGAGACAGAGAGCCCCATGGAGTTGATCTATGGCCTCTAGGCCAGTAGTGTTGTAGAACATTCTGTGATGATGGAAGTGTCCTTTAATATGTGAATATGAAAGCTTCAAACAGTTTCATGTGACTGAGAAAATGAATTTTAAAACTTATTCAATTTAAATGTAAATTTAATTTATGTCAATGAAATATAAATTGAAATTTAATTTTATTAAATGAATTCAAGTTTAATTTAAAATTAAATTAAATATTCACATGTGGGCTAATTGCAACCATATTAGACAATGCAGCTTACCCCATGATAAATACTATTTGTTTTTAGTTTTTTATTGTTTGTGATTAGTATATAAAGATAAAACTGACTTTTTGCATAGACCCTCTTTGTAAGAACTTGAATAGTTATTAACACAAGTAGTTTGTATTAATTAATAAACTAAAAATAAGTAGTCTTTACCATAACCTTAAAGAACACCAAATATCTACGAATAATAAAATATGCGTAAGATTTAGATTTTGTGGTTGTTTAAAAACATGTCTGGAAATCCTTTGATACTTCTGCTATTGAAAATTAAAGTTTATGCCTCCTATTTTTGAGTCTGGACTGGACTTTGTTACTTGCTTGTTACCGATAGAGGACAGTAGAAGTGAAACTCACCGTAAGACTGCTGAAGCTGGGTCACAAGGGCCCTTAAGTTTCTACCTTGGTCTCTTAAAATTCTCAATTTCTTGATACCCCTGTGATAGGATCCTTCAGCTCAGAAAACATCTACTTATCTGAGATGCCTAAACCATGAGAGCCCATGTGTAGGTGTTCTAGTCAACAGCCCCAGCTGAGCTCCGATTTTCAGTCTTACCAGGCCAGTTGGCAGACATGCAAGTGAAGGTGATTCTAGAGTATTTCCATCTATGGCCTTACACATGCTCAAGTGGAGACAAGCCATCTCCACTGAGCCCTTTCTGATTTCCCGACTCAAAGAATCCGTGAACAAAGAAAACATGACACATTTCCAGGAACAGTTTAAAAGAGTTTCAATTTCTGCACACCAGTGCCGACACTTGTCTTTTGTGTTGTTGTTTTTTTAATAGTCATCCTGATATGCATAAGGTTCTCTCCATTGTGGTTTATGTGTGATTTTGTTTTACATTTCCTGGACAATTAATGTCATTGAGCATCTGTTCATATACCTGTTGGCCTTTATTTGCATGTCTTCTTTGGAGAGTTATGGTTTTAAAGACTTCGCTCATTTTTAAATCAGGATTTTTGTTTTGCTTTGCTATTGAGTTGTAGAAGTTCCTTATGTATTTTGGAAATAAACCCTTCATGAGATTTCTGATTTGCAAATATTTTCTTCTGTTTTGTAAGTTGTCTTTTTACTCTATTAATCGTTTCCTTTGCTCTGCAAAAGCTTTTTAGTTTGATGTAGTCCCACTTGTCTATTTTTGTTCTTGTTGTCTGTGCTTTTGGTGGCATATCTGTGAAACTATTGCCAAAACCAATGTCATGAAGCTTTTCTCAGTTTTTCCTACAGTTTTAGGTCTGTGGGAGTTCAGTGCTAGTCACCTCAAAAGGAGCTTATTTGGTAGATGTATTGTTTCAAGCTGAGGGCAAAATTAACTGTGGGCTCCAGAGGAACTTCTACCTCTCTCATGACTATATGAAAGAACTCGAATTAGGGACCTTAACCGTAATGGTAGGCTATTAGAATTAACCTCTTTTGACCTGTCTGTAGGGCTAGATAAACTTCTATTTACTAAACATCTGCTTTTAACATCCTGCAATGACCTCTGGAAGCCCCCAAGGTACATTACTTCATTATTATATATTTCAATATTCTCCCCCTTTCTATTGCAGAATCACTCACATATGTAGGGTATCTAAGTCTCTCATGTAAGTGGAGTTCCCATACATATGCATGTATCATATTTGGTTATTTTCTCTAGTGAATCTGTCTGGTGTCTATTTGATTATTAGATCAGCCAAAAGTTTCTTCCTCCCCTACAGGTCTTGGGTTTAAGTCTTTAATTGAATTGGAGTTGATTTTATTTGATTTGTGTTGTCTTTATGTTTGTTACACTCCAATAAAAATTTATTTTAAAATGGTCTGGGGTAGAAAATTTCTTGGATGAGGATGTAGAAAAGAAAATGTAAGTAATCTTTGGATGTATTTTTCTGAATTACTGTTGCACAAGATTAAATAAATCCTAATCAAACATGTCTGTATTATTATTCAAGAGTAAGTATGAAAAAAAAGACATGTTCTAACCAATAAAATGTGGGAATTCCTGAAAAACAGATTCACTCTAGAAGAATTTCACAAAATTTTGTTCAGAAATAAAAATATTAGAATCATAATGAAAGGAGACTGGACAAAGAAATGTATAAACCTTTGGGCAAAGCTCAACAAACACTGTATAAAAATAAAGTAACAATGTGATTAAAAATAAACTAATATGATGACAAGAAAAAAATTCTATGATGTCCTAAAGTAAATTACAAGAGGCCAGTGGGTGGGAGAAAGAGGCAAATGGTTAATTACTTAACAGAGCCACTGGCCAAAACCTACAAAAGACTGCTTACATTCTTGAATGTATACTAAAACTTTGAATCAACTTCCAAGTAGCTATCTTAAAAATAAAAATTAAAAAAAAAGCCAATCACCAGACTCTACTGCATCCAGCTTATGTATTAAATTTCTACACTATTGCCTACAACGAACCTAGAAATCGGAAATATATCTTAAGAATTATGTACCTTTTTCCTGCCCCTGGAATCTGTATCCAATGTAAATTCTTTCAAAACAATTTTTATCTTTCTTCACCAAACTTATTGTACAAAAGAACCCCATCAGCACCAAGACGGAAGACTTGTTCATTGTTACCTAACCGTTCTGCTGCCGGTGCTTTAGATTGCATGTGCCAAGTCCTGGTCCTTTTTCTGGCTAACATAAGGCTCATAACCCCGTTCTTTCAGAAAAGCTTTTATTTGTGGAGTGTTTTTTTTTTCCTTCCTTTTTCTTTTCTTTTTTTTAAACAAGGAGTAGGAAAAAGTTAAAACTAAAATTCTAAAGTTAAGGCAGGATGGGGTATATCAAAGGGATAACAATGGAATCATTTAACTCATTTTTAAATTTTATTCTATTTTATTTATTAATTTTAAATATATTTTATTGATTTTTACAGAGAGGAAGGGAGAAGAATAGTTAGAAATATCGATGAGAGAGAAACACCAATCAGCCGCCTCAGGCACACCCCCTACTGGGGATGTGCCCACAACCAAGGTACATGCCCTTGACCAGAATCGAACCCGGAACCTTTCATTCCTCAGGCTGACGCTCTATCCACTGAGCCAAACCGGTTAGAGCTAATTTTTTTAAAAAATATTTTTATTGATTTTAGAGAGGAAAGGAGAGGGAGAGAGTTATAGAAACATCAATGATGAGAGAGAATCATTGATTGGCTGACTTCTACATGCCCCACCCTGGGGATCCAGCCTGCAACCCAGGCATTCACCCCAACTAGGAATTGAACTGTGACCTCCTGGTTCATAGGTTGACACTCAACCACTGAGCCACTCCGGCTGGGTTAACTGTTTTTTTTTTTTAAAGACAAATTTATTGAGGTATAATCCTATCCTATATAATAAAACCCTAATATGCAAATCGCACAGCAGAACGACCAGTGAAGCGACTGGTCACTATGATGCACATTAACCACCAGGGGGCAGACACTCAATGCAGGAGCTGCCCCCTGGTGGTCAGTGCGCTCCCATAGGGGGAGTGCCGCTCAGCCAGAAGCCGGGCTTATGGCTGGTGAGTGCAGCGGTGATGGCGGGAGCCTTTCCTGCCTCCACTGCAGGTGGGCAGTAAGGAGTGAGGGGTCCCAGACTGTGAGAGCCTCAGTCTGCAAGAGGGATGTCTGACTGCCAGCTTAGGCCTGATCCACTCGTGCTGTGAAATCTTTCCTGTGGGAAGCCAAGAACTCACACACTACCAGGGATCGGGCCTAAGCCAGCAGGTGGCCATCCCCCAAGGGATCCTGGACTGCAAGAGAGCACAGGCCAGGCTGAGGGAGGCAACCCCCTCCCAGTGCACGAATTTCATGCACCAGGCCTCTAGTTGCTATATAAAAAACCCTGCACCTATTTATAGTACACCATTTGGTAAGTTTGGCATATGGATATGAGGTAAGATAGTAAAAAGCTAGGAGAATTCCTTGGCAAGTAGAATGGAGAAGCTGAGACAGCTGAACAAAAGGGCAGAGCAATTTACAGCCAGATACAGAAGGTCACCTCACTAGAGATAACATCTAGGCCTTAGTTGTATTTCAGTTCCAGGCCCAGAAAAGCAGCAAAACCAGGTGAGCAAAGTCAGGACCAGCTGTAGTGACTAAGGACCCCCTGCCCTAGTACTGACCAATCAGTAGAGACCAGGACCCTGAAAGGTCACACTTGGAAAACTGATGAATATTCCACTGAAACCCTCCCCCTCCCACCTCCCTTAAGATTCCCACCCGCAAAGAGAGATAAAAGCCTTAAGAGAAAGGACCACTGCACACTGTCCCTCCCAGGAGCACACCTGCGCTGCCTTTCCCTTCTTCTCTTCTTCCCCCACAAGCTTGCATCCCCTAAATTGAAGGGACCCCACGAGGCTTGCAACTAGGTGGGAGTAGGTAGCAGCAGCTTATTCCGAGCTAACCCCTGACCCTGTCCCCAAGGGCCCCCTTTTCTCTGACTTCTTAGTGAGCCAAAGCAGCCCAACCGAGGCTCATTTCCCCACCTAGTCCCTCTCCTGTTGCTTCCTCTATCCTAGGCTCTTCCTTGTTTCACTGTCTCCAGCTCTAATAAATGTCCTCTACAAATCGTCTGGACTCACACTGTGAAGTCTTTCCTGCGGGAATCCAAGAACTCACACACTACCAGCCAGCCCTAGGATGACCCACTCGGGAACAGGTCCCCTTTCCGGTAACAGATACACCTCTGAAACCACCACCACACTAGAGATAAAAGGCAATGTTAGAAAAGAAGAGAGCAAAGAAGAAAAGTATAGAAAAAACATTATAAATGGAAAATGCAAAATGAGAGAAATAAGTTCAAATATATTGGCCATGAAAATCATTAAAAATGAGCTGAGTTTAATAATTATAGAAATATACTAGAGGCTCGATGCACGAAATTCGTGCAAGGGCCTTGCCCCCCCCTCACCCTTCCCCCCACTGTAGTGGCTGCCTCTGCCTCGGCCCCCGCCCACTGCAGCTTTGTCCAGACTAATTAGCATATTATGCTTTTATTATTATAGATAAGATAAAGCTATAATATCAGCTATATGCTGTGTTCAAAGGCCATATATAAATCAAGAAAACAGAAAGATTAAAAGTGGGTAGACAAAAAAAAATTATGCCAGACAACAAAATATAGACTTTAAAGCAAAAAGTATTATTTTTTTAAAAAGAATATTGCAAATAATAAAAAATTCAACAAGAATTTATGCAAAATAAAAAATTATGCATACCTGTAAAATAGATTCAAGTAGGCAAAACTTTAATTCACAAATTTTGAGAACAAATTAATACCTCCAAAATTATAGTGGGAAGTTTTAGGATATCTTTTTCAGTAATTGACAATGAATCAGACAAAAAATTTGTAAGGGTATCCAGGACTTGGACAACCTAATTAAGTTTTATATATTAGCAAAATGTAGAGTTTAACAGGCCAATTAGCGAATCTAGGTTCTTCTCAAACACATATTAATCAGTTGCCAAAATTGATAACATATTAAGTATGGGGCAAGTTTCAACATATTTCAATGAATCAGTGATCATACAATCTTTTTTTTTTTTTTTTTTTTTTTTTTTTTTTTTTTTTTATTTTTATTTTTTTAATTTCTTTATTGATTAAGGTGTCACATATTTGTCCTCATCCCCCGATTCCCATCCCACCCCTCTCCCCACGCATGTCCCAATCCCCTGTTGAACTTAACCGTTGGATAGGCTTATATGCATGCATACAGGTCCTTTGGTTGAACTCTCCCCCTCCCCCCCACCCTCCCCCTACCCTCCCCTATCCTCCCTCTGAGGCCCGATAGTCCGATCGATGCCTCCTCGCTTCTGGTTCTGTTCTTGTTCCTCAGTCTATGTTGTTCATCATTTCCCCTAGATGAGCGAGATCATATGTCACTAGATATATACTAATAAGAACTGAATGTGAGACGAGCAATAATAGTTATGCTGACAGGCAAATGAATCAATCTGTAGCGAGCTTCCCCCTGGACCAACAGTTCTTTTGAGACCCAATTTCAATGTCCAGTAGTTCCTTATGTGTACATGTCAGCACTGACCCCTCAGCTCTGGATGGTGGACAAATGGTGGTAATGGAGGTCCGACTCCCTCTGGTTTGGTCTCGGCCGAACCCAGGGGCACGGCGTCACCCGGACTAAGGGGCACGTGGCCTGACCCATACCCAAGGGGCGCGTGGTCTCACCCGGGCCTGGGACCCAGCCTCACCCGGATGGATCCAGGGGCGCACGGCCTCACCCGGACCCAGAATCTGGCTTCACCCGTACCCAGGGACGCTTGGCCTCTCCCAGACCCAGGGCCACTTGGGCTCACCCGGGCCTAGGTGCACGAGGCCTCATCCGGATCCAGGGACACATGGTCACACCCGGACCCAGGGACGCTTGGCCTCTCCCAGACCCAGGGCCACTTGGGCTCACCCGGGCCTAGGTGCACGAGGCCTCACCCAGATCCAGGGACACATGGTCTCACCCGGACCCAGGGACGCTTGGCCTCTCCCAGACCCAGGGCCACTTGGGCTCACCCGGGCCTAGGTGCACGAGGCCTCACCCGGATCCAGGGACACATGGTCTCACCCGGACCCAGGGACGCTTGGCCTCTCCCAGACCCAGGGCCACTTGGGCTCACCCGGGCCTAGGTGCACGAGGCCTCACCCGGATCCAGGGACACATGGTCTCACCCGGACCCAGGGACGCTTGGCCTCTCCCAGACCCAGGGCCACTTGGGCTCACCCGGGCCTACGTGCACGAGGCCTCACCCGGATCCAGGGACACATGGTCTCACCCGGACCCAGGTTCGCTTGGCCTCTCCCAGACCCAGGGCCACTTGGGCTCACCCGGGCCTAGGTGCACGAGGCCTCACCCGGATCCAGGGACACATGGTCTCACCCGGACCCAGGGACGCTTGGCCTCTCCCAGACCCAGGGCCACTTGGGCTCACCCGGGCCTAGGTGCACGAGGCCTCACCCGGATCCTGGGACACATGGTCTCACCCGGACCCAGGGATGCTTGGCCTCTCCCAGACCCAGGGCCACTTGGGCTCACCCGGGCCTAGGTGCACGAGGCCTCACCCAGATCCAGGGACACATGGTTTCACCCGGACCCAGGGACGCTTGGCCTCTCCCAGACCCACGGCCACTTGGGCTCACCCGGGGCTAGGTGCACGAGGCCTCACCCGGATCCAGGGACACATGGTCTCACCCGGACCCAGGGACGCTTGGCCTCTCCCAGACCCAGGGCCACTTGGGCTCACCCGGGCCTAGGTGCACGAGGCCTCACCCGGATCCAGGGACACATGGTCTCACCCGGACCCAGGGACGATTGGCCTCTCCCAGACCCAGGGCCACTTGGGCTCACCCGGGCCTAGGTGCACGAGGCCTCACCCGGATCCAGGGACGCATGGTCTCACCCGGACCCAGGGACGCTTGGCCTCTCCCAGACCCAGGGCCACTTGGGCTCACCCGGGCCTAGGTGCACGAGGCCTCACCCGGATCCTGGGACGCATGGTCTCACCCGGACCCAGGGACGCTTGGCCTCTCCCAGACCCAGGGGCACGTGGCCTCACCTGGGCCTAGGTGCACGAGGCCTCACCCGGATCCAGGGACACATGGTCTCACCCGGACCCAGGGACACTTGGCCTCTTTCAGACCCAGGGCCACTTGGGCTCACCCGGGCCTAGGTGCATGAGGCCTCACCCGGATCCGGGGACACATGGTCTCACCCGGACCCAGGGACGCTTGGCCTCTCCCAGACCCAGGGGCACGTGGCCTCACCCGGGCCTAGGTGCACGAGGCCTCATCCGGCTCCAGGGACACATGGTCGCACCCGGACCCAGGGACGCTTGGCCTCTCCCAGACCCAGGGCCACTTGGGCTCACCCGGGTCTAGGTGCACGCGTCCTCACCCGGATCCAGGGACACATGGTCTCACCCGGATCCAGGGACACTTGGCCTCTCAGACCCCGGGGCACGTGACCTCACCCATGCCTAGGTGCACGAGGTCTCACCCGGATCCAGGGACACACGGTCTCACCCGGACCCAGGGACGCCTGGCCTCCCCCAGACCCAGGGGCACGTGGCCTCACCCGGGCCTAGGCGCACGAGGCCTCACCCGGATCCAGGGACACACGGTCTCACCCGGACCCAGGGACGCCTGGCCTCCCCCAGACCCAGGGGCACGTGGCCTCACCCGGGACTAGGCGCATGAGGCCTCACCCGGATCCAGGGACTCACGGTCTCACCCGGACCCAGGGACGCCTGGCCTCCCCCAGACCGAGGGGCACGCGGCCCCACCCGGGCCTAGGTGCACGAGGCCCCACCCGGATCCAGGGACACATGGTCTCGCCCGGACCTAGGGGTGCGTGGCCTCTCTCAGACCCAGGGGCACGTGGCCTCACCTGGACCTAGGTGTACGAAGCCACCCGGACCCAGGGGCGCGTTACCTCTCTCAGACCCCTGGTCGCGTGGTCTCACCCGGATCCAGGGGCTCACGGCCTCACCCGTACTCGGGACCCAGCCTTACCCGGATCCAGGGGCCCACGGCCTCACCCGGACCCAGGGTTCAGATTCGCCCGGACCCAGGGGCACATGGCCTCACCCGAACCCGGAATCCAGCTTCACCTGGACCCAGGGGCGCGTGGCCTCACCCAAACCCAGGGGCGTGAGGCCTCACCTAGACCCAGAGGCGTGTGACCACATCTGAGCCCAGAGGCTCGCAGGCTCGCCTGGACTTGGGTCTCAGCGGGGTTTCGTCTTCTTGATCCCAATTCCTGTTGGTCAATTCCCTCTCAGCAATTCCTTCGGTCATTTTCTCAGAGCTCCAGGGCGGCTGCCGCAGAACTCGTTGGGCGGCGGGCTCGGCAAGGCTCTGGTGTGCCCGGTGCCCGGCGGTGGGCTGGTCCGGTGTCGCTGCGTCGGCCCTTGGGTCTGCAACGGTGGCCAGTCGCTGAGCGTGCGCACCTGGCCACTTCGGGGCATTGAGATTCTTGAAGGACTCGGAGGTCAGCAAGCACGGAGTCTCCCTCCCCATGTCTCCCAGGGGCTCGTCTGTCCGTGCTCAGCAGCGAGTGGAGCCGTCCCCTCAGCCGGAGACCGCCGGGGGAACTGTGCCGAGCACGTTCCAGGCCACCATTGTGTCGCCTGAGCCATAGTTCTTAAAGTGTGGACTTTGGGTCACCGGCATCAGCATCATCCTGCGTACCCCTCTCTTTTATTCTAGTTGTAGAGCATCTGCTCAGCCAGCCCCCCGGTCTTTCTGGCTGGTGTCTGCTCTGCTCTCCCGTCGTAGTCTCAATATTGTTGTGGTAGGCAACGATCAGGCTGCCGCCCTATGTCTCCATCTTGGTCCTCCTTTGTACAGTTAAGTCTTGATTGTTGTTGGTGTCACTGGGAGGAATTGTCCTCCAGGCCAATTGGCCGTGAGGACCCTCTTTGTCTATATAGGAAGAGTTGCTGTGCAGGAGACATGTTTGTGGGCCGGGTCTTGATGCAGCAATGCCTTGGCGCTCACTGAGCCTGCCTCTAGAATGCCTCCCTTATGCAAGTGATTGAAATCTGGTGTCATCTCCCACCAACCACTAGATGCCCTCGTTTCTGGGTCTCCAATGTAGTGTGGGTCAGCCACTACCTGAGGCACTCAGCAGGAAAAAGCTTCTGCTCAGCTTGGCTGGGGCGGAGCTACAGGGTGGAGCCTACAACCTTGGCTTCCTGTCAGCCCCGCCCTATGAGGCTCCTGTGTCTGTGTCCCTCTGTATTCCTTGCAAACACCTCTGAGAGAAACGCGCCCTGGAGTTTCGCCCACTGCCAAACAGTCCAGTCCCTCCCCTAATGAATCTGGACTCCCAGATTCTCGCCTGGAACTGGGTTTCAGTGTAGTTGGAACTGGGTCTCAGCGCAGTCTGGCGTCCCTGTCTCCTTCCCAGCAGGGCCACCCAGTGGCGCAGGCAAAAGTCCGTCCTCTGCGCACCTTCCAGTGCGCGCGTCTGGAGCCGCCGCTTCTCTGTGCCTCCGCCACCACAGCCCAAATTCATTCCCCCAGCGTGCGCCTGGCTTCCCAGGGTTTCGCCCGGAACTGGGGTTCAGTGCAGTCGGAACTGGGGTTCAGCACGGTCCTGAGCTTATGTCTCCTTCCCGCTAGGGCAGTTCAGTGGCGCAGGCAACAGTCCGTCCTTTGCGCCCCTTCCCGTGCGCGCCTCTGGAACTCTGCCTTCCCCCGCTCCTCTGTGCCTGCGCCCCACAGCCCAGATTCATTCCCCCAGCCTGCGCCTGGCTTCCCAGGGTTTCGCCCGGAACTGGCGCTCAGTGCAGTCGGAGCCGGCGCTTAGCGCACTCCGGAGCCTTTATCTCCTTCCTGCCAGTGAACGCCGGCCAGGCCGTCAGCCGCCCCTTCCTCTCCGGCTCCATCCTCCCTGCAGGCGCGCGTGCTCGTGTCTCCGCCAGTTTCTCCATACCTCAGGCTTTTACGGCTCCCCCGATTGTCCCCGTGGCCTTCTCCTTCCCCCCAGCTGTGGGCATTTCAGTCCGCCAGCTCTCCTGTGGTTCTGGACGATGTCCGTTCTGACCTCTAGTTGTGCCTTTGAAATTGTTGTGCCCGGCTGCAGGTTAGGTGTTTCACCTATGCCGCCATCTTGGTTTTTCCTGATCATACAATCTTAACACAATTAAGTTAGGGTCAACAATGTAAAGATTTTTTTAAAAAGTCTCTATGCTTGGAAATTTATTAACAGCCATCTAAATAACTGATAAAACACACACACACACACACACACACACACACACACACACACACACACACCTTATACTGGGAATTAGTATTTTCGGTTTTTATTGCTAGCCCCAGATCTACTTTGATTTCTGTCATATTTCTTCAAGTCTAAGCACTTTTAAGCTTGCCTCAGTGATGCAAGCACAGCATACATTTAGGTATTCATGGGAAGATTTCTAGAGCTTTCTTTCTGTGCAGCTGCCTCATTTCTGGTGTTTTTTCATGCAAACCTCGCAGCTCCAGCCACTCCCAGCGGTGACCTCTCTTTCCTCTGGGTGACAGCTAACTCTGCTGGGGCTCTCTATGAAAGATTGAGCCAGCTCCCTGTTGGAAAATGCCTTAAGGCAGAGAGCTATTTTTGGCTCAGTTAGTTCCTTTCTCTTCTCTCAGGGAACACAATCCTGTTATTATATATTCATGTTTACATAAAAATTATATATTTTGTTCAGATTACTAGCATTCTTTGATAAGAGGGCTAGTCTGCATCCAATTACATCCTGGCTTAGGACTTTTCACCTTTTCTCGGTGCTGCTTCCAGTCTAAAGCAATCTTTCCCTTGCTCCCTCCCTTCTTGCCCTCATATGCATTCTCCTTCTCCCCCCAGATGATGGGCAAACTAACATAGTCTCCTCAATGCTTAGCCTTTCACGGAACAGAGAAAAAGCCAAAAGTTGTTTCAAAGTGTTTCTGCTGTCTATTCAAAAAATTGCAGACCGAAGATGTTTCACAATGCGTGTGTGTGTGTGTGTGTGTGTGTGTGTGTGTGTGTGTGTTGGCAAAGGGCCATTTAAAGGGGGAAAAAAGATGAATTGAGATTTTAATAAAATATTCTGGCTAAAACACTTTTGTGATTTCCTCATTAGTCATTTCATATAATTCATTTTCCTTTTTTTCATTTTTCACGCTGAACATTATTGAATATGTGTTCCTGTGATAATTTTGTGTGTCAACTTGACTGGGCCATGAGGGTGCACAGACATTTGGTTAAGCATTATTCTGGGTGTGTTTGCGAGGGTGTTAACTTTTGAATCAGTAGACTGAATAAAGCAAATTGCCCCCCTCACTGAAGTCCTGAATAGAAAAAAAAAGGCTGAGTAGGGAGAACTTATTTTCTTTCTGCTTGACTGTCTTCTAGCCTAGACTTCCATTGGTTCTTGCCTTTGTACTCAGACTTGGAGTGGGACTATATCATGGGCTCCCCTGTGTTTCTAGCTTGCTAACTGCAGATGTTGGGACTCTCAGCCTCTATAATCACGTGAGCCCATTCCTATACAAAAGCTTTTAAAATATGGATACAGTATAACTATAACTATAACTATAACTATAACTATAACTATAACTATAACTATAACAACTATAACTATACAAGGTCTCCTATTCCTATTGCTTCCGTTTCTCTAGAGAACTCAGATTAATACAATGTCTTATTGAGTGATTTTAATTACATTGAATCTTTTTGGCCAACTTATTTTGGTGTATTCATAATAATCTGCACTATCTTTTGGGGACTGTTTTGGTTCCTTCACTTCACAGTGGAGCTACTTTTGAGAATTTTGGGGAAAAGAAAAGGAAGAGAGCCAGGCTTACAGGCTGTCTGTCATGTGTGTGAGTACGGGATGCACACACACACAATTTGGAGTCTTTATATTGCTAAGTTATATACTTGAACGGGTGCTTCCATTTCAGATGAAACATGTTACATTCTCCTAGGCAGAAGGGCACACTGAATTTTCCTGGCTGGAGAGGATCATGAAAAAGACAAGACCAATTTAGTGCAAATTTTCTCAGCATAGCAGTCTCCTGTTATTTATGAACATGAGCTAATGTATATTCTGAATTATGTTCTCAATAAAAACAGAAAAATTCTTTTGAGAAACCCAATTCATGATGAATGTAAACATTAAAAAAACTTGCAGTCACTTTCCATAGCTGACAAATTAGTGATATTCAGTTTTTCACCACTAACATTTAACTCAAAGAAGCAAGTTATAATCACTGTGAAAACATGTAATGAATATTTTAATAAAAACATTTACACTCCAAGTAGATGCACATGGTTTTCTGTTTGACTTATACATTGATATTTACTAGGCCTGTGCCTTAAAGCACATAATTGTAAAATTCAATTATCTTGTATCTATCCATATTTGTTGCTATGTCAAAAAACATTTATAAATGGAAATAAAATAATTTAATGATGCATGTAGAGATTTTTAATGGTGTTTGCATATAAAAGTAAATTTCTATCAAATACAATAAAATCTTATTTGGTTTTTGTAGGTAGAATAAATGCTGGATACCTTTTTTTTCTGAAGTTACAACTGAAGATAAATAGTTAAGGAGAAAAAGAGAATTGATCCTAAAGAAAACTTGTTTCCTAATTTTCTGTTTCAGTTTTATAGATTACTCAGTTATACGGGTTTGAAAGAGCACTGTGTGTTGTTGATGGAACTATTTTACCAGATTAATGTTTTCAAGTATTGCTAAATAAATGCATGTAGAGGAGAATCCACTGAAGAATTCACTGCTTAGGAAGAAAATGTTTATCTCCCTTAATCACTAACTGAAGTCATTTATATGAAAGAAACATCTGAATTACTAAGAGTATACTATTTTAGAAAGAAAGAAAACAGAAAAAGAAGGGAGAAGAGGAGGGAAGAAGGATTTTAAGAGTATGTTTCATTGTTCTTCACTTCCTTCCCAATGTCTACCATAGTGCTTTCCACATACTAAATGTTAAAATGTTTTGGTTCAAAGAACATAAGACATTATGACCTAGCCCATTGGATAAATATGTAGCTTATTTAGAAGATGACTATTTATTATTGAATGCAACTATATCACTGACATGTAGCTTAGGATCAGAGGACTGGTTTGCAATAAAATCCCTGATGGTTTTGAGAATAAAAGTGACTCTCAGAAAGCAAAATAACCAAAAGAGCCAAGGTGGTGAGGGCCAAAGAAACCTGAAAGCTCTTTATGCTTTGAGAAATCACAGTGTTCTGCAGGGATCCTGGAATAAATAAAAAGTTTAAAACAACTTTGATGCTTGAAGACTGTGAGACAACAGAAAGTCAGCCCAGGATGGGGAAGCAATGGCAAGAGACATCAAGTACAATCCTCTCCTTGCCAAGTGAGAAAGTGATGTTGACAGCTGGTGACAAAGGAGCTGAGCTTTTTTTCTTTTCTTTTTTTTTTTTTTTTCAAAAACTTCCAGCTTTTTAATCAACCACACTATTAAATTTTTTTCTTTTTTTATAGATTCTTTGTTAATCAAACTTGTGAACAGACCTTTGTGTCCATAGTGATAAGTAAGGTACGAATGCGAGGAATTCTTAATTTGTATGTTCTGGTCCTAGACATGGAAGTGCGAAGATTACCTTCTATTATATTTATATTATATAATTGTTTTGCATTTCAATATCATCTCAGTTTACTTATAACTGAGAAGCTTTTCATATTTCTTTTCTTTCCCAGAATACCAAAAGTTTCTAATTCTAAAGGTTTCTAAAGGTTTCTGTGCAAGTGAACAGTAGGCTCCCAGCAATTAGGGACATTAAAGGAATAAGAATGGCATGATCTCTTTGAGGAGAGCTCTACTTTGAAAAATGGAGACAGACTTCAGGAAAGGAAATCGTATTGGTGGGGAGGGGGGTCTTGTTCATTTGGTGATATTTATTGATTGTGTCTATTGCCAACATTTTTAAAACAATTCGTGTTCCTTGCTGCTCAGAAGTTTACTGAAAATACCAGCTCATTAAAAGCACTGAAATCTGCAAAGCCTGTCTCTGCTACAGTGACATTTACAGCATGGAGGTGATGCTTTCTCACACAGTCCTGGGGATGCTGACCTGACTAGGGGCTGGCATTTGCATGGTTGAAGACAGGAGAGGTGGGCAGATTCAGTGTCATTCACTAAGTTTGGGGAGTACTCTAATGATCTGTCCACTTTAATAAAGACAGATTTTGGTAAAGTAAAAAAAAAAAGAAAAAGAAAAGAAATAAAAAACAAACAAACAGAAAAATGGAGACAGAATTACCCCTAACATTTTGGGGCCCGGCAGATAAGAATGAAAGTAGAGTCAATACCCTATATGTTTAAATATTTTTTAAATTATCAATCATCTTAAAAAATGTTAAATAAAATATGTTCTGTTCTCATATCTTGAAAAATACACCTTTATGATGAATCAAAACTATTTGTGAAAGTTCACGGTTTTAATATGATCAGAAGTCAGGAAAATATAAAAAAAAAAACACTGAATGTAATTATTATGGCTCATGTCTGAGGATTCTCTCTATGGAATGGTGACTTGGAATGAGTAATAAAATAAAGGAATTTATGTATAACTGGTAAGTTATTATACACTTTACTTACTGAAGTGTTTTTTTATGACATTTCAGTAAAACTATAACATATAGTCATGATAAAAAAATTTCACATAATTTGTGGCCTATTGATAGAAATAGTACACTATACAATCATTTTTAAGTTATTGCTGTTCTTAGATACTTTTTCATTAATTTAAATTTGAAGAAACTTTTACTGGCTAAGATAGTAGCAACTGGAATTGTCTATAAGACTCCATAATACAATATTTATTTATGAAAATAAATCATTATTTTACACAGCATGTTCAAAACATTATGACAGGGTCAAATATGACATATTATATCCAAATAAATTACTACAAATTATTTTAACTTTATCACATAATTTTTTATTACTTATGTTGTGAGGTTTACTATGTTTCAAAGCAATATATAGTTGCACAAAATAGACTCCAACTTTTTATTCTTTAAAAATTTCAATCTTTAGAGATTAAAAATATAACAAAAATAGTGTTTTGTAGCTCCATTTGTTCAAATCTCTTAAAATGTTTAAATCTTTTTTAAAAATTAAAACTTTATTGTCAATAACAGGTAGAAAATAATTTTATTAGATTCTGAATTATTTTTCCAAAAATCTTCCACTTTATAGTTATGGAAATGACTGTTTTATTTTTATAATTTACTTAAATTTCATTGGGATGTCACTTTTGCAGCATTGTTGATATGTAGTTTCTTTCCATTTAGAAACTTTTGTGTCAAAACTTTTAATTAGTATTTTTAAAATCACATTAAAAGTTAAATAATAAAACTTGAATCTGCTTTGCACTTTTGATATGCTTTAAATAGCAAGACATATTTTATAAAAATTATTCTAGGTAGTATAAATTTAATAATTAAATAACTTTTGCCCCAAATCACTATTTTTCTTTATTTGAGGCTCTTTTGTTATTTTGTAAAACTATCCTAATGCATTTCACATCTTTCTAGATAAAATCTAATTGGTTTAACAGCATTTAATTGAAAATTATTTTTATGTCAATTTGACATGTGTTTTGTCAAGACGTTCTTTTTTAAATTGTTTTTCCTTTATTGATTAAGGTATTACATATGTGTCTTTATCCTCCCATTGCCCCCCCACCCCACTCCCATTCATGCCCTCACCTTCCTGGTGTCTGTGTCCATTGGTTATGCTTATATGCATGGATACAAGTCCTTTGGTTGATCTCTCCCCCCTAAGATGTTCTTATTTTTCAAAATTGTATTGGCTATTCTTGTTGCCTTGAATTAAAATAAATATTCAAATGAAATTGTAAATTTCTATTAAAGAAGCCATATGTTTCTTTTACTCTGGAAAAATAAGAATAGTAATAAATAGAATTTTGACTTAACAACTAGACAACACAGGTGAGTTGTAAATATAGACTTTCATGTTAAATTCTAGATAAATTTAATTTTCTAACTATAATTTCCTTTTCCATATGGAAAGTATCTTAAATATTTATACTTTGATAATTGCATATTATTTTTAATAAAACTTTTAACCACTCATATTACTGTATTGGGTACCTATCATGTGCAAAACATTCATTATAGGTTATCCTATGAGCCCATTATCTCTAGGTATAAACAATTTTATAACTTTGTGTTTATTTTGAGATCACAGACAAATTGCAGGCTACATTATGCTGCTGTAAAAAATAAAATGAAAACATGAAGATACAATGAAATTAACTTGGCAAAAACTTCTTTCCCTTGGAGACAAAAATAGTCAATTTCTCATCCCTCAAGTGAAAAAAAAAGATATTTAGAATAAGAAAAATAGGTGGCTCCCAGTTACATTTAGACTCTTAGCTGCATGTATAAACAGAATGAAGAATAGACAGCAAATCTAGTTATAATGGGCACACAATTAGAAATAGAACATTTGTTTTTGTAAATGGTAGCCAAATATTTAGAAATATGAAAAAAATGTCTATTAAAAGTATTCACTTAAAAATATAGAATCTCTAAATCAGCTAATGTCATGACAACAAAGGTTGAGTAGCAGTAACACAGATGGCAGTTATTAATTTACAGATGGCCTTATCCCTGTTTGGCTGAAACCACCATGACTTGGGAACAGGAGTGTAACTCCACAAGCCAGAAGCCATCCCAGATGGCACACCAGATCTACTACAGAATACATTTCAAGAATGTATACTATAAGAATAACATTTAAGGAATTTGAGATTCACTTTCATTTCTGTGCACCAGCGTCACTCTCTCCTGGGGCATTTAAGGCATACCAAAGAGCCAGGATTTAGAGAAACAAATTCCACTAGATTCTTTTTTTTGAAACTAGCTATCTAAGCTTGAAAATGTAGAGTCATCTGTTTTAAGACCATAACTTAAATAAAATGAACAAATATATGCAAAGCACATTTCTAGGCATCTCAGGAGAAAAATAAGGTTAAAATACATGGCACATGTTGTATATTCTGGTAGTCAATTATTATCAGAGAAAATTCCTTAGTAGTACAAATATGTGTACAAATTTATGGTTTCCAACTTCAACCTAGTCCCCACTGCAATATGGCAATCTATACTAATAATAGACTAGGGCCATCACGACCAGAGAACAACCGACCCTGCCTGGATTGGGGGGGGGGGGCCCACGGGGGGAGAGGGGGCGGTCTTCAAACTACAGCGGCCTAGCCCAGGCCAGCCAGCACCCCAGAGAAGACCCCCGCCAGGATCCGGGGGCGTGAACGGCCTCCAAACTATCAGTGGCCCTAGCCCAGGCTGGCCAGCGCCCCAGAGGAGACCCCCACCAAAATCGGGGTCGTGGCTGGCCTTCAAACTGCAGCAGCCCCTAGCCCGAGGATGCCTGAGTCTGTTCTGGACCTAGGGCCAGGCTCTCCTCTCAAGCCACTCAGAAGCCACCAATGTCTAACTGTCTGTCTCTGGGAGGTGGGAGTGCATCCACTGTCCACCAAAAAAGTAGGACCATCCAACCATTCACAGTCTCAGTGCAGGTGCAAGTCCATGGCTGACAGGGTGAAGGCCAGACCAAAACAAAACAGCAGAAACACCCTGCCCACCTCGGCGGGTGCAGCTGCAGTCCATGTGGCCTGGGCAGTGTAGAAAGCGCTACCTTCTCCCGGGTCCTGTGCTGGCACCGCCGCCTCGCTCACCCTCAAGCCCCCCTGAGTCCTGACAGCGAAGTGTGTAGGGCATCAGTGAAGGAGTTGTGCCATTCTGGGTGCTTTTGCCCAAAGACACCCTTTGGGATGAATTCAGAGCCACATCTCACTTCCCTCGAGACTGGAAGAACCATGTAAAAGGAATTCAACAAAAGCTTCCCACATCTCTGTTTATTCTTTTGAATCCATAAAACGACCTTTAAAAAAGCATTCGGGCCACCTAAGAAAGAATGCACTTTCTGGCCAGAGCATGCAGGATTCTTTTGCCCAACAGGTTAAAGGGAGCAGAGCTGGCACAGTGGAAATGGCCCTGGTGCCCTATGAGGAGACCGAGGGAATGGGTTGCAGAAATTTCATAAGCCTCTTGCCACCTTCTCCTTTGCAAACCACACCATCCAGATCCACCAGGATGAAGGCAACTGGGAGTCACAGCAGTGGTTTGGGACGCAGTAAGCAAATCCCGGCCGGATGGGGGGGTTAAAACATCTGCAATTGATTATAAGACTGGTCTTTATTTAAAAAGAAATAAAAGAACAGCGCTGTTGAGATATAATTCATATACTGTACATGTCACCTAAAGTGTACAATGAACTGGTTTTTAAAAGTAAATTCAGAGTGGTACAATCATCACCATGCCCAATTTTTAAATATCTTCACAACCACATCCCCTCTACAAAAACTTCTACCCACTAGAATCACTTTCCTGATCATCTTCCCCCAAATAGATTGCATTTTAAGGGTGGGTAAAGGAAAGTTGAGGGAAGTTAAAATACTGCACAAAGGATATTTTAAAATGACAAAGCCCAAAGTGAAGACCATGTATTTTCTTTAAAAAAAATTTATATTTTTTATTTCAGAGAGAAAGGGGAAGGGAGAGAGAGATAGAAACATCAATGATAAGAATCACTGATCAGCTGCCTCCCGCAGGCCCCCTACTGGGGATTGAGCCTGCAACCCAGGCATGTGCCCCTGACCAGAATCGAACCTGGGACCCTTCAGTTCCCACAGGCAGACGCTCTCTCCATTAAGCCAAACCAGCCAGGGCCATGTGTTTTTTTTAAGTTCTGTGTGGTTGTAATGGTCCTCCAATCTATACTAATAAAAGGGTAATATGTTAATTAGAGTGGTTGTCTTCCGGACATCCTTCCAGACAAAGCTGCAGCAGCAGCTGCAAGGGCCGAGGCTCAGGTAGCCGTGGGCAGCTGTGAAGGGCTGAGGCTCAGGCCGACAGTGGCAGCAGCAGCAGGGTAATGGGGGCGGTGCTTTCCCCTGATCTGTTAGGTTTCCTCCCGCAGAAGGAGGCCAGACTGGGAGCCAAGGCACAGGCAGTTAGGGGCAATCAGGCTGGTAGGGGAGGGCGGCTGGAGGCGGTCAGGCCTGCAGGGGAGGGCAAGGTAGGGGTGATCAGGCTGGCATGGGTCAAGGTAGGAGCGATCAGGCCGGCAGGGAGTGGGGGACAATGTAGGGCAATCAGGCCGGCAGGCAGGCAGAGGGGTTAGGGACAATCAGGCAGGCAAGCAGGCAAGTAGTTAGGAGCCAGTGGTCCCGGATTGTGAGAGGAATATCCAACTGCCAGCAGTTGGACATCCCCTGAGGGGTCCCAGATTGGAGAGGGTACAGGCTGGGCTGAGGGATGCCCCCCGCCACTTGTGCACGAATTTCATGCACTGGGCCTTTAGTCATGTATAAATTCCTACTTCACTATTTCTATTCTTACTCTCAGAAGGTGACTATGCTTTCTACTTCATGGAAAAAGTAGAGGCTCCATCTACATTACCAAATTGCAATAATATTGGTCTTTACATTTTTTCCTTCCTACTCAGTGAAACATTTACTTTTTTTCCTATCAAGCTATTCTCTCCTTTTGTGTCTTGAATGCTCATTTCTCTAATCTCCTATACAATTTAAAATTATCTTCTCTTTTTAAAGGCATTAGTCTCCTTTGCACTGTCTTCTCATTTTCTATTTTAAAGTACTCTTCCTCTAGCCACCACTCTTTTTATAGTTGTGCTTCCTAAAAGCATCACTGATGTCCACTGTCTTCAATTCCTTCATTCCATCTATTCCTTAACCCAATACATTCTGCAAACATTATTCTACCTAACATCCCTGCCAATGTTCATTTTATCTATTCTCCTTATCATCTTTAGTCCTGTTGAGCCATTCTTTATTCTCCAAACTTTCTACTCCTATGGGTTTATGGAGTGGTTCTTCTCCCACTCCTCTGTTCATATCTCCTGTGCAGGTTCCTCTTCTTGAATCTGCCTCTGAGTAATTGTGTTCCTTCAAGTGCCAACCTTAACCTTGTTCTCCTCTTAATCTTTACTGGATTATCTCTCCTACCTTGATGGTTTTGAGAGCCACAGATACATAACTGCACTTTTTTTGAGACTTAAATGTATTCTGACTTCTGGAGACCTTGTGTCAGTATTCTCTAAACATTTCAGATTATGTGAATTTGTTATTTTGCATCGGGGCTTCAAAACTGATCCTTCTTCTTAATAATATTGTTATTAATGGCTAAATCTCTTGAAGACATTTCTAAATGTTTAATATGCATTATCACTATTAGCTTTATTTTCAGATGAGCAAATAAGACAAAAATTTTTTGAATAGCTTACCCAAGATTACATGGCTAGTAAGTGAATGGATGGCTTCTTAACCATGACATCCATGGCATACTGCCATTCATGAGTCCCTCTGCCAATTTCGTAGACTAGATTTTCATTATTTCTTACCTGATCTAATACAATACCCTTCTAATTGGTCCTCTTAACTATAGTTCCATCTCCCTTTAATCTGTTTTCCACGTGGCTGCCAGAGTTATTTTTCTAGAAGATAAATGTGATCTCATTAAAATCTTTCAATAGCTTCTTGTGACCCATGACAAAGTACCAGATATTTCACATTAATTACAAGATCCTTCAAAATAACAAATACATTATTTTGTTTCTGTTGTTGCCTCTGAGTTATCCTTCCCCTTGTGTTTTCCCCTATTTTCAAAAAATACATTTTTTAAAAATGTAAGTAAAGATCCCCTTACAAGGCTTTAGTTGCATTTTATTTTGATTTTGTTGTTTTATGTTTTTCTCATTCATTAATAAATTTATAAAAAACCAGTATGTCAAATTTGTGCAATGACACAAAGCAGTAGGAATACTGTACAATAATGGAAAGAACTAAAATAATTAGACACACCTGGTTTTAAATTTCATGACAATGTGTACTTTGTTGGATTTAGTCTGGCTAACTGTGGCTTTTCTATAGGCAAAAAGAGCATAATACGTAACTCACAGGGCTGTTGTGGGTATTCATTAAATAAGTCTTATTTTGCCTGAGAAATTTTAAACATTAAAATATGTCTCTTAGTTATTATTGAGCTATGATCTTTAAAAGATGCTCAGTTAGTCATGAAAGTAACAATGTCTAATCTAAACAGGATAATTAACTCCTATGCCTTAGCTTAAATATTAGCTGTCATGCCCTGATCTGCCTTGTTAGCTTTTTATATGAGAACAGGGGATTTAACTAAGACCAAAGTCAGTGAGGCATGACTGACATATAGAAAAGTAAAAAAAAAAAAAAAATCATTTTAGCCTTTACAAACTGAAATAGATTCTAGAACAATTTGTGAGAAATGTCCCATCCCCCCTTGTTATATTAGTCACACCACAGCTGGCATATCATGTTCCTCTATGGGTGCCAAAGAAGTGTGACTAGAAACAATGTCATGGTTTAAAGATGCAGTGTTATTCCTACCCAAAAGCAGACTGTGGGGAGCATTATCCCTGTCTTTCCATTTTGAAGGGCTATTGTGTGAACTAAAGACTAACTTTATGTAGTGTGACCTGAGACAGAAAAGACAGACATTTAACAGAGGAAAAATGTTGCCTAATGTAAATGAAAAACTCACATTTAGGCATTTCCAAACATCAGGTTATTTTATAACTCAGTGTGCTCTTTGTCACGTGTTCCCAGGAGTGTCCAGGGAGAGCACAACCGCCAGGCAGGCCAGCCTAGAAGAGTTTATTGTACTGAGTTGAAGGTGAAAGAGATAAGCTTTAAAGTCTCATGTTTTGAGAGCCTGTGAATTTTTGAGCCCTACAAAGCCTGAATATTTTTAATTTCCTTTGTACATTAAACAAAAGGATGCATTAGGATATATGTCATATATCTAAAAAAAGTAGTTGTAGTAGAATTTTGTTTCGGGTTTATAAGCCTGAGTTTAATTCTCAATTCTGCCCCTTGCTAATTGGTGACGTTTGTCAACTCATTGACCTCTCTGAATTTAGTTTCTTGTTTGAAAAAGGAGGAAACGTAGAGGATATCTGTCAAGATTAAGTCCAATTGAGTATTTTTAATGAATATTTCTGGCACATAGTCATTCTGAACATAGATCTTTGTTTTGCTTTTTTATCCTAGGTGTTGTGGGTGTATGTGAAAATTAAATTATAACATTGGAGAAAATTCCCTGCCAAATGATTCATTGACAGATGGCAAATCAGTAAGAGTCTGTCACATACATTTTAATACCAGGTGGGCTGCTGGAAACAGCTTTGTTTTCATGGCTAATATTGTTGGCCTGAGCAAAGTATCTGAATTCTTAGCTTGTTTGGGGCAGGTATACTACTGCCATGGACTGCATAAGATGTGGTCAGAGGCCACATTTTCATGCATCCTCCCGGCCTGCAGAGAGAACAGAGAATAAACTGGCAGAATAGTCGAGGAAAAAGCAGTAGAGGGATTTTCCAATATTGTTGCTCACATTCAAGGGCAGGTGTTGCTTAGGTAACTGCTCTAGGACTGATTCTGTGACAGAGTGCGTGGCAGTAGTAACAACACTGTGCAAGCTCAGATCTCTGGGAGGCATGAAGTAAAGGCATTCATTTCCCTTTGGAAAGTGCGAGAGAGTGTGGTAGATACAGAGGCACTATTTACATCTAAGACATAAGCATTCTTTAGCTTAGTCAAAATTATAAATGACAATAGGGAATTATTTCGTTTTCTTTCCACTATCTCCCCCACCCTCACCCTCCAGGTATAGAAGAGTGAGTCTGAACAAGACTGAATGACTTTGGGGAATAACTGCCCCTTTATTATATCTGTGATAAGGTGTTAAGAAGCATAAGATCTTCAAAAGTCGAGTGGAAGGTCAAAGGAGTGAAAATAATCTTGTATCATTTTCTTTAATAATCAAGTTAATGATAGCCTAGAATCTACTCCTTATGACTTTGCAGCAATATTAGAACATCCTTTTTGTCTTTCTCATGTTGGGAAATTTCTCTTTTTCTGTATGATTTATATGTTTAGTGGCAATATTGGAGTTAGATTAGTTAAAGTCTTCGCTGTTTTTATATTGCATGCTCTGAACTTTCCCAATTCATCTATTAGCCTCAATTCAATCTCTGTTCCTCTACTGGCCATTTTCTTCCTCATTATTCCTTATTGACATTGTTATTGTGAATTGGTTCTATTCATATGTAAATCTCATATATTAGTATATAAACTACACTTCTTTAAAAAAAATGCTTTTAGTAGTTTGAATTCTCATTTATGAAAATTTCCAGCTAGTAGGGGTGAAGAAGAAGAGGTAGTTTTTTTCTCTCCAAATTTTCTCTAGGTGGCACTTGGGTTTTTAACTTAAACCAACCGCATGATATTACCTGTAAACTTGCTGTGTAGATAAAGTAACAAAAAGGAAAAACAAAAAGACAGTTCAGAACTCTGTCTGAGGTGGTGGCAGCAGCGCATTGTGTCTAGAGCCAGAGACGCCAGCAGTGCTATACGATGTGCAGGAGCAGCCGTGTTCCGATGATGCTGGCATAGGGACTCTTATGTTGGCAGTGGTGCGTTCCACAGTTTCATACACACATTGGTGGTTATCCTGGCAGCAGTGATGGTATTGTGTCTTTAGTGGCAGCGGCGCTGGTGGTAGAGTCAGTGACATTTTCACCAGATTCATCTGATGACATGATTTCAACGAAAGTTTCAGTTAACTTGGCTTTCATTGCTTTTGGTCTATTTTCAAACTTGCTTCTTCAGCCTTTCTATTGAGTCTGATTTCTGGTACTCTTTAGTTACCAAAGTAACTCAAGCAGAACTCTGACTAGAACAGATGGAAGCAGAATTTAAAAATAAAGTCTCACCCAGGGAAATTTCCAAAACAAACAGGGAGAAAAAGTTTCAGGTATGCCCTGGTCACGCTTCTAATTGAGTTATCCTATATTGATTTCTAAAGAGACTGCTTCAATTAATTGTCCCCGTGCTAATCAAGAAGCTTAAGCAGCACAATATTAAGCCTTTCCAATAGTCTCACCTGCAAAGACTAGGAGCTCTAATATCCATTCTACATCTGCGAAACTGTGTTTGTAGGCTTGGAATGGGCAAAATTTAGTAGAATATATCTTTGAGCAAAGGTAAAATACAAGATGCCCAGCAAAGTAAAGTTCCAAGTACAAGAGGAACTTAAATGTTGGCTGTCAAGATCTGTGGGCTAAGGGGGGAAAAATGTAAAACTTTAGAATACTAACGGCATTTAATGGTGGGAAATTATGTTAGTATATTTCAAATATCCAAAAGGCACTTTTAAAAAACTATCTCCTACTCTTAAAAATTTATTTCAAACTTCCCTTCAGCTTTCTCTGCTGAGTACTAATTTTGTTCTTGTTGTCAACCAGTTCTTGGTCCTTGTCATTGATAAGTTCTGCAGTTGCAAAGGTGGAATGTTTTGACAAATATTGAACATCATACATCTTATACTGTGGACAAGCATGGATGTTTTTTAGCTTCTTCAGATGGTTCTGTAATGGAGCTATATTTGGAAGTTTCCCAGTATGGTGCAACAGCCTCATAGAGAGAGGGAGTTTATAAACTGCAATTTTACAAGAAGAAAGACCAGCTGCTCATCCTGCGTGATTCCTTCTTGAGCTGTTGTATTTCCCCAGCTAAACCTTTCAAGCTTCTATTTATAAATGCACTAGAGGCCCAGTGCATGAAATACGTGCACTTGGGGGAGGGGTCCCTCAGTCCAGGCTTGCACCCTCCCTCTGTCTGGGAGCCCTCGGGGATGTCCAACTGATGGCTTAGGCCAGTTCCCTGTGGGGAGTGGGCCTAAGCCAGCAGTCAGACATCCTCAGCATTGCCACAGAGGTGGGAGAGGCTCCCGCCACTGCCGCTGTGCTAGCCAGCCGTGATCCTGGCTCAGGGATTCTGGCTGAGTGGTGCTCCCCCTATGGGAGTGCACTGACCCCTGGTGGTCAGTGTGCATCATAGCAACCGGTGGTTCCACCATTCGGTCGATTTGTATATTTGTTTTTTATTATACTAGAGGCCTGGTGCATGAAATTCATGCACTGGGGGGTGGGAGGAGTGTCCCCTTAGCCCGGCCTGCACCCTCTCACAGTCTGGGAGTCCTCGGGGGATGTCTGACTGCCACAGAGGTGGGAGAGGGTCACAACACTGCTGCTGCACTGGCCAGCCGTGAGCCCGGCTCAGGGCTTTTGGCTGAGTGGCACTCCCCCTGTGGGAGCGCACTGATCACCAAGGAGCAGCTCCTGCATTGAGCGTCTGCCCCCTGGTGGTCAGTGTGCATCATAGCGACTGGTTGTTCTGCAGTTCAATCGATTTGCATATTAGCCTTTTATTATATAGGATAGGATCTTTAGTATACTGAGTGGTGACAAAGATTTGAATTGACCAGCATATTTTCACTCCATGTGGAGAGAAGTCATGTAAAGACTGAGATACTATATCAAGAGAAAAAAAATAAAACTTGACAATAGAGGAAGATGAGGAGCATCCTTGACTAAGGTTCTGACAGGCACAATGTTTTAAACTATTCACGTTCCTGAAATGATGTTCTCATATCCCTGTTTGGCTTATACAAAAATCTGTAATGTAAAAGAACTATTAAAGGTTTTCATATCAGTCACATTTTTAATTTTCTTCAGAAGTGCTACAGAAAATTACAATGTTTTCTCTTGCAGGAAATTAAAATATAATGTGTGAATACCTTTTAAAAAAGATTTAGTCAAATACTTTCAGACTTATTTTATTACCCAGTTGCATATCAAAACAATAGATAGCAAAATTATATCATATAATTACTTAAAGTTATTCATTAATAACTATAGCAGTCATCATTGGGAGACAACCAATTTAATGGAAAAAGATACTTCAGGTTATTTATCAGTAAAAATATATTATAGAGTTTTCCATTTCATTGACAATTGTAGTGACATTTGCAAAGCCTGAAACTGAATTACACCAGCTCTGCCTACATATTTGGAATGACCAATGGGAAGGCTAGCTCATGGTGACAAATTCTCTTTCTAATAGTGTATGAAGTAATATCAGGTGCCATCTCTTATTGACTTTGTTCTCCTAGTCAAAGAGTGCATTCTATTGTCAAACTTTTACTTTAGCTATTTACAGAAATGAAAAATAAATTATCAGTTAGATAGGTTGATTAATACTACTTACTATTTTCCAGGCATTGCTTAAAGCATTTCACATACATTAATTCATTTGCTCCTTACAACAATACTAGATAATAGGTTCTGTAATTATTCTCATTTACAGATGTGAAAATTGAGACAAAATGAGGCAAAGTAATTTGGCCAAATTTACATTGCAGTTAGCAGAGAAAGGAATTGATTTCCAGAATCTGTACTCTTGATCACTATACTTCATTGTTTCTGATTTTTAAATTTTGCATCATGAGAATCTTATTTATATTTCATGTGTTTTAAATGTAGTTTCATATTTTTGTCCAAGAATATTATTTATTACTAGAGGCCTGGTGCATGAAATTCATGCACTCGGAGGGGTTACCCTCAGCCCGGACTGTACCCTCTCGCAGTCCGGGAGCCCTCAAAGGCTCCCACCACTGCTGCTGTGCTAGCCAGCCATGAGCCCGGCTTCTGGCTGAGCGGCGCTCCCCCTGTGGGAGCACACTGGCCACCAGGGGACAGCTCCTGCATTGAGAATCTGCCCCTGGTGGTCAGTGTGTGTCATAGCGACTGGTCGTTCTGCTGTTCAGTCGATTTGCATATTAGCCTTTTATTATATAGGATACTATCTTATTATGGGCAAGGCCTCTAATTCAATTTTTTTAGGTAGTTAAAGGGAGGGGCAGAATTTTCACTTGAGCCTGAAGCTAAAATTGCCATTAGTTCAAAAATCTGCATACCACTGAGACACATCTTGGTGAGGCTCATTCTGAACCCCCACACTGTTCTATTATGTGTATAACTATTGGGAACCATCTTATCTCTTTAGTGAAAGGAACCTTTTGTTAATGTTACAGTGACTAACTTTATCTCATGAGTTGTGTTTTGGCTTCAAGCCTGTATCCAATATTCATGCAGCAACTTCAGCTCTTTTGTTCAATATTTACCTGGCATATCTTTTATTTTATTTTCTCTAAGTCTTTCTAGATTTTTATGTATTAGACTAGAGGCCCAGTGTGCAAAATTTGTGCATGGGGGGGGGATTCCCTCAGCCTAGCCTACACCCTTTTCAATCTGGAACACCCCTCTCATAATCCAGGACTGCTGGATTTTAACCACTTGCCTGCTTACTGGCTTGATTGCCACCTAACAGCTCCCCTGCTGGCCTGATGGCCCCCAACTGCCCTCCCCTGCTGGTGTGATCACCCCTAACCGCCTCTGCCTTGGCCCCCACCACCGTGGCTTTGTCTGAAAGAAGTTGGATGATAGGAAGATGTCCAGTCTCTCAGTCTAATTAGCATATTACCCTTTCATTAGTATAGATAGTAATAGCCCATGGACACAGACAATAACCTGGCAAAGGCCTGGAAGGGGCAGGTGGAGGGTGGAGGAGATCAATGGGGGGGAAAAAACTAAAACAAAAGGACATCTGTAATACTCTCAACAATAAAGATACATCCTATATAATAAAGAGGTAATATACAAATTGACCATCACACCTTCACACAAGATGGCTACCCCCATGTGGTCAAAAGATGGCCGCCCCCATGTAGTCACAAGATGGCCTCCACAAGATGGCCAGCAGGGGAGGGCAGTTGGGGTCGACCAGGCTGGTAGGGAAGGCAGTTGAGGGCGACCAGGCCTGCAGGGGAGGGAGGGCATTTGGGGGGGACCAGGCCTGCAGGGGAGGACAGTTAGGGGCAACCAGGCTGGCAGGGAGGACAGGTGGGGGGGACCAGGCAGGCAGGGGAGGGCAGTTTAGGGCAATTGGGCCAGCAGGGGAGGGCAGTTGGGGGCGATTGGGCCAGCAGGGGAGCAGTTAGGTGTCAATCATGCTGGCAGGGGAGTGGTTATGGGGTGATCAGGCTGGCAGGCAGAAGCAGTTAGGGGCAATCAGGCAGGCAGACAGGCAAGAGGTTGGGAGCCAGCAGTCTCGGATTGTGAGAGGGATGTCCGACTGCCAGTTTAGACCCGATCCTACAGGTTGGGAGCCAGCAGTTGCAGATTGTGAGAGGGATGTGCGACTGCCAGTTTAGGCCCGATCCCTGTATCGGGCCTAAACTGGCAGTCGGACATCTCCCGAGGGGTCCCAGATTGGAGAGGGTGCAGGCTGGGATGAGGGACAGCCCCCACTCAATGCACAAATTTCGTGCACCGGGCCTCTAGTTTTAAATAAAGGAAAATATCTTAGTTGAAAAAGAGTTTTATGTGAAATAATATAAGTAATTGCTCTACACTGTGCTTTATATTCTCAACTCCTCTCAAAGAGATATTAATTGACCCTATGTTCACTTAATATTAATTGACTCTATGTTCACTGACTGCAGGACTAATTCCGGTATTCGGTCAAGCCTTCAGTTGTTACGGACCTTCGCTCTTTGTATATATGATGTTCGAATATCAGCCTGCCTCTGTAACTAATTCACAGTTTTGTAACATTTCACATTAGTTGAAGAAACTATACTAGTATAGCCAATGTCTAATCCTGGAGTTTTGCTAATAAAGTAAAGGACCAATGTGTCATCTAGGATTGTATGTGGCTGTAAGTCACAAATGATTATGGGTTAAATAAGATGCTTACTTCTCGTTCATGGAAAAGTTGATAGGAGATTGGCAGTCTAGTAAGTGGCTTCTGCAGCAAGTAGCTTTTTATATCATGGTCCAGTATGTTACTTAGGTTCCATCCATCACTGGCAAAATAATTGGGGGGAAAATCCAATAAAGGGCATTTCCTAGAAACTTTTAATTCCACTTCTGCTTGCATTCTATTGGGTATAAATTAGTTATTTAGCTTCAAAGGAGGCTGGGAAATGTAGTGTTTATTTATACAGGCACATGCCAAATTAACAGGAGATAAGGGCAAGTGGAGAACAGGTATTAAAGCATGTCTATTAATTTCTGCCACATCCAGAGCATAACTTTGAGTTCTTATTTGTAAGATGGATAATAGTGTATTCTACAAACTTCTCTAATAACCAATTTCATTAACTTGGCTGTCTTTTCTCATACATGTAATCAATTCCTTTGGTTATATCTCCAACATTCTATTTCTTAAAACCCTGTGCAGTTAAAAGACCATCCAAGGCACAAACACTCAGTGTGATTATTATTATTTTCCCTCCCAAAGACCATTAGCCTCTTATCATTTTTCCTAACAGTATTTTCCACTGTGCTTTTATAATCATTTTTAAAAATTTTTTTTATTGATTTCAGAGAGGAAGGGAGAGGGGAGAGTGATAGAAACATCAATGATGAGAGAGGATCATTAATTGGCTGCTTCCTGCATGCCCGCACTAGGGATGGAGCCTGTAAGCCAGGCATATGCTCTGCCAGGAAACAAACCTGGACCTGGTTTATAGGTCTACCAATGCTCAACCACTGAACCACACTGGTCGAGCTCCACTGTGCTTTTAAATGAGGGAAAATTACATTATTTTTCAGCATTTTCTACCTCCTCCTCTTACCTGAAGCTAACATTGCTTTGAGACCAAAACAAACTTTAAAGAACTTTTGAATGAAGGGCTATTCTTTCTTCTATTTCCACTGAGTCACAGAGAAGAGATGTTGAGATATTCCTTCTTTGCATTTAGCCCTTTGTACTATCAGATGACTATACTTCCAAGTTCACAAAGCCCAATGCTATGCTCCACTCACCTTCCAGGGAGCCTCTCACCTCCTCACTCTCCTGCTCTCTACTTCTCTCCTTCCTATCATGTCTCCTATTATATCAAGACTACTTTCTTGCTTGTCATGGATTTCAGATATCGAGGTCATGGGAATGGTGATAAACTATGAAAGTGCTAGGAAATTATGCAGTTTGGGGAAGACATGTGACTTATATTGGTCGGATAAATATGCACTTTTATAAACTAGGCTTGAAATTTTTCGTGTTCCACTCTATAAATTTATAATAGCGGCATTTGTTCTTTAACAATAGGACAGGACTTAATTTTGTGAAGACAAATTGTAGACCCTCAGAAACTTTGCAGTTGGATACCATCTCACTAAGAATGGAACAGCCTACTCTCACATGAATGATCTGAGTCTCTCATGCAGAGAAGCAGTTTTGCCAAGTTTCAGATGAGGGATTTCCAGACACAGCATTCCATATTTATCTTGACATTATATTTTCCAATGAAACATTGCCCTGAATCTACTTTGCTGTTCAGGAATGATATCTACCTCTTTACACACAGATTTGCTTTATTTCGAGCCAAACGCTGCTTAATAAAATGATCTAAACTCCTCAATTCCCTATAGCCATTTCTAAATTCTATAATAACCTTATCTAGGTCTTTGGGGAGAGGCATTCCAACTTTTTCATAGGGTGTCTTCCATTATTATAACAAATCAATAAACCCTAATATTTTAAACTATAGGTTAGCATCAGGAGTCATCAGACAGGCTATTATAAGCCCTATCACGGTGCTAAAATTCTGAGGCCATAGATTTTATAAGCTAATTCTATTCAGTTAGAGGAAGACCTCAAGAGTTCAAAGTTAATAATCTGGCAAGTCCCAGTGTAAGTAAGTTTCCAGGCAAGAATTCCAAGAAGGAGCTACAGTGGTAAGTACTTAGAGTTTGGCATTATGTAGATACTAGAGGCCCTATGCATGAAATTCATACAGTCGGGGGGGGGGGGTGTCCCTCAGCCCAGCCTGCGCCCTCTCACAGTCTGGGAACCCTTGGGGGATGTCCGACTGACGGCTTTAGCCTACTCCCTCAGCGCTGCCGCAGAGGCGAGAGAGGCTCCCACCACCGACACTGCACTCACCAGCCGTGAGCCCGGCTTCTGGCTGAGTAGCACTCCCCCTGTGGGAGTGCACTGACCACTAGGGGGCAGCTCCTGCATTTAGTGTCTGCCCCCTGGTGGTCAGTGCACGTCATAGTGACCAGTCATTCTGCCATTCAGTCTATTTGCATATTAGCCTTTTATTATATAGGACTAGAGGCCCGGTGCACGAAATTCGTGCACTGGGGAGGGTGTCCCTCAGCCCAGCTTGCACCCTCTCTAATATGGGACCCCTCGGGGGATGTCCAACTGCAGGTTTATGCCTGATCCCTGTGGAATCGGGCCTAAACCTGCAATTGGACATCCCTCTCACAATCCGGGACCGCTGGCTCCTAACCGCTCACCTACCTGCCTGATTGCCCCCTAACTGCTCCCTTGCTGGCCTGATTGCCTTCTAACTGCTCCTCTGCAGGCCTGATTGCCCCCAAATACCCTCCCCTGCTGGCCTGATCACCCCCAAGGCTTTTATTAGTATAGATATGACCCTGCACAGAAAATTTTACTAACCCTGCTTTACAATAAGGGCTTGACGATTGAATCATTAGGACCAGACACCAAGATTTCCTTTCTTTGAATAGTGGAGGGAATACTTATCTTGTCTTTAAGTTGCCTGGAAATTAAAATGAGATAATGTCTTAGAAAAGTATAAAAGCACCATATAAAGACAACTGTCTTTTTAATGAAGTGGTAAAATGAAAAACACTTTTTATTCTCCCCTTCCTTCCTTTACAGCTTTTATTTAAACTTTGAAATTTATAAAAATTTCACTCCAATTTTCATTTCTTTCCATTCAACATTATTTTGTATTGGTTTCAGGTTTTATATTAGTTACAGAATAGTGGTTAGACAATCATATACTTTACAAAGTGTTTCCCGATATTTCTAGTACCCACCTGGCATCATACCATCATTATAACACTATTGACTATATTCCCTATTTAAGTGACAATGGGTTTACAGGTTCCTTTCAGTCTTTCTTTTGTGTTGCTCTTCCTTCCTTTTCTTTCTCACTTCTTCCCTCATTTTCTTTATATAGTATCTCAATTGGCCATCAAAGCTCAGTGAAGGCACTGGGACACGCTTCATCCATTTTACAGACCAGGAAACTGAGGCCAATTCCAGTTGGCTGTGGAACTTGACTCAGTACACAGGAAGCCCTCAGAGCCATGCTCTTTGCACTTCCTAAGGGGCAGCCGCCCAGCAAACAGAACAAACCTTCCAGTCAGGCTTCCGAGCCTCTTTCTCGAGCACCCCTTCATTACAGATGCTCCACATTCTTTCCTCTCCCCGCATTGTTTACTGCCCCCCCCCCCCCTTCTCCAAAGCAGGTGGAAGGCTTCCCACTCACTGCCTAGGCATGCTCTACCATGGGGCAGGGTGTCGCGAGCTTGCTTTTGGGTCAAGGCAGGAGCAGGAGTCACTGCCTCTGAAGTGTGAAGGCTACCTGAGCGTGGCCGGTTAGCACTGGGAGCTTCTCTGAATCACATCAGTCAGTCCAGTACCCTGCAGTGCAGCACCCCTCCACTGAGGTGGCACCACCCCTCAACCCCCGCCTCAGGGGTGAGAGTCCTTGCCCCTCTGCCAGGAGTCCTTCCATGCTCCTTGATCCCTGGCTGGGCCCACCCACGTCTTGGGGGCACTGCAGAACCTCTGTCTCTCTGCAGATGAGGCAGATCCCTGCCCTAGGTCTCTGCAAAGCTATGAATCTGGGTCTCAGCAACCACATGCCTGCAATGTTCCCAGGGACCCCGGGAGCGGCTGGGCGAGTCCCGCCTCACATCCCCGGGGTGCCGATCTCCCCAGGGACCTCCGGGAGAGGCTGGGCCAGCCCAGCCACGCCACGCCCCCCCTGTTGCCGATCTCCCCAGGGACCCTCTGGAACGAAGGACTGGGCAGCCAGGTCTCGCCTCCCCAGAGCAGCGATCTCCCCAGGGACCCCCGGGAGCGGCTGGGCAGCCCAGCCTCGCCTCCCCAGGGCAACGATCTTCCCAGCGACCCCTGGAACTAAGAGGACTGGGTGCTGCCATCTTGATCTTCTCCACTGCCAGATAGGCCACCCGGAGTCCCGCCCCCCAGCCTCCTGCCGGCCCAATCGTGGGTGTAGTGGAGGTGCGGTCAATTTGCATGTTTCTCTATTACAAGGTAGGATGGTTATCTATCTTAGCTCCAGCCATTAAAATTATATGCTATTGGTTGTTACTTAATCTCTTAAACATTGTTTTTCTTCTCTGGAAAGTAGGAAATAATAACACAGCATTGTGGTACAGATAAAATGTAATTTATTTACCAAAAGGCTTGACAGGTGAAACATTCTCAGTGAGTGACAGGGATTATTGTTTGGGACAGGGCACTTCATTTACAGTGAAGAGAAATGGATGCAAATCTCCACACTTCTATTTATAGCTTTTTAACTATCTTACGTCAGTTACTCTCACTTTATCTCATATGCAAAGTGGGAATAAGAACAAAAATGGACAGAGTTGAGTTATTAAGTGTGATAACATAATAAACATGCTCAGGATAGTATCTGATAAGCAATAGGCATTCCATTAATGTTAGTTTTCATTTTCTCCCTACCTATGTTTTATAGTCATGGTTTGAAAAATACGATAACTGAAAAGAGCGCAATTTGAAGAGAATGATATTTCAGTTAGTATGCATATGTTATATGAGAACAGGTCTGTTTTCCCTGCTCCTTTCCATGTAGTACATCCCTAGCTGTCACATGGCAGGTACTGAGCTATAAGAATAGTACCTGAATATACACCCTTCCTGAGTCAGTGTCCACCAGAAAGGCATTTCTGAGTCTTCTGATATACCCAAATGTGCGTGTTGGGGGTAGTGGTGATGATGATATTCTCCTGATCATTCCAGATATCAGCTGATCTCTATTCAACAAAGAAAGGACATATAAATTAGTCATAAGAAATGTTTAAATGGCTTTCTACTCCGGCCCTGGTAATAAATATAAAATATAGAATCACAGATAGAAGATAGGACACAGTGCCCCAGTCCAACTTCTTTTGCCCTTCGCACCAGCTAGGATTTTAGGCTCTTACTTATGGCGTCCCATATGAATATTATCTTCCTCTTTTTAGATACTTTGCTTCATATGTCCTGACATCCCCCTGTCCCAGTGACTCAAGACCCTCCACTCCAAATGTATGAGTCTCAAATGCTCTCCTCTGACACTTTCTGTGAACCAAAGTTATTCGTGTGTGTGTGTGTGTGTGTGTTTGTGTAAAGCCATTATTTATAGCTTGAAATTAATATTTATTAGTATAAGGCAGTTGCAATGTGATTTTATTTTAAAGTTGGAGCAATGGTATCAACATCCTCTTTGCAAAGAGAAATCTTATCTATTTTTGTGCCTGAAAGATTCCTGTCCATTCTTAGGTTTCTTCATTCTGCTTTGCTTTGTGTGTGAAACTAATAACCTCTGCAAGGAGCAAGAAAACAGACAAAGACACAGGCCAGTGAATTACTTCAGGTCATTCATTTCTAATTTGGAAGGCCAGTTCTGAATCCAAGGTATCTTCCAGACAAAGAAATTAAGATAACTTGAGAAAAAATTTGAAAAGAGGCACTCTGATTCAGAATAATAGATGAGGTCTGCAAGTGAGGTTTTGTGTGATTATTTCACAAAACAGGGAGCATTTAGTTTCAGACTCCATTCATTTTAATTTCAAAATCTTTATTTCATCTCCAGCCTGTATAATATTTCCAGGGACTCATTCTTCCTAAATCCATAGATTCTGGGAATATTTCTATACGGAATCCTTAAGCAAGAATATACTAGCGATACCCTCAGTCTGGAATCACTTTATATTTTTAATTTTTGTAATGCAGATATTTCAAAATTCAAATGATACAAAGGAATAGACCATGGAAATACTCTTTTCTATTCTTGTTTCTCAATGAGAGCAATGTTACTAGATCAGAATCTTGCATATCTTTTGGGGGTCACTTTACACTTAATTCCTGACCTGAAATTTTTCAGAAAATTCCAATAAATCTAAAGTTTGGTTGCAAATCCATAGGAGGCCTAATGAAGATTTAAATTCTCAGGGATTTAATATATATATTGATGTCAGGGATGAAGGGAGAAGAAGAGAGAGAGAGAAAGAAGCACTGATTGGCTGCCTCCTGCATGCCCCACACAGGGGATCTAGCCTGCAACCAGGGCATGTGACCCCCTGGATCATAAATCAATGCTCAACCGCTGAGCCATGTCAGCTGAACTACTAAATATATATATTTCAGCTAACCAATCTACTCAAGAAGATTTGTTTACAAATATTTCCTAGTTGTGTGTGTGTGTGTGTGTGTGTGTGTGTGTGTGTGTGTGTGTGAAAAAGGATATCTGGATTTCTGTACTCTGGGTTGCCGGAAATTGTAATTTCCCCCCTTAATTTTTCACCCTTGCATCTACTCATAGAGGAGGTTTTACAAATGCAAATTTAGGTTTTAAAAAAAAGGAACTTTCTTGATTGAATCAGTATAATTAAGGGTAATTTTATAGAATAATAACATTGCCTTTTTGTGTGTGAAAGGAAGATTAATAATTTCTTCATCTTTTCTATATAACTTTATCTTTTCTTTTTTTCCTTCCTTGTTATTTTCTTTCTCTAAAGATTGAGTTTTAGTCTATACTATGTCCCTCTACTTTTGAAAAATGTTATTCAGTGACTTCTATTTTAGAATACTTTAAGATTATTATTGGCTCAAAATCTTGCTGCATTCTCTGGTACTCTTGCCTTATTTTTTTTGGCATTATAGTCAAAATAACTCACACTTTTAATTCACATTTCTATTGTTTATGTCATAGTTCATGAATAGCTTATAATAGCAAACAAGCTATAACCAATATTACAAATGGAATTTTTGCTTTGAAATATGTTGTAATATTATGGTTAGAGGCAAAACATTATCAGTTTACATAAATTTAAACTTAATTCTAAGAAAAAGAAGTGTACATTGAGGCAAATATAAAGAACTGAGATAAACATTAAGAATGAATAAAAATGTCACGTAAGACTCAACTTCAAGTATTACTAATTTTTTGTTTTATGTATTTATTTTTAAAAAATGTGCATTTTAAATGTTGGGATAATTTAGTATATACCATTTTTGCTTCCTTTTAAAAAAACACACACAATACAGTGTTATTAAATTATTCTTTACAGCACTGGTTTAATTTGTTGCATAGTCTGCTATTACATGTATGTAATATTTCTTTTGACCAAACTCCTTTTGTGGGACATTTAAAAACACTCTAAATGTCAGGATGTCAACCAAAGAAATTTAAGTCCCATCACAAATAGTAACATTAGAATTAGTTTCCAATTATTTATTATTTTAGATATTACTGATGCAATAATTATTTTTGTACTTAAATACACTTTCACATCTCTGTTTTCTTAGAGTAAATATTGAGAAACAGAATTCTTGGGTCACAAAGGGAATTTTGAGGTTTTTAAAATGTTATTAATACCTGTTAATATTCCCCAGGAGAGTAGCAGAACTCACATTTTTTTATATGCTTACTAGTAATGATGGATATGAAGGTTAAATTTTTATCTCCAGTAAACAAACTATGTACATTATGACTGAGGTACATTATTTTAGTAATTTACCAAAACAAGAAACTGTGGTAGAAGTTTCAAGCTTACTTACCTAATATCACCTCCAAAGATTCAGAGAACAATTCATGAAACAAATCCTCTGTTAAGTACCAGTCGAATGAACAGTGCTCATCTTTTTAAGTCTCTCCAACTAATTAATACTCTTGTTTGTAGTTTTCAAATGTACCCAACCATTACTGTAGAGTCCTTATTCATTCTTTCCACTTCAGCAATTTGAAAAATTCAAAATGATTGGTATATACTGAGGTTTAATAATTTTTATAGAGTTCACAATTTCAGTACATTTTAGTTCACTCATGATGAGCAATCAAAAACTTAGGCTCTTGATTCCTACCTGGGCTTATACTTCTGTCTCAAACAAATACTGATTGTTGACCTTGAGCAAGTTACTGGACTTTTCTGTACCTCAATGTCTGTGTATTTAGAATGAATACAATAATAGTAATGTACCACATACAGTCCTTTTGATTAGTTGTTATTTGTAAAATTCTGAAAGGAATACTTGGCATGTTCACTATTATTGCTACTGCTGTATATTGAATCAAAAATTTTAATTTTAAATGGAAAATATAGACATTTCACTCACTTCTCCCACTCTGGGATACTGATAATGCACATACACAAGAATTGTGGGCTGCTTGTTTTATTAATGTAAATATAATAATACATCCATAGGAAGTACTGGCAAAAGCTGTCCAAAAATATCTTGGCATAGGTTTAAAAATGAAGTGAAAATAGAAATAGATTTATCTTTCTTAGAAGTGTGTGTGTGGAGAGAGAAGAGAGAGAGAGAGAGAGAGAGAGAGAGAGAGAGAGAGAGAATGAGAACTATCCCTCTTGAGCAGATTTGGGGCCATCAATTACAGTAGTGAATGATGAAAGGTTCAGAGTGATATTGTCCCATGACTTTTGTGTAGCTGTAAGTTTGCTGGTGTTTAATTTCCGCTGCCATGGAAACTGTCCTGACCAGCACAGATTCTCAGTGATTTCCTGCAGGCAGAGTGACAACATATCTAAGAAGAATGATACTGTCTCAATTACCATCAATCAATGTTTATTGAACTCCAGCAGCCTGTCTTGAGCCCCATTAGGAGTTTGCACTGAGATTTGCCCCCAGCTTGCACTTGGTTGAACTGAGACACAGGAGGTCAGACAGTTGAAGCAGAGTGGCTCCAGAATACAGCCAGGAATTAAGGCTATAAATTCTGCAGAATCAGGGCTTTAGTGATTGAATCACTAAGGTCTTGGTGAAAATTTAAAAACACTCTAAATGTCAAGATGTCAACCAAAGGAATTTCGATTCCATCAGAAATAGTAACATTGGAATTAGGTACTTTCAAAATACACATTTGACAGATTCATTTTTCTTAATGTTCCTTCTAGTATTTTCTACTGTTTGATACGTTAGAATCTATTTTGTAAATATCCTTTTGTATTTCTGCACTCTTTGTTATTTACCAAGTATTTTACCGAGCCACTCAGCTCGAAGCTTCTACACATCAGGATAAAGTTTCTGGATCAATTCATCCTGTCGAGATTCATGCCTTGATTATTTTGTCTCTCTCATAAGCTGCTTCCTCTTCACCCTGTTTCTGTACATGGCCAGTTTGCTGGAACAAAGGATCCCTAGGCAGTCTCAGATGTGCCCTTTAATCTTTCCTAAAGTTTGTTTTTACTTTCTGAACTTGTAATAGTTCTTGCAGTTCACATATCTTGGCTCTACTGCTTTTTCCGTTTCTTCTGCTATGAGAAAACAAAAATTAAAGTAATACAGCATCAAAACCCACTATCATGCTCTTCCCACACACTGCTCTTCTTGTCTAGAATTTTTGTTCTTGAGACTATTTTGATCCTATGAGTTAAAAGGCCTCCATTTCCTAATGTCTAGTTAGGTACACTCTCCCCGTTTCCACTATACTTAAAACAATAATTTAGTTATAGCATTTAACCCTTTATATTGTACTTACTTATTTAAATGTTTTCCTTTGCATTTTTTTTAAAACTCCTTGACTGAAATGACTACATGTCCTGTATCTTGTATATTCTGCTTTACACTCAGCAATTGGTATCAGTGCAGATATGTTTATTGCCATGAATGAACAATAAAATAAAAGACTTAACAAAAAAATTCCCACTCTTTGTAACCTTTCTGTTTTGTTTCTTCAGGGTGATGTACTACTTCACACCTATGATCTACTGGAGGATAGGAACTGGAGTTAGAAATCTCATTCTTGTTGACTATATGTCAGCATTTAATAACATACCGAACCAATGTTAGTTGATATTAATTTATGTTATGTCGGTTTATAATATTGAGTTATGATTATTAAATACTCATTAGATAACTCCTGGATCCACCAAATTGTTCAACAATGACTCCAATTCTTGGAAGCCAACAGTGACATTTGCAGAACCTACCTGTGAAATATCACTGCTGCACTTCAGTTTTAAGGAGAAATGAAGGTCTTGTCTCTGGAAAATGGTCAATGTTTTGAGGCACTCTCCTAGCATCTGAATGACCACACCCTTAGTTACTCTCTACAATGAGCTCATAGGCTGGTTTTCTAAACCTAGTTGTCATTTTCCTTTTTCAAATGGGAAGTTTGAAGAAATAGGGATGCACATGTATTCATCTGTGGAAACTAATTAACATTTTAATAGCATTATCATATTCTCTGCTATTAGTATTTTGTTGATTTCATCCCCAATTTATTTGTATGTTTTTAAACTTCACTTTATTGCAGTATGATTGACATATAAAGAGCTGTACTAGTACATATTTAATGCATACAACTTGATGAGTTCAGGAATAAGTACGCACCCTTGAAACTATCAACACCATCAAAGGCCATAGACATATGTATCACCTTCTGAAGCTTCCTAACACCCTTTCACCCTTTTATTATTTGTTTCTTTGTTTGGTAGGAGCACAACTTAAGATCTAACCTTTTAGAAAATTTTAGGCATGAAGTACATGTCTTGTTAGCTCTAGGCACTGTGCCGTACAGTATATTTCCACAACTTACATATTTGCGTAACAGAAGTGTTGAGCCCTTTGTTTTGACCATCACCTTCCCATTGCCCTTCCTCCCAACCCCTGGCAACCACCACTCTACTCTCTGCTTCTAGTTTATTTTGTATTTCATGTATAAGTGATATCATGCAGTATTTGTCATTCTGTATCTGTCTTATTTCACTCAGTGTAATGTCTCTCTTCCAGATACATTTGTGTTGTCACAAATGGCACTATTTCCCTTTTTGTTTAAGGATGAATAATATTCTATGTACGTATATACTTCATATTTTATCCATTGATCTCTCTATGGACATTAAAGTTGTTCCCATATCTTGGCTATTATTAATAATGCTGCAATCAAGGTGATTTCAATATCTTTATTACCATTTTATAAAGAAAGTTTGAAATCTTTTACTCAGTTTTAAATTATGTATTTTTTCACCTTGGCCACATTTGAGCCAGAGCCAGACAACACAGAAAAAGGCAGCTTCCATGTATGTTGGCACTTCCATTGGTGGCGCTGTTGCAAGGATTGGCTGCAAAGGGTAGTAGGGGGGAAATTAGCTGTTCAAAACATCTAATATATAATTTCATCATGTATTTGTGAAGTATTGTGATACCCTCTCATAGCAACTATATTTAACATATTCTAATGTAAAATTTAAGCAATTTTACAACTAAATATGATGGGAAGTTATTTGCTATTTTGGCTTATTTGCACCATTTTTATCCTTCACCTATTAACTTGATATTACATAACTTGCTGATAAGAAACAAAGCTAGCACTCAGTTAAATCTCAGTTTCTAATCTGTTGCTTAGATACTGAGCCATGCTGTTTCCATTGTATATTTGTGCCCCAATCATTACCTCTGGCATTTATATTTGTAATCCTATGTTTGTTTTCTTCATTTTTTATAATAGTGCTAAAATATTTAGACCATTGCATTAAGTCAAATGGTATGAAGTTCCAAAATGTTTTACCTTTTAATTTTAAAAATTCTACTCATCTTTCTTCCTCCTAACCCCCCACAAAAAGAGAATGTCTTAGCAAAATGTACAGATAGAGCAACAATGTTCCTAATGTTGCCTTTCTTAAATCCTAAATGAAAGACACATTTAAAATACAGCTATTGGAGGTGGAGGTAGAAGGGGGTCCTAATATAAGGTGACAGGAGAAGATTTGACGTGGGTGGTAAGCACATGGTGCAATATAAGATCTTGTAACATATAAACCCACACCTGAAATCTGTATGTTCATGTTGACCAATGTCATCCCAATAAAGTTAATTAAAAAATAAAATATAGCTATCATTATTGTCTGATAAATGTAGTCTTTCAGATCATCATATTCTCTTGTTAAATATCTTCAAGTACTTTGAAACCTGTTTGCTGAGTGACTATATTCTTGAACATATTAAAAACATTTGTCAGCAGTCTGTTCAGACTGTTGAACCTCAGAGGGAAGGCAGGGGAGGGTGAGTGGGAAGAGATCAACCAATGAACTTGTATGCATATATGCATAACCCATGGACAGGGACAATGGAGTGGTGATGGCCTGGGAATGGAGAAAGGACAGGAGCAGTCTAGAAGAGGTTAATGGGGGGGAAAGGAGAGCCTATGTAATACTTTCAACAATAAAACATTTAACTTAATATCAATGAATACTATTAATGAGTGTGTTTGCATTGGCCTCTGTTTTAAATTCCTAAAATTTTACATTCCTTTAAATTGTCCTAAAATAATCAAGACTAATGTTAAGATCTCTTTGAGAAAAAAAGACTCTCCCTCCTAATTTTAGAATAATATTCTTTATCTAAAAGGGAATTTGAGATCTAGGCTAAACACCAGTTTTTAAGATATTATCTCCTGTGATGAAAAACCCATTACTTTTCCTTTTTATGAACACTTTTTGGAGTCTTTTTGAACAATACTCTTGCTGCTATTAAAATTATTAAGGGATTTATAGGCAAATCTATACTAATAAAAGGGTAATATGCAAATTGGTCATGACACCTTCACAGTAAAAACTGACCAGCAGGCTGCATGGGGCAACCAGGCTGGCAGGGAGGGGCAGTGAGGGGAGACAGGCCAGCAGGGGTAGCAGTTGGGGGTGACCAGTCTGGCAGGGGGGGCAGTTGGGAGTGACCAGGTCAGCAGGGGGGGCAGTGAGGGGTGACCAGGCCAGCAGGGGGAACAGTGAGGGGCGACCATTCCGGCAGGGGGCAGTTGGGGGTGACCAGGCCAGCAGGGGGGGGGGGGGCAATAGGGAGCAACAAGGCTGTCAGGGGGGTAGTTGGGGGTGACCAGGCCACCAGGGGGGGGCAGTTGGAGGCAAACAGGCCAGCAGGGGGCAGTTAGGGGCGATCAGGCTGGCAGGCAGAGGCAGTTAGGGGTGATCAGTCTGGTGGGGGGGGGGCAGTTAGGGGCAATCAGGCAGGCAGGCAGGTGAGCAGTTAGTAGCCAGTGGTCCCAGATTGTGAGAGGGATGTCCAACTGCCAGTTTTGGCCAGATCCCTGGAATCGGGCCGAAACCGGCAGTTGGACATCCCCTGAGGAATCCTGGATTGGAGAGGGTCCAGGCTGTGCTGAGGGGACCTCCCCCCCTTCTGTGCACAAATTTCATGCACCAGGCCTCTAGTAAGCTAATAAAGAAAGAAAATAATAACACCACACATACTTATCTCATGATATCTGCTTAGATTATTCAGTAGATTGCCAAAAGAAATACCTGTTCCCAAGGCATTCTTAATCTATTTAGAGAACTGAGATATGTATGCTATAAAGCTATAAGACTCCATACATTCTGTGAAAGTAGAAAATATAATTAGTGCCAATTATATTAGGTTACTGTGATCACTGACTCTTAAGGGCTGGATAAGAAATAAACTGGTAAGTCTTTGCAGACAATCAAATCAGGGTAGAAACAGGGAAGTGCAAATACATACTATTTGCTTAAGAACAATAAGAAAAATGGTCTGGCATATGATGGCATGGCAGGGATTAGAATATAGCTTTTAGACATTAATTTTTAGGTGCTATTAAACTTAAACCTATAGATACTAGCGAACTGGTGACAGTTGTTGAAAACAGAATAATGAATAAGTCTATAAGATAAATTAGTATAGAGCTGCACAAAATTTTGGTTTGGGGATAATAAATCTAGGGGAGTGTGGTGCCAGTAGAAATTACATATAGGTTATATTCATGTGAATATTAGAAAGGAACAAAATGTTTGACTAACTTGGAAGAAATGAGTCTTGAGACTGTTCAGTTGAGCACATTAATGAGTTTACTCAACTAGAGGGAAATAGAAAAACTGCATTGCACAATTACTTCCTTTTAACAGGATTTTAAAAATGGAATAATAGGAATAACATCATGGGACAAGAAAGATATTAATTAACATCTCTTTAACCTTTTCCTGTTTTCTTTACACATTAGCTTTCTTTATCACTTGCTTCTTAACACAATAAGTAGGAATTGGTAAATTCTACTAAGGTTAGTACTATTTTTCTGACTTTAAAGTGAATGTTATATTAGAATTGTCTTCCAATCAGTACAGTGAGGCAGCTAGACAAACAAATGATTCTTAATGTTATTGATCAAATGCCATACACTCTGGTCTTAAAGAATAATTAATTATCCATTATGGAGACAATCCTGACATTGTCTTCAAAAATGCCACTCATATTATCAATAAGTAGAGGCCCAATGCACAAAATTCGTGTAAGAGTAGGCCTTCCTTCCCCCGGCTGCTGTTTCCCTCTAGCACCTGAGACCCGGGCTTCTCTCACAGCCCCAGCTTCATCCAGAAGGTCATCCGGTTTAATTAGCATATTACATTTTTATTATTATAGACTAGTGGCCCGGTGCATGAAATTCATCCATGGAGGGGGGATTCCCTCAGCCCAGCCTGCACCCTCTCCAATCGGGGACCCCTTTGGGATGTCCAACTGCCGGTTTAGGCCTGATCCCAAGGATCAAGCCTAAACCGGCAGTAGGACATCCCTCTCACAATCCTGGACTGCTGGCTCCTAACTGTTCACCTGCCTGCCTGCCTGATCGCCCCTAACTGCCTCTGCCTGCCTGATCACCCCTAACTTCCATCCCCTGCTGGCCTCATCTCTCCCTCAACTGCCCTCCCTGCAGGCCTGATCTCGCCTCCAACTGCCCTCCCCTGCTGGCCAAATTTGGTGCTGATTGGTCGGTTTCTATGCCAGTCAGCATCTTAAGCTCCACCTCCTAGGCAGCCATTGGCTCCTCACAGTTCACCCAGATTTGGTTCTGATTGGTTGGTTTCTATGCCAGTCAGTGTCTCCAGGCCTATCTCTGGGCCTGATCAGAGAGGCAGGGCTGATCAGCAGCCCCTGCGGAGGCCCGGAGAGAAACAGAGGTGTGGCTGCTGGCAGAGCCTGGATAGAAAAAGAGAGGCAACAGCTGATTAACAGCTTCCACGGAGGCTGCGGGTCAGACCCTGCCTCTCTCTTTGGGCCTCTCTCCAGGCCTGATCCACAGCCATCTTAGCAGTGAGCCATGGCAATGCAGCACTGACTGCAGGACTGACTTCCAGTGTTCAGTTGAGCCTTCAGTTGGTCGTTACAGACCCTGGGTTTTTATATATTAGGATATGCAAAGTGGTTTCTGACATTTGGTAACAATTTATTTAAGTGGTCTGTACTTGACTATAACTCAGCCAGGGAGGGAAATACAACTTATAATTAATCAACATTTTAAATCATGCATAAGTGATGAAGGCTTTCAGTGACAGTAATTTTATCTTAATCCCAAAAAGTATTTTAAAATTTATCATGTTCTATCAATTATCTTGCTATAATTATGAGTGGAAGATAAATTTTCTGAAATGCATATCTAAGTTATATGAACAATTTATGCAAGTGCACTAGAAAACAATGCCTTTCTGCATAGAACTGTAAAATTAGCAGTGCTAATTTTTAAAAGTTGAACAAAATTTTTGTTTGATTGAGTTGCTTTTTTGAGAAACTTTTTGACATATTGCATATGGTATAACTGATGGCATTTTAAACAAAAGTGAAAGAATCATGTACAAACCTCCTAAAAAATAAGCCCATAATAAATTGTAGATTAAATTATATATGATAACTTGTATTATAGGCTTTTCTATATTGTAAAAGTTTCATTTATTTATTAAAAAATCACTGTTTTACTGAAAATTTTAAAGTTGAAACATGCCAATTGAAGAAATGCTGGAAGATAATTTTCAATGGTGATTAATAAAATTTTCTTCAGTTTTTCATTATGAAACTTTGATATATTAAGACTATCCATACATTACAAATTCCCACTTATAAAGTAAAGTTTAGCTTTTAGCAATATAAAAGCCACACAGATTATATGTGCTGTAAATATTACATCTTACATATAATGTACTTTATGTAATAATAGCAAACAGTTCTATGTTTATTTACTATGTGTCAGATACTTTACATACATCACCATCCTTATCTCTATTTTGTAGATGAGAAAATCAATGTGGTTTTTTTGATTTGGGACTCAACCAGAGTCCCAAATTGATAAAACTGCCAAAGGACACACACCAAATGAGTGAAAGGAAAGTAGAATTAAACCTTACTAGTCTGAGCCTGGAGTTAATACATTTAATTGTCTCTGTCATGCTAGTGATACTTTTCTCACATTCATATTACATACTAATGAAGGAGTTGGAGTTGGCCTTAATATTCCTTTGGAAATTAATAGTTAAGACATTTTCATCCATCATGATTGGTAACATTCAGTTTTACTAATTGTTGTTGTTTTTTATTTTAAAAAACATAATTGATTGGCAAAACCTAAAAAGACTCACTAATATCACTACTGAGACAGGAGAGCAGATGGGACAGTTGGGAGGCATATTTCTGGAAATCAAAGTCCTCCTCCAAAATTATTGGCTCATATTAACACAGAAGATATCTTTGGCTACAATAAATTCCTTTCGTTTGTCCTTTTTGTGACATCCCTCAGTAAATGGTTAGGCAAGAACCAGGGCCATTACATGGATCTAATGAATAAAGATCCAGTATATTATTGGTTCTAATCCTGAGGCTTTCAAAATCTTCTATTAATGAGAATGTAGTCCCAAAAGAAAATATGTATTTCAAAGAGTCAATTGCAACATTTAAAATAACAAAAAATGTATAAAATTTGAGTGACTTTTGAAATGAAATGATCTTTATAGCAAATTGAATTTAGAACCCCATCTCTGAACTAGAATGAAGAAGAATTTATTTTTGATCATGTTCTTGTGGAATTGGATTTTTCTCAGTGAAATCATTTTAGAGAGATCTCAAAATAATTAAATCCACAAGGAATGGGGACTTACTCCGTCTTATGGTATTTAAAAAACAAACAAACATAGCTGTCTCAGAAGTCTAAATAGAAATACAACTATGCATCTTCACTTGTATTTAAGTTACATGGCCAAATTTTAGGACTTGAAAATATCCTTTTTTTAAAAAACAAGCATATTGATTGTGCATAAAGATTTCCAAACAAAAAACTGTGGCAGTAAAAATTAAATCAACTTGGGTTTCTCCCTCTTTTTAAAAATATATTTTTATTGATTTCAGAGAGGGAGAGAGAGATGGAAACCTCAATGATGAGAGAGAATCATTGATTGGCTGCTTTCTGCCTGGCCCACACTGGCGATGGAGTCCACAACCCGGGTGTGTACCCAGATGCTCAACCATGCCAGCTGGGCTTCTCCCTCTTTTTTTTTTTTTTTTTTAATGAGTTCACTCCCCTTTTCTACTGGAATGTTTTTACATAATTAAATTTGAATGTTCCTTCTAGATATGTCAGAAAATAAGAAAATGCCAAAAACAAATTAAAAAATCTCACAACCCAGGACTAGTTTGAAACATGCCAATTGAAGAAATGCTGGAAGATAAAACATACTAGACACAAGTATGTTTTAGGGGAAATGGTAGGCTAATCCATCTGGAAGGTTGAGGGATAGTGGAGAGGCCTCATGTCTTCTTGCAGGGCTGATAAACACGAGGGCTTTAACATTTTATGCCAAGGTCGAGTTAGAGGGGAAGAGGGTTTTGTTTGTTTTGGTGCATAGCATTAAGTGAAGGTATCTATGGATGGGAAAGGTTGAAATCTGTGCTCTCTCTGGCTTTCTGGTTGAGTCCCAATGAGGAGAGACAGTAAGATTAAAAGCTAGAGAAAATGTTTCAGGGAAAAATTCCAATTAGTGCTCCATCAGAACTCTGCCCACTTCAGCCACTTCCAAGGCTATGGTCTTTTGGAGGGTTGGGGAAAAAAAAAAAAAAAAGCACAATCCATACACAGATGTGGTGGCAATTGTGAATTTTCTTGAGGAGTTTCATGAATAAAGAATAGCATAAAAGAAAATCTGTAGCAGAAAAACTAAGGGGGACAGCACAGTTACTTAACCGACACTGATTTGACAGGCCTGATCACATGGGAGGTAGCCTTGGGGTCTTCCAGAGGTAACTAAGATGCAACATGTCTGTTCACACAAAGCTAAGGATTCCACATACGCTGGTGGGAACTAGAACAGAAAGGGCAAAGTGTTCATTTTAATTAGATAAACTAATTGAAATAAATTATTCAACTATGCATGGTAGGGAAGTGTGGGATGCATCTAGATTCCATAGATATATATGTGTGTGTTAAAATTAAAATTTATAATTTTTATATTTTTTTTATAACTGGAATTTCCCCTTATCCAAAAACATGTATTTTGCTGATTATATAATATCCAATTATATAGATGTATAATTCTTTTAATCAAGGTTTTTGAGTTTATTTTCATTTCATTGTTTCTGGTTAAGTGATTTTCATATATTTTATAACTTAAGACGTTGTTTTTGTATACATCTATGTTATTTAATTCTTAATATCATCCTACCAAGTACAGACACTTAACTTTTCCTTATGACAAAGCTGTGTGTCCAGAACTTGCTGAAATTTCACAGCTTTAATAGTAGAGTTGGTACTGGAACCTATGGGCTCTGACTTGAGAGACTATACATGTTTCCCTAACAACATGCTCTCTTTTATATGAACTAAAGCACATCTTTATAAATTCATGGAAACCATATTTGGTGCCTTCAGGGTGAGACAGATGATAGGTATAAAGCTGTAGAAGTGTCAACACTCCTAAAGGCATGGAAATCAACTGAAGGCCCCATGCATACACACGTGCACACACATATACATATACATGTATACACACAATCTGCAATGCAATCTCAGTGTGATGACTTTTTCTTAATGAATAGGCTTAAAATATACACTTATGTCTCATTTTATTTGAGCTACTAAATTAACATAACCAAAAGAAATCAATTTACTTACATAATTTTCTTCAACTTTATCACTGGTAAAGTTTAGAAATATAGAATTTTGTGAAGATATATTTGAAAATGTGTTCACTGTGTTTTATAAATTGCTTTTTATAAATTACTCTGTAATAAACATTTCTGTGATTAGTTCTCAGAAAAATTTGTCCTGCAAATCAAGTTGTATATTCTTTATTGTAAAAAGAAAAGTTACATAACAAAAATTAGTCTTTCCTTTCATGTTCACTCTTAGGAAAATTAGTCCAGTTCATGATGCAATTGTGGTAATCATTTTATCTGAAATATCTAGTGGTATCACCTCCCTCTTAATTTAATATATTATTTCAGTTCTGCTTTTATATATATTTGTTCAAATCTTTAATTTTTAAATAAATAGATATACCACAAGTTTTTAAGCAATAAAAATAAATCTGCTTTAGGTGCTTTAAATTTATTGAGATTTGTTTTAAGGCTGGCGTATGGTCTAACAATGAATATTCTACTCAAAAAGAACATGTGCTCTGCAGTTGCTGAGTTTAGTGTACATGACAATTAGGGAAGTTTGTGGATGTGTTGTTCCAGTTTTTTATATACCTGCTGATTTTGTATTCTTATTCTATCAATAACTGAGAGTTGTTAAAGTCCTCAACTATTATTGTGATTTTGTCTGTCTCACTTTTATTTGATCAAACTTTGTTTTATATATTTTGAAGTACTGTTATTAATGCACAAACACTTAGAATTGTTACTTTTTATTGATGACTTTACCACTATGAAATATTGCTCTTTATTTCTTTACTAGAGGCCTGGTGCACAAAATTCGTGCACAGGTAGGGTCTCCAGGCCTGGCCGGCAATCAGGGCCAATTGAGGCCTTCCAGCTGCCAGCTGGGGCCTTCCTTTGTTCCACGCTGCCCCCTGGTTGTCAGTGCATATATAGTGAATGAACTCCCGGTCTTCCGTCAAACTCCTGAGGGAACGCTTTGCATATTAGCCTTTTATATATATATATAGTCTCTTTATTCCCTTTATTTCAGAATATTTTGCTATGTCTGCTTAATCTGATACTAATATAACCACATTGATTTCTTATGCACAGAGTTTATGTGGAAAATCTTTTTTCACCCTTTTATTTTCAACTTGTCAGGGCCTTTATATTTAAAATATATATTTAAAATAATGTATAGTTGAATGTTGCTTTTTTTATAGGCAGTCTGAAAACTCTACCTATAAATTGGAGCACTTAGTTCATTAACATTTAACATACTTATTTATATATATATATATATATATATATATATATATATATATCAGTTTGTCACTGTTATTTTCTGTTTCTCTTTTATTAACTCTACTGAATTCTTAGCTATAATGCTTTGTGTACTTTTGGTGGTTGTAATAGAGATTACTATATGCATCTCTACAGCCTATCTGTAGATAATATTAGTTGAACAATGTAGCTAACTTCACAACATTATAATATTTTAACCCTCTTTCTTTTTTTTCTTATTTTTAGATATTTAACTTTTGTATTCCTTTATTGGCTTTTTATTCCCTCTTTATTCTCTTTGTTTCTGAAAATTCTGGTATATCTACTCATATAGGCACATCAAATTTTACATACAGTGTGTTCCCCTTTTTTGTGTTCTTATTATTAGACTAGAGGCCCAGTGCATGAATTCATGCACAGTGGCATCCCTTGGCCTGGCCAGACATCGAAACAATCAGGGTAGGCCAGCCGGAGGGAGGGCCGCAGGAGGTTGGCCAGCCATGGGAGGTTGGCTGTGGAAGTGCACTGACCACCAGGGGGCAGCTCCTGCATTGAGCACCTGCCTCCTGGTAGTTAGTGCAAGCCATAGCTACTGGCTGGACGTCCAGTCGTAACAGTCGCTTAGGCTTTTATATATATAGATGTTTAACTTCACAATAGTGATTTACACAATCCTTCTACCAAGAACTTGATCACCCACTGGGGGAATGAGGCTGAATTCTGCTCTTCTTAGCCTGCCCCTCCCCTCAACCAGACAGCAGCAGCCCATGGGGTGCAGGTGTCCTACTGTCATGGGCAGTGTGCTAGGGGCTCAGAATGACTGCCAGACTTCCAGAATTGCTGCTGCCCTTTACACCTCTTCCCCGCATTCTGCCTGCTGGATGGTTTCTTTCTACGTGTTACCTCATGCAGCTTGCCTAGCTTTTTTACTATCCTGAGTTAGTCAATCTCAAACTTTAGTATGCATATAAGTAACATGGTAAGTATGTTTGTTAAAATTCAGATTATGATTCCTTAAAACCTGGGGGAGGCAGAGGCTGAATTTCTGCATTTTTTTTTTTTATTGCTTGCCCAAGTATATGTTTTTATTGATTTGAGAAAGAGAGGAAGGGAGATAGAGAGAGAGAGGGACCTGCTCCAACCAGGAGTCAAACACCACCACCTTTTCTGGTGTACAAGACGAAGCTCAAATCAACTGTGCCGCCCTGTCAGGGTTGAATTTCTGCATGTTTAACATTCACTCATTTAATAACTCTGCTGCTTGTCTATGGATAACACTAGTAACAGTAACACATTAGAGTGCCCAATTGCTTTTTCCAGCATAATATCTAGTGCCTATCTCAGATGCCTCTGCCCTCCTAACCCCTTGGAAATGAGCTGAGGACTTTGTCTCATGACAGTGATAGAATCTAGGTATTAATGAATGTATTGCTTGAATCTCATTGTTTCAAGATGCCTACTACAGGTGGCAGGAATTGGCATTCCTATTTTTATTTCATTCAGCTGAGGAAAAATTTCTGCCAGATAGGAATTGCAAGTCACCTTATTTATCCTTTGCTTCCAGCCAACAGCTTCCTCCAAACTGCCAGACTCTCCTAGGAGCAGGCTGCCACCTGTGATAGGATTGGTGGCAAGAACTGGGAGTTCCCTCTCCAAACCCTGCTGTTCCTTCACTTGTGAAAAGGATAGCAAGGCATTTCTCTGTCTAAGCACCTCACCCCACCTGCAATGAGGGAAATAAATTGTCAGTTGCACATAAGAGAAGCCTAATACTCTCCCTATGGTTGCAAAAAGGTGCTGTATTGGATAGATTATTCTATTGGGTCAGGAAATGCTTGAGCCTTTTAGACCATCAGTGTTCCCAAAATCTACAAGTAAGGAACACAGTGCTTGCTTGCTTCCAAGCACTAGTTACTTCAAAATCTCAAACATTGTAGAAAGAAAGTTAGACAACTTGTGGGATTTCTTCCTTGAAATTTTATTCTTCTATTGAAAGGAAAAGCACTGGACACTAGTGGATTAAGAAAACGCTGGAGATTTGCAAATCAGCAATGGCCTCGGGGGCTTTTCTTTGTGTGTCCATGTTTCTTTTTTCCTCCACAGCAGCGAGAGACCATGCCATCTGAAATAAGGGCTTAGCTGGAAGCTCATGCCATCTGAAGATGCAGAATTAGCATCCATGTTTGAGAGAGGCCCATGAGGCCACTAAGGCTTGGCCCAGTTAACAGCTTTGAGTTTGCAAGGGACCTTGGCAATACTGATAGAATCTAAAACTCCATTTTCACTTTAGAAAAAACTACTCTGGAAACATCATAGTTCTGTCTTTTCTTATGTTTGGTACCACACAAAAAGGTAAAAATGTTATTAAAGATTTTTCCCCATACTAACCTTGACTGAAGTCTTCCTTCTAATATTAATCACTAGAGGCCCAACACACAGAATTCGTGCAAGGGCTCAGCCCTCGCAGCCCCGGCTTCATCCGGAAGGTTCTCCAGAAGGACATCCAGAAGGTTGTTCAGTTGTTTGGGTGTCTGGTCTAATTAGCATATTATGCTTTTATTATTATAGACTAGAGACCCAGTGCACGAAATTAGTGCACGGGGGTGTGTGTCCCTCAGCCCAGCCTGTACCATCTAAATCTGGGATCCTTCGAGGGATGTCCAACTGCCCATTTAGGCCCGATCCCACCTAAACAAGAAGTCGGACATCCCTCTCACAATCCAGGACTGCTGGCTCCCAACTGCTCGCCTGCCTGCCTGCTTGCCCCTAACCGCTTCTGCCTGCCAGCCTGATCACCCCCTAACCACTCCCCTGCCAGCCTGATCAATGCCTAACTGCTTCCCTGCTGGCCTGATTGGCCCTAACTGCCCTCTCCTGCCAACCTGGTCACCCCTAACTGCTCTCCCCTGCTGGCCTGGTTGCCCTTAACTGTCCTCCCCTGCAGGCCTGGTCATCCCCAACTGCCCTGCCCTGCTGGCCCGGTCACCCCTATCTGCCCTCCCTTGCCATCCTGGTCGCCCTAACTGCCCTCTCCTGCAGACCTGGTCACCACTAACTGACCTCCTCTGCAGGCCTGGTCATCCCCAACTGCCCTTCTGTGCTGACCTGGTCACCCCTAACTTCCCTCCCTTGCCAGCCTGGTCACCCCTAACTGCCCTCCCCTGCAGGACTGATCACCTCCAACTACCCTCCCCTGCAGGCCTGGTTCCCCCCAACTGCCTTCCCCTGCAGGCCTGGTCGGCCCCAACTTCCCTCCTCTGCTGGCCTGGTCACCCCTAACTACCCTCCCCTGCTGGCCTGATTGCCCCCAACTGCCCTCCCTTTCAGGCCTGGTCCCTCCCAACTGCCCTCCCCTGCTGGCCATCTAGTGGTGGCCATTTTGTGTCCACATAGGGGCACCCATCTTTGACCACATGGGGGCGGCCATCTTGTGTGTTGGAGTGATTGTCAATTTGCATATTACCTCTTTATTAGATAGGGTAGTGTTCCAATTAATTTAAATACTTAATGATATGGACACTGTGTATTCTAATTGACTTCTGCAAATGTATATAACTGTTCCCCTACATTCTTTGATATTTAAGATATTCTAAAACATCAAATACTTGCTAGGCATCCTTGAATCTTATCTAATAAAGAAGTAATATGCAAATTGACTGTCACGCCCTTGCACAAGATGTCTGCCCCCATGTGGGCACAAGATGGCCACTCCCATATGGATACAAGATGGCTGCCACAAGATGGCCAGCAGAGAAGGGCAGTTGTGGGTGATCAGGCCAGCAGAAGAGGGCAGTTGAGGTGACTGGGCCTGCAGGGGAGGGAGGGCTGTTGGGGGGGACCAGGCCTGCAGGAGATGGCAGTTAGGGGTGACTGGGCCAGCAGGGGAGGAAAGTTAGAGGTGACTAGGCCAACAAAGAAGGGCAGTTGGTGGCGACCGGGCCAGCAGGAGAGGACATTTGGGGGGACCGGGCCTTCAGGGGATGGCATTTGGGGGCAACCAGGCCAGCAGGGGAGGGCAGTTGGGGGACCAGGCCGGCAGGGGAGGGCAGTTGGGGGACCAGGCCGGCAGGGGAGGGCCGTTAGTGGCGACCAGGCTGGCAGGGGAGGGCAGTTGGGGGCGACCGGGCCGGCAGGGGAGCAGTTAGGCATTGATCAGGATGGCAGGGGAGTGGTTAGGGGGTGATCAGGCTGGCAGGCAGAAACAGGGGCATTCAGGCAGGCAGGCAGGCAGTCGAGTGGTTGGGAGCCAGCAGTCCTGGATTGTGAGAGGGATGTCCGACTGCCAATTTAGGCCTGATCCCACATCGGGCCTAAACCAGCAGTCGGACATCCCCCAAGAGGTTCTAGATTGGAGAGGATGCAGGCTGGGCTGAGGGACACCCCCCTCCAGTGGGCCTCTAGTATATTGATAAAGCACTGATAATGATGTTTCTTTTCTGATAGTCATCCTTTCTATTTGGAGTTGCACAGTGGACATCTGATAGATTAGCCAGTCATTGTGCTGGAGATAATGGTGAGGGATAAGGGCAGAAAATAAAATAAAAAGTTTGTATTTGGCTTTTTTTTTGCCTGTCCCCACCTGGCCTATGTCCTCTGGCTCGCAGCGCTCTGCGCCCAAAGAGGGGGCAGGAAAGGGGGGTCAACCATTGGCTACTATCTTTCCATGGCCTTCCTGCCTTTGCTAAATTGTAGAACCTTTTCTCTTTTCCTGATTTGGAATGAGTTTGACATCGGATGAGTGCAGTAAAGATTTAATATTGCTCCAGAGTTTTCACTTTTTTTTTTTCTTTAATTCTCACCTGAGGATATTTTTCCATTGATTTCTTAGAGAGAGTGGAAGAGAGAGGGAAAGACAGAGAGAAATATCAATGTGAGAGAAGCACATCGATTGGTTGCCTCCTGCATGCACCCTGACCAGGGCTTGGGTTCAGGGAGGATTCTGCAACTGAGGTATGTGCTTTTGACCGGAATCAAACCCGGGACCCTTTGGTCCAGAAGCCAGCACTCTATCCACTGAGCCAAACCAGCTAGGCCATGGTTTTCACTTTTTATTAGGCTACATTGAAGGTAGAGAAAATTTTCTCTCCCTGCCTTCCTCCCTCACTTCCTTCATTCCTACCTCTAAAATTTTCATTGTAAAAAAACCCAAAAATCAAAGTGATATTAAATAATTTCCTATGAGAGAGAGAGAGAGAGAGAGAGAGAGAGAGAGAGAGAGAGAGAGGAACTATTTAGAAAGCTATACAAGCCATAGCATGGCATAGAAAAATTAATTACATAGATGTAATGGCATGCTTTCTCTTTTCTTTCTCCAATCTTCCCCAGCCCTCCTCCCTATCCAGAACTTTACCAGGTAGAAAGAAAAATAATGACTAGAGATAAATAAGCCAGGCAGTTAGCACAATAGGAGAATTTCTGGAGGTGTTGCAAGTGGGTCTCTGACATAGGATTCTCAAGAACACAGCTTCTGAGATTTTTCCGACTTGGTGAGGGGGAGGAACACAGTGTCTTCAGGCCCAGTGTCCTCGTGTGCTCCTATTAACTCGCAAGCGCCAGCATCTGAAAGGCAGAAAGGAGGAATCTGCATGTGTCACTGACATTATGTTGTATAACATTTTCAGTAACTAAATAATGTCATTTGGGAAATGTGATTTTCACAGTCAAGCTATTAAAACTTAAGAAAATTTTCAAAGTTGGGATTTGTAAGTGAGTACCAAGGCTAATTGGTAGTAGTGCTGAAATTACATTTTTGTGGTGGACTTTTACTCTATACAAGAAACCAGTGAAAATAATTGATGTTAGAAATTGAATCCATGTTAATATTTAAAAAGTCAAACACAATCATGCATACCTGAAATTAATCAACCAAACTCTGAGGTTAAATGATGTAAATTTTAGTATAAAGGAAAAACACCTTTATTCAAAAGTCCTAAAAATCCTATCTAATAATAGAGTAATATGTAAATTACCATCACTCCGCTATGCCCATGATTGGGCGGCGGGAGGCTGGGGGGCGGGACTCCGGGTGGCCTATCCAGCCCTTGAGACCTCCCCCTACACCTCTCAACTGCCGGATCCGGGGGGGGGGGGGGGGCTGCTGCGGACACCCAGCTACCCTGCCATCGGAGGCGGGTAGCCGGGTGTCTGCGCAGGCTCCAGGCCAAAAGCCTAGGGTCATCACGACCAGAAAGGCCTACTGGTAACCAGGAAGTGCATGGAGCACCTCTTGGTCCCTCCCCTCCACTTCCCCCACCCCTGGCCCACAGGCTCCCATCAGGCTGGATGGCCAATGGAGAGCCACAGGGAACCGGGCTGGGTGGCAGCGAAGCGGGACTGGGGATTGGCGAGCGGGCGCAAGGCAGACCTCCTGCTCCCTCCCCCAGCTGACATTCTTCTGAAAGGCACGTGGAGCCTCCACTGCACAGCCTTCCTGGACGAGGACTCACAGCTGAGAGGCTCCAGAGCAGAGACTTCAACAAGGACTTCAGCGCCTCCTCACGGGGGGAGGAAGGGGGGAGACGACGACGACGATGACGACCACCACCTCCCTACGCCCCAGCTGCTTCAGTGTCTGCAAGAAACGGCGCATGCTCCTCCCTGAGAGATGGGCGGCTCCCTGATGGTGGCTGGGCCAGTGCAGGGATGGAGGGAGGGAGGGCGGGGCAGGAGCAAGGGGGAAGCCCGGTTCCCTGCACCTCCTCCCACAGGCATAGCCCTTCCAGGTGTTATGATAAAGAGTTGTGTTTTTCTAACTCTGTCCAGGTAAAGGAAACAAGTGTCTGTTGACTTCTGAACTTACTCTCCGAGCCACCAGTTAATCCCTCTGGATGCATCATATCCAACCTCCAAAGGATCCGAGGGGCAGGTTCAACCTTCGTTCCATAGGTGAGGAAACTGACCAATAAACACATGGGTCTCATAACTCAGTGTCAGCTCCCGCAGAAATCTCCGGGTAATAACTCAGATTGTATATCTAAGGGTATATTTTCTTTTATTTTCATGTTTAATTCAACCCCAGGAATTAAATAATACAATAAAGAATAAAATGAGTTCAGAGGGCTCAGCATTGAATTCCCAGAGCCTTTGGTCCCACACAAACCACAGAGCTCAGTTATCCTGAGATGAAAGAAAAGGAAAGAGAAACATGAAAGGTTTCCTAGCTCAGTCATAGAGACATCTCATAGCCACATACTAAGGACACGGCATTAACTTAGGGGTGGAAAGGACACAAATGGAATAGAAGATGGAGCCATTTCCGTTCAGATTCAAACCAAGTTAACAAGGCAGAAAAAACACTGGACACCATGAAAGAATGAGATGAAATGGTTTGGTAGGGAGTGTCACAGACCTCGCAGGGACAGCACCTGGGGCTCCGGACATGATGGGAGGAGAGAGGGGGCTGGTTGAGAGGAAGTGCATGGAATGGCCTGGGAGTAGGAACAAGAGGGTGATATGCAGAAGGTGGGCCCCAACCGGGTGATGATAGGGGGCAAGCCTGCGGGAGGTGGCCAAGTGCCCCCACCTCTGCTGAGGGGTGCATGCATCTGTCCTGGGAGCTACGGCTGATGGAGAGGGAGGCTATGGCTCTATGTGGATGAGTTGCCAATGAGAGCTTCCCTGCAGCCAGAGTACTCAGTGTTCTCAACACGGCGGGAGCACAGGATCACATACACAATGTAACAAAAGAAAAAGCATCCTATTCCCAACTTATTTACAGACTTCTGTTTCTGGTATCTATATTCCCAATGTGTCCACAAGTAAATTTGGAAAAAGAAAAAAGATTTGTACATGATATGACTGCATCTTTAGAAAACCCAAGTGATCACAACCAGAGCACTTTTAACACCTAATGAGCCAATACACTGATGAACAAAAAGAGACACAGATGCATGAATAGACTGTGGAACCTCAGAGGGAAGGTGGGGGATGGTGGGTGGGTGGGAAGAGATCAACCAATGGTCTGTGCACATATATGCATCATCCCTGGACACAGACAATGGGGTAGTGAGGGCCTAGAGGGGGTTGTAGGCTGGAAAAGATTAATGGGGGGAAAGGGGACCTATGTAAACCTTTCAACAATAAAGATTTAATAAAAAAGAGTAAAAAATAAAAATAAAATAAAAGCTAAGAATAACTGCCCTGGCCAGGTGGCTTCATTGGCTGGAGCTTCGTCCTGTACATTGAAAGGTTGCGTGTTTGAACCCATGTCGGGGTGTGTGTGGGAGGCCACTGAGCAAGTGGTGCCTGGAGAAGGGAGGTTCCTCGGAGCTAAACACAGTCCAGGCCTCACCCATGATCCCAGGCCCATCCTCTGCTGAGTGAGACCAGACCTCCCAGCTTCCTGTTGAGTCCCTGGTCTCTGAGTCATAAGGCCACTTCCCCATGTTCCCCAGAATGGACTGCTCAGTAACCATCCATACTAATAAAAGGGTAATATGCTAATTAGACTAGGTGACCGGACATCTTCTGGACATCCAACTTCCTTCCAGACAAAGCCACAGTGGTGGGGGCTGAGGCAGAGGTGGTTAGGGGCAATCAGGTGGGCAGGGGAGGGCAGTTGGGGGCCATCAGGGGAGCAGTTATATAGTGATTAGGCCAGCAGGCAGGCAAGCAGTTAGGAGCTAGCAGTCCCGGATTGCGAGAGGGATGTTTAACTGTTGCTTCCCTGTGAATGGGGCCTAAACTGGCAGTCGGACCTCCCCCAAGGGGTCCTCGATTGGAGAGGGTGCAGGCTGGGCTGAGGGGGATTCCCCCCGCCACCCTGTGCACAAATTTTGTGCACCAGGCCTCTAGTATTTTATATATAAAACAAACAAATAAACCAAAATCAAACCTTAGTATGTTAAACCAATTTTCATATTTATATAGAGGCTATATTTATCTACTTTTTATAAGAAGAATATTTTTTAAACATGGATGAACAAAATCTCTAAGCCCAGAGAGTTCATAACAATTCAGTGTATTTGTAATACCTGTTGCTATGGATACAACCATTGTCACTGATGGTAACTAAAAATTGCACAATCATGCTGAGAAACATTACAAATGTATACAGTGTTTATACGGTACACTATTTTCATATACATGATTTTGTTTTATCTAAAAATGCCTTCACTTAAATAGCTAGAGGTTTCTACCATTCCAGCTTTTGTAGTATAGAGTAAAAAAAATTCTAGTAAAAGCAAACTTCTAAACATGGAACTTTTCTTGCACTAGTGTTCATTATGTTCTAATTTTGCTCATAGAATGGTGGTTTTGATGTATTTGTTTTATATTTCTTTTCAAGTGAGATGACATTATCTTCATGTTTGAGATTTTAAGTGTGTGACTTAACCTGATGGCCTTATGGTTCAATAGTGTGTGTTCAATGTAGTTTTGTCTGTAGAGTCTCAGACATGTTCCTTAGTCTCTGAGCCCCCTTTACAAATAAATAAAATAGAAATAATAATATTATCTAACTCATAAATTGTTTGTGAGCATTAAATGAGATAATCCATATAAGAGCTTAACACAGTTCCTAGCCCAGGGAAAAAAATCAGTAACTGTTAGTCATTAGGGTATAGAAAGAATCATTGGCAATCAACTTTGTAACACTTTAAGGTAAGCCAAGTAGCAATGCAAGGAAATCCATCATTGACTAAGCATATGAAATATTAAGTTAGCCCTGGAAATAGAGATGCCTATATTTATGGCTCTAAATATTAGTCATCTGAATAACATTTCTCCTATCATTAATCAGTTAAATTTGACTAATTAACCACTTATTCTTACTAAAATGTTTGAGGTAATTTTATTAGTATCACAATCTATATACACACAGATTCTATTTCTTTTCCTATTATAACTTGTGACTCAAACAACAGTTACCATATTTGAAGGTCACCAGGTTAGGGGAGTCATCAATTTAGCATGAATTAGCTGGTGCTGTGGAAAGCACAAAGTGCAAGTTGAAGAACAAAAATGAACCTGAGTCTGCATCACAGTGTGACCTTGGCCTGGAGACTTACCCTCCCCACAAAGTTCAGGTCATGAGTCTACAATAAAAGTAATGCTTTCTTTGATAATTGTAATAAGAAGACATAATGAATATAAAGCCTCTAGTTACTAGAGTCTAGTAAATAGCAGATACTTTATTAATTCTATTTATTATTTTTAACATTTGAGAAAGCTAGACTTCTTAGTATTTTCCTTATTCCTCTCTACTTTCTCAACTTCCACCCTAATAATATATGTAGCTCAGCTTCAATATTCTTTAACTGTAATCCAATTAAGTAAGAAGAACTGTAGACCTGATCTCAACCTTTCTGTGGCTGATCAGTGGCCACATCCAGTTTTGGTTCACTTACCATTTTTTTCTCCATTATACTAAAGAGTCATTCACTTCTTTCCCAAGTTCCATATATATCTGAACATTTTCTCATATTAACTTTCTAATAGTTACTAAGGTCCACTTCTTTAACACAAGGGAAAAAGAAAGACATGTCAGAATAAGGACTGGATTTGGTAGGAACTGGGTAGGTTAGTAAATATTATTACATCTTTCCTTGAAGAATGCCATTTCATATACTCCCTCCATCTCCCTTGGCCATTGAGAATGATTGCTCTTACACAGAAGGAAGCTTAACAGACTAAGATATGTGCTATTGGGAAGTTGGACGAGAGGAAAGTCCTTGAGTGAACAGGCTTCTGTAGCTGCATGGAACCAAGACCTGAAGGTCCCATGGCCAGGATACTGTGCATTCCACAGCCAGACAAATGGTGCCCGGAAAGGAATACCACAAAACAGGGGCACTCATTGGAAAGAAAGAAGTAGGAAATGGTATAAGATCTCTGAAACCTAATTCTCATAAAGTAACCAGAATACTAACCAGGGAACAGAATGATTTGCTAGGAAATTTGTAAATTATAAAACAAGGGTGAAAACATGAAGAAGGGGGGGGGGGGAAAGTGTGTGACCATGTGCACTGTAGAATGTATAATCTAATTACAAATTAGTGATGGAAAATGGACAGAAGATTATTATGTAGCCAGTAAAGAGTAAATAGGTTGCCAATTTTTAGTGAAAAGTATAGGTATATTTTACATTCACCCACTCATTCATTTATCATTATTATTATTATTTATTACCTTACTTTCATAAAATATGAAGAAAGGCATTTCATACTTTGGAGACTATATGACTGAACAATTAACCTTTAGGCTATGCTATAATGTTAAATAAAGTTGGGAGGAAAAAATAGCTTTACCAACAAAGCTTTTTTAATCCTGACCTGAGGATGTGTGGGTTTTTTTGTTTTGTTTTGTTTTTATTGATTTTAGAGAGAAGAAGGGAAAGAGAGAGAAACATCAATGTGAAAGGGAAATATCTATCATTGCCTCCTCTGGGATCAAATCCAAGACCGAATTGTGTGCCCTGACTGGGAATCAAACCCATAACCTTTTGGTTCACCAGACAATGCTCCAACCAACTGGCCAGGACAATAACAAAAGCTTACTTTAGTTTGGCTTTGTGTTTTATGTTGATTTTGTTTTTTCAAGTGAAGATAGTGAGAAATGTCTTTAGGCCAAGAGAACAATATAAAGTTCCAAGGTATGCCGGCTGGCATTATTCAGTGGTTGAGCTTCAACCATGAAGCAGGAGGTCATGGTTCAATTCCCAATCAGGGCACATGCCCAAGTTGCAGGCTCGGTCCCCAGTGGGAAGCAGGAAGCAGCAATTAATGATTCTCTCTCATCATTGATGTTTCTATCTCTCTCTCCCTCTCCCTTCCTCTCTGAAATCAGTAAAAAAATATTTAAAGAAAACAAAGATATGACAGTAAACATGCTAAGGAAACCACAAATTCCCACTGTGGCTGTGGAATAAAATTAGCTGGTAAAGATGATGAGAGCTCAATCTGGATTGGATCCAGATGGTGAAGGCCATTATATGACATCTAAGAAGTACAGATTTTATGTGTGTAATAAGGGAGGCCTTTTATGTTTTATTTGGTTATTTTTATTTTGTCTTAATCCAAATCAAAACTCTTTTGGTTCCATTGCTTCCTATTTGTAATTGAGTTAGATGGGGGTAAATACACACACACAAATCAGATGACATATAAAGGATTATATAAAGTATAACTGTAGTTTTGAAGGAGGGAGATATTGCTTCAAGCTGGAGTAATCAGTGTAAGCTCTGTACAGAGATAGCATAAAAATATGTACTGATTGAAAAAATTACTTGTGTATGTCTCATGTGAATATATTTTGAATTGCCCAGAGCCTAATATCCAATGAATGGTTGTTTATCCTTTGCAACTGATGTTCTAAAACTTAAGTAAGAAATAAGTCTCAAATTATACCCATGGGAAACTACTTTTCATGTATTCTTTAGAATTTACACTTACACACCAACTAGTATGAACTCACCATTTTCAGGTGAGGAGTCGAGGCACTCAGGTTTACATAAGCAGTCAGTGGTGGGACCAGGCTTACTGTACAGACTTTATTTAGTCATGCCATGCTATCCATTTAGAGCCCCATGAAAAAAAAGATGGCAAGACCCATAAAAATAAATAGAATGGGTAGTAAGTAAAAAGGGTTTAAATCTTGTTAAAGCATGATTTTTCAAAATATTTAAAAATGCGTTTTTATACAAATATAACACAAGCACATGTCCAAGATTGTATTAAAATCATCACATAATAAATCAATAAGATGGTAAAACCAACCTAAAGAGTATGGTAAAGAAATGTTAAAATAAGATAGCCAAGGTTGGTATGAAACTAGTTACAATAAACTAAAATTATAAAGTTTATCTGTTATCCCATAATGAAATTATTTTCACCTCTACCAGACAAAAATCTTCCAGTTAACCTCGTCTCCAACCACGCTGTACAATACTCCAGCCATTATAAAGTTAATCAAAGGTACAAGCCCAGTGCTGAGGGCATACCTGGTAATCTTTTCCTATTTTCAAGTTCCAGGTAATGTTTCTCACAGTGATTTATAAAGCTCTCAACTTTGACCCCAGTGATCCTTTTTGAAGGTTATATAACTGTGCTGATTTATCTCTAGTACAGAACCTTTCAAATATAAATAGCCATAATCCTGGAAACAAATACTATTGAAAGGCCACAGACTGAAGTTTTGTTTTCTTGGATCTTAATGCTATTATAAGAATCACAGCTCTAGCAAAATGTGTTTCAGAACTTAAAGTAAATTCCTTATTATGCATTTATATTTATTCATAAGACTGAAGACATATTTCTAACAAAGACCATAAGGAAAAAGGTGGAACTAGTTGAGCTTCCTTTAAACAAGAATTTTTTCACTATTTCTCAATGGACCAAAGAAGTGGGTATGAGCTGCTTGCACTGGAATATGCACTTTTGAAACCCATGGTTCCTGTACTTCAGTCATTCATCAATATATTTATCTATCAAACATTTTAAGAAAACTGATAAAAGCTACTTGCTAAGGAAGATGTTAATATTTATAAGAGACTTAATCATTTATTAATAAGAATGGTTCAAATTGGTGGCAAATGGTATGCACTGTGTATTTGATACCTTTAGTCATGTAATTGGTGGCATTTTATATTTCAGATCCCTCAGCTTTCCTCTGAAGAAGATAAAGCTGTCTTCTCCTGTCAGATGTGGAACCCCATCAGAATGACTAATGAAATAGTTATAGGTAAGTGTTTTTGAGCAGTAGTGTTGTTACTCTGTAATTGATGACCTAAAATTTAAGATATCGAGTCTCAAATTCTACTCATGGAAAGCTACATGTCACTTACACTTTAGAATATACTCTTACTTACACAACAATGAGTACAATCTCACCATTTATGATTTAAGAATTATGAGTTACTCAGGATCACATAAGACACCACATAATATACTTTAAAAGGACATGAAAAACAACAACAAAAAGAGTAAATTACTATAATGCTAGCTCCACAAGGGCGTGGATTTTTGTCTTGGTTCCCCATTATATCCCTAACACCTAAACATTTAAACAACAATTATGTTACTGTGTCCTAAAAGCCTGATACACAGTAAACACTCTAAACATATTTTTAAAAATACATCACATCACAAGATCCAGATTCACTCAACATGTGAAACTCAGAGTGAATATATATACTAGGTCAATATGCAAAATATACAATGATAAATGTCCTTTGAGCACATGAATTGAAGTAATAGGCATCTAATTTCAGAATATCATACGCATATTGTAAGTTTTCTTTTAATGTAGTAATATTTAATACCACTTTGATGATTACAGGCTACATTGTATTAATCATAATGAATAATTTTGCTTGGGTTATTTCACAGTGAAACTGAATGAATTATTAGATCTCCAGTAAATGCAGTTATAAAAGCATTCTTTTGTAAATAATAAATTTCTTCATAATACAGGATTCTCTGATAGGGAAGTTTCTTTTTAATTTTGCCAGAAAGAAATATGCTAAAAAAGTAATCTTCGAATCCTAAGTAATGAATACAACCTTTTTCAGAAGCAATGAGCTTTCTTCCTTTCAGAGAATTGTTTGGAAGCTTCATCTTCCAAGTAAAGAGTAAGTAATCAGACCGCTAATATATATATATTGGGTTAGAAGGAAAATGTTCCTAACCCCATCCATGCATGTATTGAAAGGGAACCATCTGAAACCATCCCTGACTGGTAAGCTGCCGGGGGCCATCCTGCAAGGTGGCAGCACTAGAGTCCAAGATGAAGCCCTACATTAGTGCCCAGAGGATGTGCTTTTACAATGACGTATGGTCATTTATGCCAAGATTTGGATCAAAGAATTATATTCTTAGGAAAGGACTGTATTACTTATGGGAAGGTGAATAAACCACTGAGTAGCAACTGCAGTTGGGTACTGGACTGTGTTCTCTTTGCAGTCTTTCTCATTCTAAAGATTTCTTTATCCATTCATTCTTTTTTTTTTATAGGTTTTCTCAGTTTTATTTATTTATTTATTTATTATTTATTTATACTTTTTTCCTTTATTGATTAAGGTATTACATATGTGTTCTTATCCCTCCATTGCCACCCATCCCCACACATACCCTCACCACCACCCCGCCCCTCCCTCCCCCCCCGTGTCTGTTTCCATTGGTTAGGCTTATATACATGCATACAAGTCCGTTGGTTGATCTCTCCATTCATTCTTATTCAGAAAAGAAAAGGGGGGGGAAGGAGGGGATAAAAGTGCAAGCAGTGTACTTATTTCCAGAAAATCTCTCTCTCTCTCTGCAAATTGTGTACACACACACACACACACACACACACACACACACACATCAGTGGAGGGTTCTGTGGCCAAAGTCACTCATTTCATTTATCTAAAGTGAACTGCAGAATCTTTAAAATACATTTAGAACAATTAGTAATTATTAATAAACATATAATTTATACATCAAATCCCAGCTCTTTTAAGGTAGGTATTTCAGTGAATTTTTTAATGATTTTTTTTCTTCTTTCAACATTTTAAACATATTTGAAAATAGTTCCCAACTTTTACATGAAGTTGAGATATATCAATTTCCTAAATGGATGATCAGGGAGGTTTATGGCTTCTTAATTTCATAAAGTGTTTTTAAAGAGATGGAGGTTGCAAGAAAGGGGAGGTTTATATATTTGATGTATTTTATATCCTTAAAATATTCAACTTGATATAAGTTTATATTTCAATTTATTTGGTACTTTAGATGATGATGACTAGAGATAAGGGGGAAATCCCCTTTATTCACTGTGTGGAGTTAGGTAATCTATACTAATAAAAGGGTAATATGCTAATTAGACTGGGAGACCTTCCAGGAGACCTTCTGGACATCATTCCGGACAAAGCCATGGTGGCGGGGCCAAGGCAGAGGTGGTTCGGGGTGATCAGGCCAGGAGGGGAGGGCAGTTTTTGGTGATCAGGCCAGCAGGGCGGGCAGTTGGGGGTGAGCAGGCTGGCAGGGGCAAGTTGTGGGTGATCAGGCTGGTCGGGGGAGCACAGTGGGGGCAAGCAGGCCAGCAGGAGGGGGGGCAGTTGGGGGCGAGTAGGCAGGCAGGTAGGCAGAGTGGTTAGGGTCAATCAGGCAGGCAGGCAGGTGAGCGGTTAGGAGCCAGTGGTCCTAGATTGCAAGTGGGATATCCGACTGCCGGTTTAAGCCAGATCCCACAGTCAGACATCCCCTGAGGGGTCCCAGATTGAAGAGGGTGCAGGCCGGGCTGAGGGACACCCCCCCCCATCCATGCACGAATTTCATGCATGAATTTAGTGCACCAGGCCACTTTAATTATAAGACAGGGAATTAACATTTCAGATCCAAGAGATGGAAATCATTCTAAAAAGTTCTTCTCATAATAATATTCATTTATGTTCTGATACTCTCTCACTGCTTTTTCAGCCTCAGCAAGTACAGTTTCTTTTATCTCAAAAGTCTATGTAGTGAAGACAATGTAACCACTTAGGAAGGTGGACAATAAAAGGCCTACCCTTGGTCAATTTGGTCACTGCTGTCTAGCAGCAAGATGATCATATTCCCTCCTTATGATTGAGACAACTGCAGTGATTACAGCTCATCCTATGTGTTTGTTTTTAATTTGGAAAACTAAAAAGTAGTTTCTAATAATTAACATCTGTTCTAGAAGTTAATATTAAATAGAATGCAGAGACTTTTTTACAAATAGAAGAAAGGATAAAATGCTTTGCAAATTGTATATTTTTGTTGTTGATGTATATACACTGAGTGGCCAGATTATTATGATCTCTGAACGCATAATAATCTGGCCACTCAGTGTGTGTGTATGTATATGTGTGTATATATATATATATATATATATGTATATATATATATATATATATATATATATATATATATATATGAGGCCCAGTGCATGAATTCGTGCATGGGTGGGGTCTGGCCAGCCTGGCCAGGGTGAGGGGACATGGGCGATTGACTGGCCTGCCTGCTTGTGAACTCCTGGTCGAGGGGACAATGTGCATACTAGCCTTTTATTATATAAAATATACACTGTGTGGCCAGATTATTATGCGTTCAGAGATCATATATATATATTATGGGGGTATAAAATAGACAAAGCTCTAAGGCCCACAGAACCATGATTCAAAGAAACTTTAAGGCTTTTAAGGAATAAAGAAAAAAGATGGCTTAAATATCCTGAGGCAAATGAGACTTTATGAAGCATTCTTTTGTAAATAATAAACATGTTCATGGAACGACCTCTTAAAAGAGTCAGGCGTTTTACTGCTCATGTTAAATAGAGCATTGCTGCTACTGTAGGGTATGAGACAATGGCATAAATATAGGTACTTAACAACAATGGATGAATTATTTTATAAACAAAGTGAAGGAATTAGGCTAAATGGCTACTAATACTTTATAATGTTTGTGTCAATAAACTGTAGTCTTTATCGTGAGTCCATGTTTCTCAATTTTTAGTAACACATAATTTCACAAAATATTTATATGAAAATGTCAGAGGGTCTAACTACTATTTCCTCACTGAACTTTACCATTATATACTAAACAACATTCATTGCTATTTGCTGCTCAGTAATCTTATACCTTTTGTGTCTATGTGTTGAACACATATGATTCTCAAAATTGAAATCAAACCATTTCAAATATAGAATTCTACAAACGTGAACTATTTGAGACCAGTAGAAAAAAACAAAAAGAAAAAAAGCACTTCATGGACACAGATAACAGTGTGTTAAATTACCAGAGGGAAAAAGAGAGTTTGGGGTGGGGGTAGAAGAGGGCAAATGGGGGATAAATGGTGATGGAAGGAGGGTGAACACACAATACAATATACAGATGATGTATTGTAGAATTGTACACCTGAAACCTTTATAATATTATTAATCAATGTCACCCAATAAATTCAATAAAATATTAAAAATGAATAAGTACATGCAATACCCCACTCAGATCTCAAATGACCTTTGCTGTTACTGATTTAACAAAACATTTCAAAGAAACTCAAGACTGACCTTCTGCACCACTTCTCATGGCTGTGTTTCTCTGAAGAAACTAATTAGCACAAGTCCCATTGTGTTGGGAACCTGGGAGAAGAAGAAGGAAAAAGGTTTGTATAACAAAGACTGAGGACAACACAGAATAAGAAGAAAAAAATGACCATGTCGGGCAAATAGCTATCTGAAAACAGATATTCTCATTAGAGCCATTTCACTATTCATCTCACCTAAAGTTTAGAATCTTTTTTTTCTCCTCTCAAAGTGTGAGTATGGTATTGGAGAGGTTATTTTGGTATGTTTTTGAAGTCAGAAGAGAATGAAATGATCAAATTTGACAAAGAGGAAGTTGCAAAAAAAAAAAAATGATCATTAAATAATAGTGCAGAAAAGTTTCCAGTCAAAAAGTGAACATTAAATAACATATTTGGAAGTGGAAAAATTGAATCATTTTAACTATACTTACAAGCTCTCTCTTTTCATTCTGTTCTAATGATTCATGAGTAACAGAGAAATAGAATAATTCATTACTCACACTAAATATGGTGTACGCCAGAACACAATGACCACGTTAGCTTCATGATGTGAAATATTTTAAAGAGAATTAGTTACCAAATAATTCTCACAAATCGTCAAAATTCCCAGGAGCATTAAAAAACCCATTGTTTTCTTAGGCCTCACTCTCTTTGTTTCACCACAGTCACAGCAACTGCTCTCTCTCTCTCTCTCTTTTGTTCCAAATTATGTTTATTTATGTGGAAGTTTGCATAATTTTATCACCCCATAGCTCCTGATTTTAAATATGAAATGCTTGGGTACCCAATAAAATAGAAAAAATAGTTTACTTATGTAATCAATTGGGACCAAACACATAATTTCATTTGAAAAATCCCAAATCAAATTCGAAGATGGCTGCAGATTAGGTGGGAGCTACACTTACTTCTTCCAGCACCAAACCAGATTTACAGCTAAATTATAGAGCAATCAACCCGAATAACCAGCTGAAGGGCTGGCTGAACTGGAGATGCAGAAAGAACTGCGCGCCCCCCCCCCCCCCCCCTGCGCAGCAGCAAGGGCTGAGAAGTCAGAGGGGTGAAAATCAGTGGCAATTCAGTCTGCCTGGGAGAGAAAGGCATCTGCTCCAGACCCAGACACCACCTCACCAGCGACTAGCACTCCTGTTGTTACAGCACCAGCCTGGGGGGTGCGCTGCTCAGTCCCCAACTGCTGGCAAGAGCGCTCTGCCCTGCTCCGGTTCTGTGGAGGGGTCTAATGGCTGCACCCAGCAGTGACCTTGGGGGCCTCCGTTTTCTGGGGAGACTCCTGGTGGAGACTCAGAAAGTGACTAAACTGTGTGGCTTTGGAAAGGGGACTAGTCTTCCCCCAACTCCTGCGCACAGCCTGCACCCCCCACACCTGCTGAATCCCTGTCCTGGCCCTGTCCTCCTGAGTTCACCAGAGAAGGGAGATGACTGCTGTGCAGAGCTGCCACTCTCCAAGCGTGTCTCCCGGGGAAGCTTATGTCTGGGAATCAGTGTCTGGGAATCAGTGTCTGGGTTGTGTAGCTACATCCTGCTGTGGGGCACTCTGATCTCCCCTGCGAGCTCAGCCCACGCTAACCTGGAATGGGAGACTGTTTGGATCTGCTTTTCCAAGTTCTGGATACCTCGCCCTTCTGAGCATGGCCCCACAGGGGAAAGGGAGCGCTGCTCAGAAATGGGACATTCAGAGAGTGAGTCCCTCAGAGGCTATTGTCTGGGACCAAGGCAAAGAGCTTGGCCTCCTCCTGCACGCTGGGTGGGCATCACCCCTAAGACTGATTGGACCTCCTGAGCCCAGGGGCTCTGCCTGGCTGAGCTTGCTCCTCCAGAGGCCACAGCTGGCTGCACCCAACCTGAACCTGCGGCCTGCTCCTCCTGGGAAAAGTAGAGTTGGAGACTTCCGCGAGACTGAGTGGTTCGGCTCAGGAGTAAGGGCCACTTTCTCCTCATTGAGTGCCTGACGGCAGGACCCGCAAGTAGGAGACCCACAAGCCCCATCCTCCTGACACTGGTTGCCCCCGCCCCCGTACCAAGCTCACAACCAGTGGAAGGGTCTCTGGGTCACGGCCAGCATAAACTCAATTTGCAGTCTTTATTCAGAAGGCTCTAGAAAAAGATCAAGCAACCTCAGGGGGATGCAGAGTAGTTAACTGCTGGAGGCGAACCTCAGAGAGCCTCAGTCCTTTTATATATTCCCCCCCCCCCCCCCAGCTCTAAGCTAGAGGAAGCCAACCCTTGTACACGGATTGGCCCCTCCACACACACCCAGGATGCAGCCGTAAACAGTGAACAGCGTGGTATCTCTAGACAGGTAGACCAAAGCCGGTTACACACAACCTCTGACATAAACCTGTATCTAAACCACTCCCAAGTGGACCCAGAAACAACACAGCCAGTGGCGGGCTTCAGACCACACCAGCGCTTTACCCAACTAGCCATACAAGCGATGCAGGCACCACCCCTGCACAGCATCTCATACACAGTGATTGAGGTTTATCCTTCAAGTCAGCCAGCCTAAAGTATTAGTTCTACCCTCAAAAAGGGGACAAAAGCATGCAAGACTCAACTACAACAGGAAGGTACACATAACCCACAACAAGCATTCCTGGAACATGGAGCTCATGTGACCTGAACGATTATGTCACTGAACCCAACATGATATCTTCATCATAAAGCCATCAATCACAAGCTTAGGAGTCATAGCAGATCTATCCAATACACGAAGACCTAACGCGGAGACAAAGAAATATGCCCCAAATGAAAGAACAAGAGAAATACTCATGCCCTTGAGCAGGAATCAAACCCACAACCCTTCCGTACACGGGCTGGCTCTCTAACCACTGGAGCACACTGACCAGGGCGATGATGATCATACATTTTTGAAGGACAATTTGGTAATACTGTATTTGTTGCTACACAACATCTTGACGTAGAATACATATCCCAACTTATCACTTCACCATTGCGAATTAGAACCAGGGAAGGGAGGAGTAAGGCAGAGGGCCATCTATTTTCATTTTAAAACCTGATGATTTCCATCAAGTGCATCTATTACTTTGGTTTAAAAAAATGTTAAAATGTGTATATTAGTTGACAACAGCACCAAATGAGTCAATTTAAAAACTGTGTCAAATCTAATTTATTTCGTTGTTGCTTCACTGTTGCACCATTCATTCAACAAATGTTTTCTGAAAGGTTGTCATGTACTAAGTGTTTTGAGTTGAGTATATAGCAAAAAATCATCAGGTAAGGTTTCTATAGGACTTATATTCTAGAGAAAATAGTCAAGAAGGCAGAGAGAGATAATTTCAAATAGCACATGCTATAACAAAAATAAATGAAGATTGGGATGATGAGGGTTTTATTTTGGATTTGGTGATCAGAGAAGGACTCACTAAGGATGTGGCCTTTGGTTTGAGACCTGAATGAAAAGAACCAGCTAGTGAAATGATGACCAAGGCACAGAACTCTCAGGGAGTATGTGTATTTTTTTTAACAAGAAGTGAATTTTGTCATATACTCTATCATGTGATAACTCTTTGTTATATAATTACAAAAGGAAATATCTTATTTATCCCATAGTATATTCTACTATGCATAAATGTATCTCTTTATATTTAAGTAGATAATGTTGTTTTATGTGATAAAAGTAATTAATAAATAAAATGACTGAATATGACATTGAAGAAAGCCTACCCTTGCACACACAAAATTACACACATTATGATGCAGCAACATGTTTACATACAAAATGTAGCCAATATTAGATTAATGGTTATGGATGTGTTAACAAGATGTAGAATATTTAAGTATAAATTTTGTGAAAATTTGCCTATGACATACATATTCTTCTAATGCTTTAAATTCTAAAATATCTTTCTCTTAACATAAAAATAAATCGGCATCAGTATGATTATCAGCCTGCCAAGAAACTGCAAGATGATTTGGCAAGTTGTCTAAATTAAAGGCAGATGTTAATATTTTGTTTTGATCAGTCAAAAAATGATCAAGAGTAAATTTTATCTGATCATAGAGTGAATGTAAAACATTTAGGTTGTTCTCTTCCTATTTTGTACTATAATAAATTGGATTTAGATGATTTATTTGTTAATTTTTATACTCAGATATAGCGCGTTCTGTTTATCAACTCCTCATTTCATAACACACTATCATCATTAGCCCATGTAAGTTTCTCCTTTTCTAGTTTTCTGTATGTGTGCATGTATATTTGCATGTGATTGTGTATGTATATATTCATGCATGTGTTAATGCATGGAAGTATGCATGAATGCTTGTATTCTCTTTTATCCCCATTTTTCAGGTCCATAGAGAACTATTATAACACTAGAAGCCAGATGCACAAAGATTTGTGCAAGAATGGGCCTTCCTTCCCCTGGCTGCCGGCCACTGCCTTCGCTCTGGCTGGAGCCATCTTTCCACCTTCCCACGCTGGCCAGAGGCCCGGAGCGGCTGGGGCGGTGCAGAATGCCTGCGCCGTCACCATGGCGACAATGCAAGCATCCTGCCCCTGGCTGCTCAGCACATGTATGCAAATTAACCCGCCATCTTTGTTGGGTTAATTTGCATACTCACTCCTGATTGGCTGGTGGGTATCATGAAGATAGTCAATTTGCATCTTTCTCTTTTATTAGTGTAGATATTTGATGTGTATTATTTCTATGTTTTATAGTAAAATTTGCATTGTATTTTTACGAGAATTTACTTTAATTGATGTAAATATAATTGTGCTATAGAAGCCATTCTGTTTCTTACTTGTTAAGTCAGGAATATATTTAAAGATCTATATATGTGGTATATTTAGTCCATTGCTTCTAAGACCTGCCCAGTATTTCACTAAAATGTACTTATCTTCATTCACTAATGATTGTAAACAAGAAGCTTCCGACTTCTTACAACCACAACTAACTCTTAAAATTGTCCTTTTTGGCTGGTGTAAAAGCTTCTGCAGAATGTATTTTTAGGAATGGAAAGGTGGGAATTAATTAACTTTGAACAGAGCATCTCCTAGAAATACTGGAACCAATGTATTTATAACCTTTATTTGAGATGAAGACTTCAGGTATTAACAAAAAGTCTGTTTGTAAAAAGAATTCTTGACACATCAAATGTTGAGAAACATTTCTGAAAATCCTGAGAAATCTGAGGTCAAAACTAAAATGTCCTTGAAATCAAAGTTATTCTTTTTAATAGATAACAAAACTTGATTATTTTATAGTTTAGAGGTTAAACCTAGTAAGTTCTATTGACTTGTCATTAATAATAAGACTTAACTTGATAAACATTAACCTTTATCAAGATATGTGTGGACTTGTTCTGAAAATTTTAATTACTCTAAATATGATATTAGTAATTATTTTAAATCAGAATAGAGTTATTATTTATCATATATTTTTTAATTTAAAAAATCCAGGTCAATCTCACTGTGCCTTGTTCAAAAACTTCTGTTATACTTAATTTGTGTCTCTCAAAATATTTATGTGATGGTTATTTGTTTATTGACCATCTGCCACATCATCCTTGCCTCTAATTGGACACAAAGAAATTCACAATTTTGTTGTATAAGACAAAATTTGGCACTCCCTCTATTTTTTAGACATTTGTTAGAGAATAGTTATAACATGACCATATGTTGATGGTGATAAGAATGGTGATAATAATAGTGATCATATGATAGTGTGATGGACAAAGTGATAATTATAATCTTGATGAAACTATGTAATATTTTAGAATAAGAAGTGCTTTACACTGGTATTATCACTTTCCTCATGGTTCTGTTAGCTAAATATTCACCCCATTTTTTATATGAAAATTATAGTTTAGAAAGATTTAATTCACGCAGCTTTGAATATGACTCAAATATTACTTTTAAATTAAAAGATAGTTTATCTAGGTGGTTATTATATACTAGAGGCCTGGTGCACGTGCACAAAATTCGTGCATGGGGGGATGTCCCTCAGCCGAGCCTGCACCCTCTCCAATATGGGACCCCTCGAGGGATGTCCAACTGACCGTTTAGGCCCGATGGGCAGTTGGACATCCCTCTCACAATCCAGGACTGCTGGCTCCCAACTTCTCGCCTGCCTGCCTTCCTGTTTTCCCCTAACTGCTTCTGCCTGCCAGCCTAATCACCCTCTACCAGCCTGATTGATGCCTAACTGCTCCCCTGCCAGCCTGTTTGCCCCTAACTGCCCTCCCCTGCAGGCCTGGTCCCCCCCCAACTGCTCTCCCCTGCAGGCCTGGTCACCCCTAACTGCCCTCCCCTGCAGGTTTGATCGCCCCCAACTGCCCTCCCTTGTAGGCCTGGTCCCTCCCAACTGCCCTCCCCTGCTGACCATCTTTTGGCAGCCATCTTGTGGCCACATGGGGGCAGCCATTTTGTGTGTTGGAGTGATGATCAATTTGCATATTATTCTTTTATTAGATAGGATATAGGCCTGGTGCACGGGTGGGGGCTGGCTGGTTTGCCTTGAAAGGTGTCCCGGATCAGGGTGGGGGTTCCCTTGGGACATGGGGCCTGTGCTGATTTGCAGGCTGGCCACACACCCCAGTGACCCAAGGGGAGGCCCTGGTATCTGGGATTTATTTATCTTCTATAATTGAAACTTTGTAGCCTTAAGCAGAGGCCAAGGCAGGCCAGGGCTGCAGAAACTTGGCTTCCTCCATTGCTGGGGGCAACTCAAGCCTTATGCTCTCTCCAGCTCTATGGGTGCCGCCATTTTTGTTGGGATTTATTTTATCTTCTATAATTGAAACTTTGTAGCCTTAAGTGGAGGCCAAGGCAGGTTAGGGCAGGCAGAAAGCTTGGCTTCCTCCATTGTCAGGGAAACCCAAGCCTCCTGCTCTCTCTGTGGCTGCAGCCATCTTGGTTGGGTTAATTTGCATACTCGCTCCTGATTGGCTGGTGGGCATGGCTTGTGGGTGTAGCAGAGGTACAGTCAATTTGCATATTACTATTTTATTAGATAGGATGAATGTAAGTACATCAGTTACAACAAAGGTGCCACTCTGGTAGGGAATGTTGATAATGGGGAAGCTGTGCATATGTGAGGGAAGGGAATATATGGGAACTTTCAGTACATTCCTTTTATTTTTGCTGTAAACCTAAAACTGCTCTAAAAACATAATGACAAGAATAACCTAATTTCTAGCTTTAAATCATACAGTTTTCCAGTTGTCAATATTATGAACATCTAAAATATTGCTCTTACTATCACTTTATATTTCTTTATTGCTATTTAATTTTCCAAGTTTTTACATTTATCTTCTCATTTTGTTTATCCAATAAGAGAAGAAATATTGGTATTATCTTTATCTCTGTGGTATAGAGAAATAAATTAAAATAAAGAGAACACTATTAAGTCTCTTGCTTAAGGTCATTAATTCAAATAGCTTAATTCAAAAAGTATAATTTGGTGTTTCATGAATTAGTAGAGGTGATAGTAATAATAAACTAGCTTCACATGCTTTTTTTTTTTTTTTGCTGTACGAATTCAGTCATTTTGATATATAACACAATGGTTCAATTCCCACAGAGTTCTGCTTAAGACTTTTGCCCACAAAAATTTATCACACAGCAGTAACTTAGTGTGTGTAATTGAGATTGTTTAATAGCAATTTCCTTATGAATCACTGTCTAAAGACAAATTATTTTTATACGATAGAGTATAATAATTTACCCTCTACTTTAAGCAATGAGTAAAATGTATATCACCTTTGAATTTTAAGTATTACTTTTTGGCTCCAAGTATTTATAATTCTCAATAAAAGTTTATGTGTTGGGAGTTATTTGGAGCGTTATATTATAAAAATATCCTCAACTGATTTTATTGCTTATTATTCAATGAAGATAGACCTTTTACAGTGTTGTTTCCTTTTCTGTGCAATTTCCTTTCTAGTTGCTCAGTATTATCAGTACTCATTGCATCAAGGAATTAGAGTCACATTTGGATTAAGAAAAGCAATAGAGACTGTAGTGTATGCTTTCATACACTGGACAAATCCTTCAACTTTATAACTGAGGCATTTATTTCTCCAACTACAAATTAAGATAATTCTCTGATCAGCTCCAATCTGGGAATTACTCTCTACCAAGGAAGCTTCACCATACAAGTCTATGCCTATTCCTGGGGCAACCTTCAATAATGATTGGTTGCTTTGAGATTACAAAAGCCAGACCCAGTCTCTGAAGGGCTGCCTCAACTTCAGAGCTTGTCATTGATATTCTGAGGGTTCTATTGAAACCGTGTCAAACTTTGACTTTCCTCTCTGTTCCCAATATCACATCTCAATTAACCTGCATAGAGGAGATCATCTTGAAAAATGGCAATGGAGTCCGCTTCACCTGCCTTTTTCCCCAGGCAGGGAGACCCAACAATATCTATAAGCTCAAAGCTCCCTAGTGGTCTTGATGTCCCCAGCTAGAAGGTAGCTGTCTTTCCCATAAAAGTCTATAAAGTGTTGGTATCCCACATCCACACTTTTTTAGTACCAAACATCCTGTGTATTTCCCCACTGATTAGGCCACATCCACATAACCTTAGGAAAAAGAAAGACACTCAACACGTGGCTTCGGGGTGGGGAGGGGATTCTTCAAATCAGCACCTATACCAGACCTCCTGGCTGTGTCATGAGGTAATGAGGAGATTGGGAACCATATGATCTCCGCCTATTGACTCTATTATTTGAACTATCCTTCTCCTCATGAAAGTTATTCCCTAGCCCATGCCATGGGACATGGAATTTATTTGACCCATTGCACTGAGAAGACTCACTTGACATAACCCCTACCTCATTGGGTTGTTTTTAAAATTAAGTGACAAAATATATGAAGAAGCTCTTAGTCTGAGGACCTGGTATATGTTAGGTATTTAATAAATAATTTATATTATAATTATTATCATATGCTACCCTTTTATTTCTGATTGTTCCAGATAATTCAACTTTTAATAAAATTTTTAAGTCATTACTATAGGTCAGATAGTTTTCTAAGCTATAGCAGTTAATAAAACAGATAAAAATCCTTGTCCTTATTTTTGGAGCTTATTTATGTGGAGAAATAAGAAATAATATATTGTATAAAATATATAAAATGGTAGAGATAAGTTTAAATAAAAAATAAAGCTTGGAATGGGAACATAATGTGCTTGGGCTTGGACCAATGGGGGACAAAGTTGTAATTTAAATAGAGTTATTGGGAGGACTCACTAATACTGTAAGATTAGCAAAAACCTAAAGGAGATGAGAGAGTAAGCACTAAGGATATAGACAAGGGGGAGAAGTGTTTCAGTTTGAAGAAACATGGTATACTGCTCTCTTTTCTCATTTTCATGACTTCCAATAAGAAGTCTGTTGTGTTCTTATTTTTGTTCCTCTATAATTAAGGGTTTTATTTGTTTGTTTTGTTTTATTGAAGACTTTTTTTGAGGGGGACTTGCAGTTAGAATATGATATGCTGAGATATATTTTCCCTTCCCTTCTTTCCCTTTTCCTTCCTTCCTTCTTTCCTGCCTTCCTTCCTTCTCTTCTTCCTCCCCTGCCTTCTTCCTCTTCCTCTTCCTCCTCCTCCTCCTCCTCCTCCTCTTCCTCCTCTTCTTCTTCTTCTTCTTCTTCTTCTTCTTCTTCTTCTTCTTCTTCTTCTCCTCCTCCTCCTCCTCCTCCTCCTCCTCCTCCTCCTCCTCCTCTTCTTCTTCTTCTTCTTCTTCTTCTTCTTCTTCTTCTTCTTCTTCTCCTCCTCCTCCTCCTCCTCCTCCTCCTCCTTCTCCTCCTTCTCCTCCTTCTCCTCCTTCTCCTCCTTCCCCTCCTCCTCCTCCTCCTCCTCCTCCTCCTCCTCCTCCTCCTTCTAATTCTTTTCTTCTCCCTCTCTCTCTCATCATACTTCAAAAATTTATTCCATTCTACACTGTCTTGCTCTACAGGTATTGCATGTATTAAACCTTTTGTCTAACATTTATTGGACTTTTTCTGTTTGTTTTCTTTTTTTCTTGTTGCATTTTAGTCTGGGAACTTTCTATTGTCCGATCTTTCAGCTCACTGATTCTTTTCTCAGCCCTGTCCTGTTTACTAATGAGCTCTTTGAAGGCATTCTTTATTTCTACTGCTATGTTGTTGTTGTTTTCCAACGATTTCTTTTAATTCTCTCTTGGTTTCTCTCTTGTTGCTGACATTAGCCATATGTTCTTTCATAAAAACCTACTTTTCTATTAGAACCCATAATATATGATTCATAATTATTTTAAGTTCCCTATTTGATAATTATAAAATTTGTGTCACATCTGAGTCTGGTTCTGATGCAAGATTTCTATTTTCTTTATTTCTTTATTGATTAAGGTTTTACATATGTGTCCTTATCCCCCCATTACTCCCCCCATCTCCCCCACTCATGCCCTCACCCCCCTGTTGTCTGTGTCCATTGGTTAGGCTTATATGCATGCATACAAGTCCTTTGGTTGATCTCTCCTCCTTACCCCCACCCTCCCCTATATCCCTCTGAGGTTTGACAGTCTGATCGATGTTTTTTCAACCTATGTTTTTTTCTTACATTCTTATAATTTTTGTTGAAAGCTGGATATGATGTGTTAGGTAATAGGGATTGAGATAAACAAGCCTTAAGTGTAAAGATTCATGGTAATCTAAGACTTGGGTAGTGTTTAATGTTTGCTCTAACTGTAGGTAAATAGAGGCTTCCATTTCCTCTAGTATTATTGCTTTGTTTTGTTTCTTGAAGTGTCAGTGGCACATAGAGATGATGTTTGGAGACTTTGGCAGGCTCCTATAGGTGAATCACACTGAAGACAGAATTTTGGGGCAAATCCCTCTACTTACCACCAGATGCCTACTTGAAGTGAGAGGGAGAGAGAGAGAGAAACATCAATGATGACGGAGAATCGTCAATCAGCCGCCTCTTGCACACCCCATACTGAGGAACTAGCCGGAAATCCTGGCATATGTCCTGACTGGGAATTGAAGCGTGCATAGGTCGATGCTCAACCACTGAGCCAGGCTGGCCGGGCCCTACTTTCCTTCTAGAAGAAGCTTTTGGCTGCTTGCTCCTGGGACTTAGCAGGAACTGGAGAATTCTCAATGAGCCACTAAGTTACCGTGCAACCTGATCTGAGGTAACCTCACTTCTAAATTCCCTGGTTTACAATCCAGCCCCTAACATCTGTACTCCACTAAACCTGATTTCCTAGTATCAAGAGACATACTGATTTAATTTCTTCAGAAAATTTAATTTTATTTTCTTCTAGGGATGGGAGAGACATACTTGCCTGGCTCTCATGCAGGTGCAGATCTGAATGTCTCATCATTTTGTATAAGAATTTTCAACCAAGTCCACTTTCTTACAGGACTTTTCTTCACCTATTTTTTTTCAGGGAGTCTGAGGACTTTTCACTGGAAATCCTTAACGAATACTTAGGCTTTAACAACCTGGGCTCTCTGATCTTTTTATGACTACTGCATCCATTCTATGTCTTCTGGAAATTATTTGAAATATCTTAATATGCTTTTGTTTCACCTCTCATTGTCTTTGTCCTGGAGAGATAATTTTCTTTTTTATTTTTCTATGATAGTTAATATATTTGAGGAAGAGGAGAAGATATTTTCATGTAACCAATCTGTCTTGTTTATCCATGTGTCTGTCTTGTTTCTTTTTAAATGAGCTCTAGTGCCATTCTAAAGTTTCAAAAGAATTTTATAATGGGATAACAGAAGGAAGAAAAATTTTAAAGCTATTTGATTTTGTCACTAGCACAAGCTTTACTTATATCAGTTAAGTAGGAAGAGAAAATAGTATTTTTAATTTTATCAGTGATTAGGAATAAGCAACATAAATAAACTAGGTCTTTCTCTTTGTGTTTTATAACACTTGGACAAATTTTTTTCTTGATGTTAGGGTTGTGTTCCTTATTTTTCAGAATGAGAGCCTGATGTTTGCTTTCACAATCAATTCCCATCTTTCAATTTGGAGCTGATAAATCTTTACTGCAAATGGCAAATGAGGTCAAAAGACATCCCAGGAGTCAAATCTTCAATCTTCTACCAGAGGCTCTTTGACACCCAGGGACCTACTGAGAATGGTCAGGAGGGAGACAGCAAAAAAAAAAAGAGTAATCACTTGCTGAAATCTGTTTGGCTGTTTGGTTTAAGATATTGGTGATTTATCGGGTCCTTGTCAGTTATAAATCTCCAGAAGTCTAAAAGAATAAATATCCATCTAGATAGAAGCCTAAATTCAGAAATTCCACTTCTAGCCTGGAGGAGAATTTCTATTCTGTTACCAATATCTGTTTCTAAAACCTGTCCAGTTCTATATTTTTATGAGTAACTCAAGAAAAATATAAGAGGCATATGTGGGTAACATCAAAATAGAAGCAATGATATATATGTCAAAGGAAAGAATAAAAAAATCACAATATCTCAATAAGCTAACTTACAGCAGTTATCCTATATCATAAAAGGCTAATATGCAAATCAACCAAACAGTGGAAAGACCAGTCAGTATGATGCACACTGACCACCAGGGGGCAGATGCTTAACACAGGTGCTGCCCCCTGGTGGTCAGTGTGCTCCCACAGGGGGAGTGCCACTCAGCCAGAAGCCAGGCTCACAGCTGGCAAGTGCAGCGGCAGTGGCAGGAACCTCTCCCTGTCTCTGCCTCCACCGCAGTGCTAAGGACCCCTCGGGGGATGTTCGACTGCCAGCTTAGGCCAGCTCTAGTACTAATGAATCAGAAATTAGGGGATAGAAATTAGAGAACATTTATTTTTTTTAACAAGCAACCTAGGTGATTCTAATTCACACTTACATGGAGAACTACTGGCTAAAGAGTGCCTGGAATCTAATAAGCACACAACTCATAAAATTAATGGGCAAATACATAAATAATATGCTTCATCAGAAATAGTTTTCTACTATTTTTAAACCTCTATAGCTGGCTTCTGCCTCCTAGAATCACCACAGTATCAAATTTTCTGGGAATAATAAGAATAATGGAGATAAGTGAATGTGAGCAGGTTAAACTCCTAATAATTTTAACAGTAACTTGTTAAGTGACTGATGTTGCTACTTAAACAATGTGTGTGCAAAACGTTGGACAGTTTAAGTAATCTGTAGGTGCTTTAGTTTCCCTGGGTAAAAAATGAAAACAATAGCTCCTGTCTCAGAGAAGAAGGGTAAAAGTAAATGGGTTAATATGTCTAGTGATTAGAGTAATGCCTGTAATGTAGTAAGAAAACAATAAATGATTGCTAATTAATAATTAAGTCTAAACAAATTTATTTCTTTAAGGTCCACAATTTAAAAAGCAACACTAAGATGAGATGAAACAACTGAGATTTCTGGAGGAACAGTCTTCCTAAGAGAATTATAAATATAGTCATGAAAATTCCAGAGTGAATAGTATTATAAATTCTATGGTTTTATTTCCTAGCCAACTGTGTAAACTTTACATTTGGTAAGGAGATATAAAATAAGTTCTTCAAATTCTTGAGTAAAAAACGAAAACAATTTTTTAATCAGAGTTTGACATTCAGACGCATTGATTTGAGTGCCAGAGTGCAGTTTCAACTGTATATAAACACCAGCTTTTTGTTTGCTTAACAGCTTGGAAGTCACTAGTTAGAAGAACAAAGAGTATATTTCAGGCTCAGAGAAATAATGAAAAGGGTAAATAAATACTGTGTGAATCCTCCAACTCTCATGAAAACATTCTCTGGCTTGCCCTCTCCCCCGACTTCCCCAGGATGTATAAAAAAAAAAAAAGAAAGAAAGAAAGAAAAAAAGAAAAGAAAACTGTAGCACCTACTTCATGTATTTCATGTATATTCAAAGTTTTGGGGGAAAAAAGGTGTTTTCAATATGATTGATGCATCTATGAAATAAAATTTTGAAAGTTACACAATTTCAGAAAATTCTTAATTAATAAGCCGAATGTAATGGACTTTAAATGTAATGTGATGTGTTTTAACCATGTTAAATTCTTTGTGCATATAAAAACAAAAAATTGAGAATAAGTACATTCAATATAAATCTGAACATGACTAAATATCATCATTTTTAAACTAATTCGGGTGTTTCCTAATAACTTTATTTAAATGTATATGTAATTTAATACTTAGAAAATATGTGGAAAATAACACAATCATCAGTATATTCAATAGTTGTAGACATTAAAAAGAAAATATTTAGCTATTCAATTAAACCAAGATGTATAAAATGTTAATAGTTTTATGTGGTGCCATATTTCTATGTTTCTCTATTTAACAAAATAAAGCATTGCAATTTGCACTTTAAGAGCTAGAATTTTATTTTTTAAAATGGAAATGTAGCAGAAGAAGTTATTTAATGAGAATCTATTTTAAAGTTTAAACTTTAAGCATTATGATTATTACAGGAATTGTTTTAAATTTCAATGAACAAAAGAGAAGGCCAAAATTAGAGTGATTTCTCTCCCAACTCAAGAAATAAAAACCTCTAGTAATTATATCTTTTACAATCCTGAAAATTTTAGAAAGATAAACATCATGCTTAAAAACTATGTGAGAAATACCAAATTCTATTATTAACATGCCAAAAATCTATAATTCCATATAGTCATTGAAATGTGAACAAACAGCAGCTTTTCTTTTCTTTGTATGTTGTTCTATTTTCTCTTGCTGTGTGAAAATTCACCCTGACATTTAAAAAAGCTGCCATTTTACTATATTTATTGATTTGAATGTGTAGTGGTCAGACATTTAGCAAAGCTTAAGGAATGGCTTTGCTTCTTTCCATCTTATCTGAGGGCTCAGCTGGGAAGACCTGGGTTTCTCTGGCATATAATCTTCAAAATGCTGGATGAATTTGGGCAAAATAATCTATCCTATCTAATAAAGAGGGGATATGCTAATTGACCCTCACACCGTTACAAAGATGGCAGCAGCCAATAAGGAGGGAATATGCTAATTGACTGCCTGCCCTCAAAGATGGCGGCACCCACAGCCACAAGATGGCGGTGCCCAGTCCCTTCAGCCCCACCGCCAGGCGGGCCCAGCCTTGCCGCAAGCCTGCCTCTGGAGTCCCCCTGTCCTCTCAGCCCCCCAGCTGCCCAGGGCCACCCAAGGCTCAGGTAACCAGGGTCGGCCGAGGCTTGTGCTGCCAGCAGTGCCAGCAGCAGAGGTGTGATGGTGTATCGCCTTACCCTGATCGCCGGGTTGCCTCCCGCCCCTGAGGGCTCCCGGACTGTGAGAGGGGACAGGCCTCTAGTGTAAATATAAGCTTCTAATTTGTAAAATGTGTTTTTTCTTAATTTTGTATAACATATAGTATAGATATGTTTGTGTACATTTATACAGATCTATGTGCACATACATATCTCTATCTTCACATCAACTTACATTTCCAAAAATAAACTGAATTGGCCACCTTCATTTATTTGGTAAGAAAATTCTACTTGCATCTTAATAGGAGTTCATCTACCTCTCAAAGCATTTAAACTGTTAAGGTTTTTACAAGGTTAATAAATATTGAGAAAAAGTAAGATATGTATGTATATATATATATATATGCAGGTATGTATTTAAATATTGCACTTATTGAATTACTCTGGGCATTATTCAGACTATAAGATTTAGCAAATCAGGAGATGTCTCAAGTTAATTTCGGGTCAGAATTCTGTTGGCATTTCTCAGTTTTACAACTTTTCTTTCTCATCAAATGTCAGTTGAGGTAAGAACAGTAATTTGAAAAAAAAGAATAATTTCATTTTTAACAGTATGTGGGACAGTATAAGATCATGAATAGATACATTAGCTCTGGAGCAAAATGCTTGGGTTCAAAAGTTGACTCCACAAGTGAATGTCTGCAGGACAAATTTCTTAAGTTGTCTCCACTGTAATTCTTATATCTGTAAAATGGGGATAATAGTAGCACCTACTTCACAAATGTGAGAAATAAGTAAGAAATAAAAAGTCTGAGAACAGTTAAGGGCACATGATACTCAGTAAATATTATGTATCATTATTAATATTATTATTATAACATAAGAGGTAGAAGAAATTTTTACAATGTGAAATGCTATTTCACAGATTTATTACCCTGTTGAAAATTAAACACATATTTATTGTAATTATAATCCTTTCTTGCACTTTTATTTTTCTACCTGTTGAGCCATCCTTACAATGCTTTTCATGGCTTTCTTGACAGTGTTCCTGACATAAGGTGTGAGGGGGTGTCTTCCAGATATTTCCTTCTCATTTCAATGCTTACAGGTTTTCTGTCTTAATTCTTATAAAAACACATTGATTACACAGAATATTCTAAGCCTGGTGATACCATGGAGGATATTGCAATAAAGATAAAATCTAGTCTTTCAATTAAATATGTCTGTGGAAGAGAAAAGCATGTAAAAGGTAGCAATTCATTATGGAAAGGTACCATGACTTGGGAATAAGCATAATACTCTGGGAATTTTTTTTCACTTCTCTGGCTGTGTACTTCTATTTCTTGACCCGACATTATTTGCAAAGTACTCTGCCTAGGAAGGTCCTTTCTTTGATACACAACTTATTTGTCACCTTTCATATAGAATTTTTCTGACATCTCCAAGCAGAGTGAAAGTTCCTTGTATTCATAAAAGAGAACTTCTTTATATGAAAATGAAGATTAATTTATATGTATAACCACAATTTGAGATAGATATACTTTAAAAAATTTACTGAAACATTTTTATCAAAAGGTCTTCTTTGCTTCTTATACTCAAAATTAATGTGTAAGGTGTTTTAAAGCATATGGTAATCATATCTAATGTATCATTTTTTACCCATGCCTCAAATTCTCTCAGTTGACAAGGAAGGATTTTTGAGATCATTATTGTGTTTAGAAACATGTATGTATGTCTTCGCCTAATAAATGTGTTTGAGTTCTAAATATACCGTTGCTCTGCCCTAACCGGTTTGGCTCAGTGGATAGAGTGTCGGCCTGTGGATCGAAGGATCCCAGGTTCGATTCCGGTCAAGGGCATGTACCTTGGTTGAGGGTACATCCCCAGTAGAGGGTGTGCAGGAGGCAGCTGATCAATGTTTCTCTCTCATCAATGTTTCTAACTCTCTATCTCTCTCACTTCCTCTCTGTAAAAAAATCAATAAAATATATTTAAAAAAATAAAATAAATATACTGTTGCTCTTCCAAGGAATTTAAATCCTACATTGTAAATTCAATGCATAAATTTGGTCCAGACATTAAGGTCTATTCACAAATATGTGAATAAGCAAATGCAGTAATCACAGGGTATATTTATTGAAACATTTTGGATATGTATAGCTCCATTAATACCATTTTGTTTCACAGAGAGGTATCCATCTCATAATAATTTATTCTAGCTGGTTTCTTTCAAACTTCAGCTCACAGTCTCAGTTACTTCCTTAACCTATAAATTTTACATGACTCACATTTCCACAGACTGTCTTAAATATCTCAGAGTGCATACCCTGATATGACTATCCCATACTATTAGAAATGGAAATACATAACAGTGTTTTGACAATCCTTATGTGGAGTGTCTGTTTGATAGCAGTTATAAAATAAAGTGCTGTGTGTGTTTAGTGGTTACAGAGTCTCCGTTGGGAAAGACAAAAGTTCTGGAGAAGGATAATGGCCGTGGTTGCATGATAATGAGAATGTATTTAACACTATCAAAGTATGCACTTAAAAAGGTTAGAATAGCAAATCCTAGGTTGTGTTTCCTACCAAAATAAAAAACAAAATAAAGGGAAGCAGTGTGTTTTAGCTCTGAGTAACACTTAAACAAATAGAAAACTATAGCAAATATGCATGTCTCTATAAATTTGTATTTATTAAATTAGTATATATCTCTTCATTGATTTTTTACTCTGGTGCATACATTCCTTGATTCTCTCTTGAATGATTGTTAGTACTTTATTACAAGCACAAGAAAAGGAGGCATTGTGAAGAGTACAGACAAAATAGGTCCTACCCATCCTGACAAATGTTACTGTATGGAGCATAAAAATACCAAAATAAAAGACCGAATAAAATATTAGCCATGATTCAAGTATAGAAAAGTGACTGGAGCTGTCAGTGGAAGGAAGGATTCATTTTTCCTGAGGAGGAGATTGGACCAGGTCATAGTGCAGAAGCAGAATTGGAGGCCTAGAAGGAAATGCTGAATAGATTTATAGGCAACAGGTTCAGGGTGGCATTTTAGAAAGAAGGAGAACAAACAAAGCCACAGAGTCAGGAAAGTGAAAAGTCAGATGTGCAGGATAGTGAGAGCACAGGCTGTGCGGAGTGATGTGCTGAGACGTTAGGGTGGAGAAGAGGGAGAGAGCCAAATCACTGAAAGGACTCCATATGTAATTTGTGTGGATTTCCCTGCCAGTGATAATGTTGAGCCTGGAAGGCTGGGCTGAACCGTTATGCCAGAGAACTGGTCTGCCCACCTTTCATGAATCGATGTCTGTGCTAGTAATATGCATCCAATAAAGAGGAAACTGGAACTTCAAACACGGTTCCTGTTATTTACAAGAAGAGAAGGGGATCAGGTTGGACACCTGCTATGTGTCAGGCACTGGATTAGATACTTAGAATATCATACATCTTAAGACAGTTCTACCGTAGATTTAAATCTAGTTAGGCCATTTGTTTAGCAGTGTGGTCTCCATATTCTAGTGAAAAACACTGTAGAAAAGTAAGCTTTCAGGTGGAATTTCTATAGGAGCTAGTTATGGTACCCAATCCATATTTTGAAAATAAAACTTCATATTAACCCACAGGCATCCATATAATATTTAAAATTCCATCTCAGGTTATTCAATTCCAATATTATAAAACTATAAATTTTATTTTAGAGAGTCACATTTTGTCATCATAACTGCTGTGAACTTTGAGGATTTAATTATATGTATATGTATATAGATTTATAATTTATGTCTTGTCACTCTATACTATCACATATTCCATAATTTAAAATTCTGTTAAAATGCCTGCATGTTCTATATATCAACACCAAACCCATTTTCACAATAGTTCTATATGAAAACTAAAGATATTACTTTAAGTATATTTAGAAATAAAGTATAAAAAGTAATCAAAATTACTATTTCTTTAAAAACGTTATGTGAACTCAGCACATAATATTCTAAAAAGAGCATCTCTTTCTTTCTGCTTTAATAATGTTTATATACTTAAAGGTTTCTAATTAATGGTAAAATGAGGCATCTTTTATAAAGTGATTTTATGGGTCTTACTATAGAAAGTGACTAAGAAATATGAGAGATGATAAAAAGCAAGGTGATCACCACTCAGCTTCTGTCAGGAAAGGCTGACAATATTGAAATATGTTTATTGGTAGTTAAAATGCAATTTTCTGGTAGAGCTTTTATAAAACCAAATAACATTCCTATAAACTAGCTGGGTAATTTGTGAATTTTTTCACTCAATCAAAATGACATATGCTAAGAGTAGGCCTATTTTCAAAGTTGCAGTTCTTCACATGTTTTGGCCAGCACCCTGGCTGGTAATGTGGAAAGGTAAAAATATCATTTTTTGCTTGGGAAGAATATAGAAAACTTTCCTTCTCGAGGCCTAAAGAAGTATAGCAAACAACACTAGAAGGAAAGCAAATGAAACTGCAGTCTGTGCCCAGGAATATCCGTCTCCACAATCCCTGTTCGTCAGCATGATCCCAGCCAGAGATGTGGGGCCACAGCAATTAAACCTGATAAGCTGACAGGGAGGATCAGAAATACCTCATTTGTGTGCACTTATTCGGGAAGATGCCCATGATTTGTGTCAGAATTTCAACAGTGGCTTTACCACGCTTTGAATATGATCCACTTACTCATAATATCCAAGACAGGAAGAGAGAAACCATCTGTTAGATGACCAAGGTAGAAATCAAATTATAATGCGAGGAATTAACTATAAGGTCTGAGTCAGTTGGCCCATCACTGCAGTCTGTACCAAAAAGAAAATAAACTCTGACAAATGTTCTCCATCCTCAGGATAACAGCCAATCTATCTCAGACCAAATATGTTCCATTCAGCGTATAGACATAATAAAATTGTTAAGGCCCATCTATGGTGATGACTGAACTTGTCTGGTGTCAAATCAGTGCTGGAGCAAGAATTGCTGCTCATTGCAACTAAAGGACTTGATGTCACCATGAAAATAGAGCCATCGGTCATCTGAGTCCTGCTTTGGGGGAAAATGTGTGCAATGGTTGTGCTCTCTAGTGCATTTAGCTCTACAGACAGATGCCTAAGTGAAAATTAACTATAAATATAGCGAGTAAGAGACATGATTTCTATGGCACACTATAAGCTTAACATAGGTGTGGATTCCAGTGGGTGCTGAGAGAGTGCTCTGAGTAGAGAAATGCAAATGTTAAGACTGATTCTTCTTTTCTCCCCAACATATACACTCCGCTCCACATCCTTGTGCTCATAAAACTTGGCTGAAACATCTACCACTCATTACACCCTCAGTATTCTTCAAGGCTCACCTCACCTGTATACAAATGAAGCCTTTGCTGACTTATCTCAGCTATACTCATCTCGGACATTTGCAACTTTAAACAGTCCTTAACTGTCTGCAATACACTTTTCTGAATTGATGATATTCTATAATATATTTTCATCATCTCAAATATTGCTGATTTCCTCTGTTTTACCTTGCTCAGGGTTAAGTGCCCCTTCATTGTTCATAGCAACTGGTAATTTTGGGTTTTGGTGGGGGTGTTTTAGCACTTGTTGTTCTGTGTTTTAATAATCCTGTAAATTCACAAATGGCATGGACTGTGCCTTTCTCTTTCCTGTATCCCCGGCATCTAGCAGAGTATTGGCGCAGAGTTGCTGCTCCACAAATGATTGCTGAATGAATGAGTACTCCTTTCCCAGACTCTAGCAGCCCTAGAGATGAGCAAGGGCAAAAGAGCTGTCAAATAAAAAACAAACTTAAAGTTTAAGTAAAGAGAAACTTCTTTTCAAATGGATTATTGTGCTTGAGGGAATAGGACTCTTAACAATACAGTGAGGAGTCTTTGCAAGAGAGAGGAAGGTTGAGGAAAGGGCTTTTATGCTGACTGACTAGGAGGACCGGAAGATGTGTAAGTAATTCAAAGGTCAGGCCGAAAAAGGCTTTTCTTCTATAGGAAGGAGTAAACAAGGCAAGAAAAATCCAGGAGTGAGGATGTGAGATGAGCAAAGGCCTGATCTGACTTAAGGAGGCTTTGTTCTGGGTTCCAAAGCTTGCTCAAGGGTGGGTCAAGTTTAAGGGGCCTGATGTGGAGGAGCAGAGAAGCTTAACTAAAGTTTGATCAAGTCAAGGTAGCAGGTATTTTATCTAGACTCCTCAGTGGGAACAAACAACTCAGCTAATCATTAATAAGGCAAAGGAGATATTTATAGTGCTTTTGTTTGGTACAGCCATGTTTTTAAAAGGGGGATATCTGAGCATCTTTCTTAGTCATAGGAGAAAGGGTAGTTCTTTGCATTTTTTAACCATTTCTTGGAACACAAAAGACAGAGGTATTTATTGCCTGTTGTAGCTTTCCAGGAGCATTGGGGTAAAATTTAACACTGTCAACGTAAAGTGAATATTTGGTCCCAGGCCCCCAATAACTCTTATCGCTTGTAAGGCAGTGTCTTGTTAGAAATCTAAAGGATAACTTTAATTTGATTAAGCTTATAATTGGGAGACGACTGTTCAGATAGAAAAAAAAAAAAGGCGAGAGTGAAGTTCTTAAAGAAAGAACAATGAGTCATCTCAGAACAGGAAAAAAGTCCAGTCAAATGGAAAATATTTTTTTAAAAGAACACCTAAAAGCAGAAGAAATAAAGTCGTATCATCTCTGGGTGAAGAAGGTTTCTTACAGATGAAATTGCAAACTGAAAAATAGTGTTCATTCACCGTATGAAAACAGAATATTCTATAAATCAAAAAACTTTCGTGGCTCATTTTTGCTCTTCTCTACTTAGTTTGTGTTCCTGGAGACCGACCTCGGTTAATTACAAGGCTGGGCTGCCGCTGCCTTCCAGCTTCTCGATTGCATTGACCTATGGGTGGCACCAGCAGGCGACCCAAAGGGCCTCTGCGGTTCCTGTTCAGATTAGAATCAATATCATTGTTTCCCCCTTTTGCTGCTCCAAGACTAGAAAGGGTAACCCCTCCCTGCTGTGGCTAATCCGTGGGTGTTTCATTATCCCTTCTTTGTTCTCTTAACCATGCCCATTGCTTTGTAAACTTTTTAAAAATTAAACCCTTTGGATGCACCACCTGTTTTCTGCAGTGATCCAGACTGAAATATCACAATCAAAATAGCAAATGACAAACTTGGAAAGAAAATACAATCTCTATTATAGAGGAAGAGCTTATAACAATTTTACAGGGCCATATTACAGAGTTCTTAAAAACTGTCAGGAAAATTGATGATACATATCACAATAAAAATAAATGAGTGACCAGAACGTTAAAAAATTAACATCACTAAATAACCACAAAATACATATTTTTGTGCTTGAAGTATGGGCAGAATATTTTTATGTAAATTGCTTATTTCCTGACTTTTCTATCAAGAATAGCTTTTACTTCTATAAGGAAATTAAAATATGTGGCATAAAAAGTAAACCTCACACAAATTTACTTTAGATATTTTTAATAAAGCTCAATTTAGCAATCCATTAATCCTCTATAAAGGCTGCCTTGAAAAACTCACTCTCTATACATTTAGTCACCTCCTTGTTAATGAACCCATAGTACCTTGAATATGCTTCTTCATAAGTTCAGTTTTCTATTATATGAGTGCTTCTCTATTGTGAATTCCTTGGGTCCATTTTTACATAATGTCTGTAACAGCCCCAACTGGTTTGGCTCAGTGGATTGAGCATCAGTCTGTGGACTGAAGAGTTCCAGGTTCAATTCCAGTCAAGGGCACATGCCCAGGTTGCTGGCTCGATCCCCAGTAGAGTTCATGCAGGAGGCAGCCGATCAACAATTCTCTCTCATCATTGATGTTTCTTTATCTCTTTCCCTCTTCCTTCTTCTCTGAAATCAATAAAAATATTGTTTTAAATAAAAATAATAAATAAATAATGTCTAGAACAAAATCTGTATTCAGTAAATGTTTCTTGAATGAATGGTTATGGGAATATGGACAGTAAAATAGAAGAGAAAGGATGAGAGACTGCTTGTGTGCAGGGTTCCAGTGGCACTGTCAGTAGTAATTGGTTCTGGAAAAAATCTGGAGCCCTATTGCATGCAATTTAGAAATTTAGAGTCAGCATCACTGAGTGACGAAGGAAATAGCTTATGAGCAACATTTAATGTACTCAATTATCATTACCTGAGTCATTTCTTAGTTAAAATCATTTACATTATTAACCTGCATGAGTGTGTTTTTTAAAAGGTAAAATTCTGAAAGAAAAAAAAAAACACACACACAACCAGGAAAATATTTTTTTAAACTATTGCACATGACTGTGAAGATGTGTTTGTGTGTGTGTGTGTGAGAGAGAGAGAGAGAGAGAGAGAGAGAGAGAGAGAGAGAGAGAGAGCAGGATACATGCTCCAATGTTTAGTCATTGTGAGAGTACTCTGAGGGATAGGGGATAAGGGATTCATTACCAGAATTAGAATGACACAGTTGTCAAAGTTGCTACGAAGTTCTGTTTTTATTTTTTTTAAGTACCTTCATACTGCATTCCACAGTGGCTGCACCAATCCACATTCCCGCCAACAGTGCACAAGGGTTCCCTTTTCTCCACATCTTCAACACTTGTTGCTTGTTGATTTGTTGATGATAGGTGTGAGGTGATTTCTCACTGTGGTTTTAATATGCATTTCTCTGATTAGTGACATTGAGGATCTTTTCATATGTCTGTTGGTCATCTATATGTCCTCTTTGGAGAAGTGTCTATTCAGGACTTTTCTCCATTTTTTAATTGGATTGTATGGTTTTTGGTGTCGAGGTTTATAAGTTCTTTCTGAATTTTGGACCCAGTGATTCCACTTCTGGGAATTTATCCAAAGAAACCTGAAACTCTAATCCAAAAGAATATATGCACCCTTATGTTCATTGCAGTGTTATTTACAAATAGCCACGATTTGAAAACAGCTCAAGTGTCCATCAGTAGAGGAGTGGATAAAAAAGCTGTGGTACATTTACACAATGGAATACTACTCTGCTATTAAAAAAAGAAGAAAAGTATGGATGGGCCTGGAGAACATTACGCTAAGTGAAATAAACCAGCCAGAGAAAGACACGTACCATATGCTTTTATTCATATGTGGAATTTAATGAACACACTGCACTACCAAGCAAAGCAGAGCCAGACTCATAGACAGAGAGCAGGCAGACAGCGCTGGTGGGAGGGGTGAGTGCTGCAGGAGGTAGAGGGATTGAACCAAAAAGAAAAAAAGAGAGAGAACTCATGGACGTGGACAACAGTGTGGTGGTTGTGGGCTGGGGGGATTAGGGGAAGTGGAAAAATAAATAAAATAAAAGGAAAAAGAAGGAGCTAGGAAAAGAAATGATCAGAATAGATAACTGGGTGTTTAAAGAAAAATCACTGCTGGCAGATAAACCTAAAGAACCAAATCAACTGCCTACATGGGACCAGGACAGGGAAGCTCGCAGACATGGGACGCTCTCGCCTTTGTGTACTTAGTGCTTCTGCAGGTTCACAGTGAAGAGTTTGGTGGTGGATCTACTGCTGCTCAGCAGGAGGATGAGTTAGATAAAAACCCGGGCAAGACAAGAATGCTGGAACCCTCCCCTACCTGTCTGTAAAAGACCTTCAGAGAGTCAGAGCTACTGCTTCACCTCTCTCTTCCTTTGGCCAACACAAACCTCGACCGGTACAGGGAGGGCATTCATACACATGTGATTCCCATCTCAACCAACCTGGCAATAGAACAATCTGGCACTCCATGTTTATAAAGGGCAAGGGGCGGGGCCGGGGGGAGGTGGGGGGACATCTGTAATACTCTGAACAATAAAAATTAAAAGTAAATAAATAAATAATAAAGTGCCTAACATCTATCGCAATCACTATTAACCACTTGTTTTTGTGAAGGAGGGCATTGTCTAATGGAAAAGAAAAATTTAAAAACTGCATTGGAATATCTTGCCTGACAAAGTGGGCACTCACTTCCTATCTGTGTTTCTCTCCTCTGGTTCCAGGCAGCCAATCACTTGTTTGCTTTAAGATAAATTACTTTTGCTTATTCTAGGTTTTCATACAAGAAGAATTATATTTTATGCACTATTTTGTGACTGGCTTCTTTTGGTCAGCATAATATTTTGAAATTCATCCAAGTTGTTGCATCTAGCAGCTCATTCGCTTATTTATTTTATTTTATTTTGTTAATATATTTTATTGATTTTTTTTACAGAGAGGAAGGGAGAGGGATAGAGTTAGAAACATCGATGAGAGAGAAACACAGACCAGCTGCCTCCTGCACACCCCCTACTGGGAATGGGCCCGCAACCAAGGTACATGCCCTTGACCGGAATCGAACTGGGACCCTTCAGTCCGCAGGCCGACGCTCTATCCACTGAGCCAAACCGGTTTCGGCCGCTTATTTATTTTGATTTTCATGTTTTATTGAGGTTTTGAGTATATATACACAGAACGGTGCCTATTCAATGTATATTTGATGAATTTTATTTTGATTAGTAATTTCTGTGTGAATATAACTCAATATATTGATTCAGCAACCATGAATAAAGAACCTATAAATATTTCTATAAAATTCCTTATGTAGACATATGTTTTAAATGCTCTTGGTTAAATACTTAGAAAATAGTATTTCTGGGTTATATGGCAAATATGTTTTACTATATAAGAAACTAAAAAACACAGTTGTCCAAGATTATTTTATTATTTTACCCCAGCAATATTTAAGATATTCAGTTGTTTCATATCCTCATTTGTGTTTGGTATTGTACAATTTTTTTAAAAAGTTAAACTTGCTAATGAGTATGAAAATTATACTTTGCATTTCCCCAATGACTAATGTTGTTAAAACATCTTTTTTGTCTGTTTATCATTCATATCTCTTGCCTTGTGAAGATGCTTAGCTCATATTTAAATTTGGTTTCTTTGTTTCCTTATTGAGTTTTAAGAGTACTTTATATAGCTGGTACAATTCCCTTGTCAAACATGGATTTTGAGTATTTTGTCCAGCTTATGGCTTGCTTTTATATTTACTTAGCAGAGTATATTTTAAAGAGCAAAATGTTTTAATTTTGATAAAGTACACTTTAGCTAGTTGTTATGGTTTATAACTTTATTTTATAATTTAAAAAAATATTTGTCACCTCAAAGTGTTTTTCTACACACTACAATATATGTCTTTTACAAAAAAGAAGGCAGTATACGAATAGAGGAACAAATAGACAAAAGACATAAAGAAACAAACAGCAGATGAAACTCTTATCAGTAATCCCATTAAAGGTAAATGGATTCTACAGTTTTTCTTTTTTAAAAAAAACACACAATAAGTAAGCTTTGAAAATATTATGGTAAGTGTGAGAAGGCAACCACAAAAGACAACATTCTGTATGACTTCATATATTTGAAATGTACAGAAAAGGGACATTTTAGAGATATAAAGTATAACTGTGAGCTTTTTAAAAAGTATCAGCTTTATTGCGATGTAATTTATGTATTCTAAAATTCACACTTTAAAGGATACAATTCAGTGTTTAATATATTCACAGAGTTCTGCAACCATCATCAGTATCTCATTTTGGAATATTTTTATCTCCCCTATTCTATCTATTCTACAAATATTATACAATTTATATCTACATATACTATAAACCTTAAAATATGTAGATAATTTATAGGCTAAATGAAAATATACTGTTGAAATATTCTTAAATTATAATTTGTGTTTGATTGAAACTATAGGGAGGAAGGACTGGGGAATGACAGCTGAAGGATATGGAGTTTCCTTTTGGGGTGACGATGCCTTTAACATGCATAGTTAATTTTGTTGAAAATCTGACATGATGTATCAAGTACTAGGAACTAAGGCAATCCACCTGTAGTGTGAAGTTTTAAGTTTATCTGGCTGGGATTTAGGCTGTGTTTAATGTTTTCTGTAGGTATAAGGGCCAGAGGTTACAATTTCTTCTGGTATTCTTGTTTTTGTGTCTCCTGTTATTATGGGGTTGCCCAAAAAAGTATTTCTTAAAAAGATTGCGTGCCTTGCAGGTCTTTCATTTGTACCTACTGTCGTTATACTAGGGCACTGTTGATGTGGTGGTGAGATGTGGGGAGATCCAATTTTCTAGAATCCCATGATTAAATTTCAGGCTTTTAGTGAGCCTGTGTACCTAGGCTGTGACCCTCCCAAGTGCTTCTCAGCTCTTTCCATCACCTTAGGAGAGACAGAAAGGCTAAAGAATATTGGATCCACATAATTGCCTTACCTTCAGATTGGATGAGGCTCTGTAATTTCTTTTCCCTTACAGAGCAAGCCTTTGTTAATGTTAAGGAGAAGGCCCTGAGCAAACTTCTGTTGGGAGGGCAGACATTTTCTTATGCCCTGCTAAGTTCTTTTGGCTGGTCTAAGAAAGAAATTGACATGACACAGATTAACAGAAGAGAATAATCAAATTTAATTATGCCCGTGCATATGGGGTTCCATAGCATTTAGGGCTCAACAGTTGAGGCTTGCATGCCCCCTTGACTAAAGCATAAGGAGTAATTGTTTGGGACTCCAAAGGGGAAGAACGCAATTCACATGAAGATGGAAAAGCAAATGTTTGGTTCAACAAATATTTGTTGGCCATGCAGAGACAAGAGGGCACAGAGTGGATGCCGATCCGAAGGCTGTGAAGTCTCTGCCACCCCACCTAGTTTACATTATGCTATAGTTATCTATGAGGAGAGCTCCCTTCCTGATCAGGCCCTTATCTCAAATCTTTTTTTAAATATATTTTTACTGATTTCAGAGAGGAAGGGAGAGGAAGAGAGAGATAAAAACATCAATGATGAAAGAGAAACACTGATTGGCTGCCTCCTACATGCCCCCTACTAGGAATCAAGCCCATAACCAGGGCATGTGCCCTTGTTCAGAATCGAACCTGGGACCCTTCAGTCCACAGGCTAATGCTCTATCCACTGAGCCAAACCAGCTAGGGCTCTAAATTTTTTTAGACAGTAGAGGAGAAGGTCAAAGTTCTTCTTGAATCTATTATTTAAAAAAATAATAATACTATTGCCAAACAGACACAGAATGAGGTGACAAATAATGTTTCCCTACATACCAAAGTGTTGACTTTTACCTCCTTTAGTAAAAAAAATGACAATTTTTTACTTGTCTCTTCACCATGAGAACCTGATAGGGGTTCTGAAGTTAAAACCCGTAAGTATGACAGCCCTCAAAGTATTGGGCCCTCTGTAGTTTCTCATTCTCCTGAGAGTTCTCACTAAATCCAGAAATTCATCAAAATTAACATTCAGGTGTTCCTCTAGTTTATGGCTCTACTGTCTTCTTTTTCAGCTAAGTTGATATTAACTCCCATTCTTTGTGTTCTCTTTCTTGCCATATTTCCAAGGGGCAGTGTATACTATGGATTCAATTCTCTGAAAGCATATCAATACTAGAGGCTCGATGCACGAAGATTCCTGCAAGAATAGGCCTTCCTTCCCCTCGCTGCTGGCACCGCCTTCGCTCGGGCCCGGAGCCACCTTTCCACCTTCACTCCGGCCAGAACCACCTTCTGCCTCTCGCCTTGTCATGTCAGTTTGCATATTCCCTCCTTATTGGCTGTGGACACCGCCATCTTTGTCACGGAGTTATGGTCAATTTGCATATTCCGTCTTTATTAAATAGGATCACTGCCCTCCTTCTAGTTATGTTTCATGAGTCATATTTTATGAATTTGTTGGCTGCTTTGTTTGTTGTTGAGTTGTTGCAAGAGATCCCAATTATGACAAGCAGCAATGCCTATTCCCCCCCGGTGACCTCATGAATATGGGTTATTTCAATATTTAATCAGTGGCAACCACTGATTTTGGAAATTTCCCTGATGTCAGTACCACCCAATGTGGACCTTTGCTAACTATATTAATACCAATGGGGCCTAGTTGCTGTTTCACTACAATTTAACTTCTTATATCAATATGTTTGAAAATAATTAAAGCTGATATTTTAAGAATATTCCCTTCTCTGGTTGTGTAAATAAAACTGTTGAATGATTTAAAAAAATCTATAGCCCTGTTAAAAAAAAATCTATAATCCAATTGATATTAAGAAAATGGAATGTTATATTGGTTTTTATATCTTTTCTAAAAACTATGAATTTACTCTCCCTGCTCACCCCCAGAAAAGTTGTAGATGCTTTATGACTGAGCATATATTTCACAATTAATTTTAATTTTCAAATCAATGCTGCATTTTTTCTGTAGCAAGCAAATATGTATATTCAGACTGTGTAATGCCTTTTTATTATGCATTAGAAAAGTCTATCTGACTTACTGGTGCAATTTATCATGTTAAACATATACAGACCCATGACAGAAATCATTGCTATGAATGTCTGTTAATATGTAAATGAGGATTCTATTGCCTCAAGTCTCATATAATTAGTCAGCTTCTTTTAAATTGTGATTTATTGATCAGTAATTTGTGAAGAAGGAAAGATGTTAGTTTATTTTCCTCTGTAGGTTATTCCATTAGTTGGAGTTTCAAAAATATGCTTTCTGTTTTTATAGGTGTGTTAGCCATGCAGTGTAATCTATCATTGAAATTCTCTCTATGAAGTTGCATACATAATATTGTAGATTCCTAGGTTTATTCAGCAGTTACTTATAAAAATGCACTTTTCTTTTAAAAATCTATCCTTAAATGTAAATAATCATACTAAATGATGATATGAAATTAAAAGTTATTGATTGCTATAACTCTACCTTAGGCATGGAGTAATCATAAGCTTTGTTGGTTTTTCTCTTTGATTATCAAAAAATGTTTAAAATCTGTGGGCATGGAGAATTTGGGGCAAGTTAGGAAGACTAGAGAAAGCCAGATATTTCTAAACATCAAAAAATTAATAAGAAAAAACACAATAAACTACTTCAGACAAATATTGACCTTACAAAAATGATTTCACATGTAAGTTATACAGATCCAATGAGAAGAAAGTTTCTTTTCAAAACCAGTGCCATTTACAAAATGGTTTTAAAAATTAAGTTAAATCAATTCATATTCTGTACCTTGATAGCTTAAAACTGAATTTTAGACATATGCAAAATGATTCTCTCTTTAGTTACCATAAAGTTGAATTCTTACTAAGACATGCTCTTAATTTTAACCAGTATTAACCAATGATTACTTATAATTCCCTGGAGATTGTAACCTCATTGATCTTACTGAAATCAAACAACTGCATATATAGCTACACACATAGACATACTTGTATAGACACACACATACATATACACATACATATTGTGGTTTCTCTTTTCAAATTAGGGGAAAAAATCATCAGAATGTATTTCCTTTTAAAATAGAATTTAGTATAATCTATAAAATAAATATGATTTACATTGCTTTTTTATTTTGTTTGTTTTTTTCTCTTTTTAAATATATATATTTTTATTGTTGATAGTATTACAGATACTCATTCCCCCTTCTCCGCCGCCCCCCTTACATTGCTTTTGAAGCTCCAGGCAAAATCTTACTTTCCCACCAATGTAATGTTAATCCTGGATTTAAGAGAAAAAGCTGTGATGGTGAGGGAAGGAGCGTCTTTATATTTAGAGTTGTTAAATAGTTATATTTTCTCTCTAACGGCTTTTGCATAAGTGAAACAGAGGAAAGCTGTGGAAGCTGTTTCCAGTTGTGAATTTTCCTGTCCAATCAGAAAGCCAAAGGCTCATTTCCCTTTCCTCACAGCCCTTTTCTATTTGCCCAGGGACAGGAGGAAACTGCAGTCTCACTAATTATGTATGCTCATGTCTAACTGTGACCTAGAGATATAGTCGTTACTGTGGTTTTATGTATTTTTTAAAGTTTTTAAAAATATTTTTTATTGAGTTTAGAGAAGAAGGGAGGGAGAGAGAGAGAAAGATCAATGATGAGAATCATTGATCGGCTGCCTCCTGCATGTCCCTTACTGAGGATCCAGCCCACAGCCCAGGCATGTGCCCTTGACCAGAATCAAACTTGGGATCTTTCAGTCCACAGGTCAACACTCTATCCACTGAGCCAAACCAGCTAGAGCTGTGGTTTTTATTTTAATTTCAGGGAGATTATGATTTTCAGTGTCTGGAATATCAAACTTAATTCCTTTATACATATTAGCTTCTCACAGAAATACAGTCTCCTTGTGAAACACTTGGAATCTCATTTGCAGCTCTTTCTTCTGAAACCTTAATTAAGATAAGCTGAGCATTATCAGATGGGAGATTTAGTTGATTTCACTGGTTTCTACTAGAAAACACGATAAGTGAAGTTTATCCTGAGAGCTGTGTCTGTATCAGTACCAAGAGATTTTTATTTAAATCAAGTTGGAAAAGTTCTGGGCTGCTATGAGCATTTCAACTGCCAAATTCTAGGACAAAATTAAGTAGCAATATGCACAAATGATGTAACAGACTAAAATCAATGCAAGAGAAAAATATGTGTTTTGACTTCTCCAATTTCATACCAGGCCAAGGATTTTGTAACTTTTTAAGCGCTTTAAAGTACTGTCTTCAAATACTATCCATATGCGTCCCTCAATTATTTATTGTCTGTCCTTGTGTTCTTTACTGTCTATTCTCTTCCCTTCTTATCTGTAGAAAAATAAACTCTTTTCCTGAGCAAATGTAACTTGTTGGAATATTTAGCATATTAGGTTTAAGTCAGTCTAAAACAATAATCAATTCTAAGCTCAATCATGTACTTTTGATCTTTAGAAATATATTTCTCCAAGAAATTGTATTCATCTTATGCAAATATTCCTGGTGACTTTTATTTGAAAACTTTCTTTTCAAAAAGTATAGGAGAATGATGAATATTCTGCACTTTAATCACATTCTAAGGAAAATGGCCACTGATGGATGCAGGTAATCCTATTTATAGTCAGGCCAGCTCCAGCACGCTCCTCAAGGTGGCCCGAGGCAGTCCATCAGTTTGCCAAGTCTCCCACCACTTTGCCTCTCGAATGGAAGTTAGAGGTCTGGCTGAAAACCACTGTTCTGTGATTAACGATTGTGTGCCTTTTGACAAATCTCTTTACTCAAGTTTTCTCTTCTGGAAAAAAAAATATATCTTGGGTTTGGGATAGAATCAAATGAAATGACACATGAAGACAGTTCATAAGCTATAATTGTTACACATCCATAAGGAATTATTATTAGATCAATGTTATTGGCTATTGACATAGTGTTCTGTGACTGATAAGAGAAATTACTAGTCACACCTTTCAAAAAAGTGGGACATCACTCTTTTAGAAAAATTTTACTTTAGAAAAGATACATAGTGATTTTCCATGATTAACTCAACTGTCTCTGCTATTAAAAATATTTTTGAAAAGAGAAAAAAAATCCATTTTTATTTGTGTTAGATGGATTTTGTGTCCAATGGCCTTAGTGGAAAGGTTGCTTAGGAATTTGACAGGACCATGCCTCTGTTGCAAGTTGCCTTCCCCAGACCACTCTGGTTTTGTTTGGGTTGCCACCAGGAGTCACTGTTGTTGTTCTTTGCTTTGTTCACATAGCACCTCTCGTGTGCGGACAGAATTCAGTTTCATCTCAAACATACACACCTTCCATTTTAAGAAGAGCTGTGGGCTCCCTCTGGCTCCGGAGAGCCCGCTGATAGTTGGCAAAAATGGCCTCGGAGCCCAGCCTCCAGACATATTTGTGTTTCTGATGTCCTGTTCCCAGCAGGCTCCACAGTCATCACAATGGTGGAAAGAGACAAGTAAATCTTAGAAAAGAATAATGTTTAATAATGAAGTGTTTAGATTATAAAATAATATAGGTATGATATATGTTGATATCACTTAAGGTTAAGATAACACATTTTATTGAATTTATGGGGGTGAAACTGGTTACAAATATATACAGTTCTCAGGTGCACAATTCTACAACATATCTATACACCGTATTATGTGTTTACCACCCTGTCAAGTCTCTGTCCTTTATCATTTATCCCCCTGTACACTTCTTCACTTCTCCCCACTCCACCTCCCCCCAGCAATAACCACACTGTTGTACACGTCCATTTAATTCCTTTTTCTTTTGGAAGACCTAAGTTATCTTAAATATTTACATCACAAACTGGTAATTAAAGTATCACCTGCCTGACTACTGAGGTGATACCCTCTGCTTCTCAGGCCTTCAGAGTTAGACCAGATATCCTATCTAATAAAGAGGGAATATGCTAATTGACCCTCACACTATCACAAAGATGGCAGCGCCCACAGCCAATAAGGATGGAATATGCTAATTGACTGCCCTGACCTCAAATATGGCAGCGCCCACAGCCAATAAGGAGGGAATATGCTAATTGACTGCCACAGCCACAAGATGGCGGCGCCCAGTCCCCTCAGCCCTGCTGGGGCAGCAGGCTCACGGCAAGGCCGGGCCCACCCCCAGGCAGACCCAGCCACTCCGCACACCTGCCTCCGGAATCCCTCAGTCTACCCCCCACCCCCAGTCACCCAGGTCTGGCCCAAGGCACAGGCAAGCCTTGGATGGCAGCTCCCCAGCCACCCAGGGCTGCCTGAGGCTCAGGTAACCAGGGCGGGCCGAGGCTTGTGCTGCCAGCAGTGGCAGCAGCAGAAGTGTGATGGGGCATCGCCTTCCCCTGATCACCAGGTTGCCTCCCGCCCCTGAGGGCTCCTGGACTGTGAGAGGGGGCAGGCCGTGCTGAGGGACCCCCTCCAGTACATGAATTGTCATGTACCAGGCCTCTAGTGTGTGTGTGTGTGTGTAGATAGATAGATAGATAGATATATAGATAGATATATATACATTTTTTTTTTTCTCTGAAGAACTCTGAATAACTAACACAGATGAACCCTAATACAGACTAATTCAGGGAAAAAAAAGTTGACAACTTTATCACTAAATAATACTGCAAAGACCATTGTTTTTACCCAAGATTAAAGTAATATATTATACTTGAAAATATTTTATTTCTAAGTTTTCTATGTATTTTTGAAATGATAAAGGATGCAATGGTAGTATTACTTCTGTGTAAACAAGATCAATATATGACTCCAGATAAGTCTTCGATATCTTATTTTCTTATACTTATTTCATTACCTCTAAATTCGATTTTCCTTTCAGAAGAAAAGAGTAAATTAAGAGCACCAACCGTGCACGAGGAATCCCTTTTCTCCACATTCTCTCTGACACTTGTTGTTTGTTGATTTATTGGTGACAATTATTCTTTCAGGTGTGAGGTAATATCTCATTGTGGTTTTAATTTGCATTTTTCTAATGATATTTTTTTCTGACTTATCTCCTCTGGCATGGGAAAAAGAGAAAAATAACAAATGAAACAATATCAAACTAAAAAGTTTTACATAGAAAATAAACCATCAACAAATTGAAAACACAACTCACTTATAGGGAGAACATATTCGCCAATACATCTGATGAGGTGTTAATATCCAAAAATTTATTAAAAAAACTTATAAAACTCAATACCAAAAACAACAACAACAACAAGCAATCCAATTTAAAAGTGGGCAAAGGACTTGAATAGACACTTTTCCAAAAAGGCAAACAGATGGCAATGCCTATTAAAAGTTTTTTAATAAGCTGTAAAACAAAACAATGAATCAGGTAGATGAGGCAACAACTTTGAAAATATTTTAAAATAAGTGAGATCACTTCAAAGAAAAGTGAGAGAGAGAGAGAGAGAGAGAGAGAGAGAGAGAGAAGAAAGATGTAAAGACCAGTTTCTGAAAAACATAAAACATTAAGTTATTAGACTAAAATGATTATTTTTGTCTTTTCCTATAATATGCAGCTAAACTATAAACTTAGTAACTTTGTTTTCCAGCAGAAATTTAAAGTTGAAATGATGTCATGAATTATTTCAAAGACACAAAGCAGCTTTAAAAAATGAACATCTGAATATATCTTATCCTGTTCTACACTAGAGAACCCAATCCATTAATTTCATTTTTTATTTCTAACACTGTTACAAACTCACTATATTATAAAGTCTTAAAGTATTTAAGTAAAGAAGGAGTGTTCAACCACAGATTAAATCTGTTGTCAATATTGTATATAAAATTCTCCCTCTTCCAAAATAAAGTAATTGTTGACTTAACATGGCAGTCAATAGTTGCTACTAAACAATCTTAAAATCTATGAATACCTTTTTATATATAAACAGATATCATATAAAATATGTGGGGATAAACATTGACCTTTTGTTGTGAAGAATTGCTAAATAAAATAATATAAAAGGCATATGGTAATTCTGATAAAAATATTCTACCATACTACAATAACTAACCTTCAAGTAACTTCACATTTGCAAACAGGGTTCTTTGATGAAAAAAGTTATTTCACCAAATCAAGGCTGCACAAAATATTTTAGCTGTTTCCTCACCTAAATTAAATGCCATCATGGACATTTTACTTCCTCTCTTTTTCCTACTGTTTTGAATGCATTTATGGTTTCTAGGCAATCATGTTAATACTTTTCTTTTTAAAATCCACTGCACAGGAATACTATTCTTATCAAAGATCGGTGGTCTTCCATTTTGTCTTTGAAGTTAATTTCTCCAAGAGACATATGAAGCTAACAGATGTTCTTTCAGACGGATCACTAAAAAACAGTCTTACATACTTTTCATATAGTTCAGCAAATTGTTTTCCAGATACCTAAAGTTAATGTGATATTGTTCACATTGTATTTTTAGAGCCCATCATGCTTTAAAAATTTGAAAATGGCAGGCCGTAAAGAGGCCAAGTATTGCTAAGTAGTACCATAGATTCATTCACCCATTTATAAATTTATTCAGATTTATTATATTTATTATGCATGAACACCCACTATGGGCCACAAAAAATTTGTGGTGATACAGTGACTGAAAAAAGTTCACAATCTCTCTGGGAGACATGTAAATGGATCCTTTTTTTCCCCCCAACATTCTCTATTATGCCATGGTCATAGTGAATACAGATTTAGGGAATAAATAAGGTCATTTTTTTTATTGACTTATAATAAATATTCATTTTTTAGCTCTGTTAGGAGATTAAACTATACTTCTTCATGAGCAGAGTGCAAAAAAAAATTATTCAGGCTATTAGTAACTTTAACACTGAGACACAATTCAGATTTTTATAACTGGCATTTCAATCACTTCTCCAGCCATCCCATAAAGTCCAAAATATCCATATTATAAAATACCTTAAAACTTAGGCACATTATCAATTTTTTAAAAATGTAATCTAAGCAAGAAAAACTATTATATGAAAAAGGTAGCTACAGTAAATATGACGCTCAGTTTGGGTCTGGAAATGATGTGATATTTCCTTATCACAATGGAAATAACTTCTGATAACATAATTTAAATAGTAATTAATGATTTCACTGACGCCTTGCCAACTTGGTAATTTATTCTTTTTTTTTCCTCTGGTAGGAGTATAATACCAAAAGTGAAATAATCTTAAATTAGACAGTGTGGTATAGTAGATTGAGAAATAAACTTCATGTCAGGAGACCTGAATACCAATTCCAGCTTTGCCATTAATTTTCCAACCAATAGTCTGTTTTCCACCATATAATAACCTTCCCTGGTTTGTCCTATCTTTAACTGATTAATAAAAGGGATGAACAAAATTATCTTCAAGTGAGCTCCTAGTCCATTTTTTTGTTCTAAAATATGATGTTCCAACAAAAATTAGTGCAGTAACTCAAAAGTACCTTCATTGGTTTCACTCAGACCTGCTTGTATTTCAATGAAAAGCACAAATTCCAACTCCAGTCTGCTGAAAACTCTAGCCAACGTTGTCCACAAAAACTTTCTTGATAATGGAAATGTTCTATATCTATACTCTTTAATGTAGTAGGTAACTGCCACATTTGGCTATTGAGCATTTAAAATAAGGCTAGTGCAACAGAGGAACCAAGTTTTTAATATTGCAATTTAAATTATTTTAAAATGAATAGGCATTGAGGCTAGTGACTAGCTTACTGGGCAGCACATCTAAAGCCACTGTGTATAATTAGCATATAAAGGAGCTGATAACATTGTAGATTTAAAAGGAAAAGAGAATGCTGTTTTGATCTCTTTTCAGATGTTTTGATCCATATCTCCATCGTAATAAAGTGAACTTCATCCAGCATGGCCAGGGGTGAACCTGAGGAGGGGCAGTGAAGGATTAAAGAAGACAGACAAGAGAATACAGTTGGGACCAGGTGGATCACTGTGCCTGGATGAAGAAACAGTGACACACCCTGTAAACTGAAGCTTTATCACATAAAGCAAAACAAGGGCAAGATGTTTACGATGTTCTTGTGAGTTTCAAATCTGTTTCTTTCCTGTTGTTGACATTCTCTTAACTCTATCAAGCTTTGTTTTGGCAACACTTGCTGCACCTCCCCTCCCCCGAAACCCACATGCCTTAGCTACCTAGGACTGCAGGGTCTGACTATAAGGTCAAGCTTACAACCTTAACCTTTTAGCTAAATTGTGATGGGAGGGCTTTGCCCTCCAAGCTGGGACTTGTATGTGGCTTTGCCACAAGTCAATCCAAGGCTTGAACCTGTCAAATGCTGTAGCTGCTCTCCACAGTACAGCACTACCATTTGTTGAATTGAACTACTAAAGAAAACCAGAATGCTAATAAAAGAAAAGCATTGAGAGCACATTGGACATAATGGGAGTGATCACCCACCAATGCTACAATTTTTGTATGCTTTCAGTGACATTTATATAAATTGGAAAGGATCATTTTTTTTCATTAACTTTTTAAGTCAGTAGAGTGATGCTTTTAATGGCATTCTACTCATTTTTTCTTGGACCTACCAGAATGTAATTATAGCTTAAATTAGGAAGGTACTTTAAAGGACATGAGATTAGTCTATCTTTTCCATTTCTTTGTAAAATATCATAAAGTCTATTTTTCAGAATGTTGACCAGTATAAATATGTATTAAATGAAATACACTTTGAATAAATAAGTTAATATGACTTAATATTTCAAAAATATGAAAATATTCTGATTTGTCTATACTTTTAAAAGAAATGAAATTAAGTTTACTTAAGAGACAATTATCTAATTAATAAATTAGTAATAAAATATGAATATAAATACCTAATATGACTGCATTTGTCACAAAACTTCTGTTGCCACTGTAGTTTTTGTGAAAGTATTAATTCTGAGATATATGTCCTTGGTCTTTCATCCAATTGAGGAGAATAAGAAGCATGTAAATGAATATGAAAACTTACAGGATTACCTCTAATGACAAAAAATTGGAGTAATTAATAAATTTAATTGATTAGCTACACTTGAGTGGCAAATAAAATAGTTGTGATTCAAAATATGTACAAATGAAAGATTCTTATAAACATCATATAGTTTTCATTCATCAAAAAATATTTATTGAATATCTACCTTGTTTTGGTATTCTGAATATTTAGAGAAAAATATCATAGTTTCTGACTCTAACAAGTTCACACCTTAATAAAGAAACAAAAATAAATTATTCAGTAACAAGCTATTGTGATATTTGAGAGAGAATCCATCCTACCTAATAATAGACAAATATGCATATTGACCATACCTCCGACACACCCACAAGCCACGCCCACAAGCCACACCCAGCATCCAATCAGAGCGAGTATGCAAATTAACCCATCCAAGATGGCTACAGCCACAGAGAGCAAGGTTTCCCAGGCAACAGAGGGAAACAAGCTTTCCGCCAGCCTTTGCAGCCTAAGCCTCTACTCAAGCTACAAAGTTTCAATTATAGAAGGTAAACAAATTCAAACAGAAATGGCATCAGAATGGAGCTTGAGAGAGCAGGCCAGGGTTGCCACCGGCAACAGGGGAAGCAAAGCTTTCCGCACACCCTGGCCGGGCCCACGGGCTTAAGGCAACAAAGTTTCAATTGTAGAAGGAAAATAAATTCCAGATACCAGGGCCTCTGCTTGGGTCACTAGGGGGCGTGGCCGGCCTGCAAACCACCACAGGCCCCTCGCTCAGGCCGCCCCACACCCTAAGGGAAACCCCACCTGATCCGGGACGACCTTCAGGGCAAACCAGCTGGCCCCCACCCCTGTACCAGGCCTCTATCCCATCTAATAAAAAAGTAATATGCAGATTGATCATCATCGCAACACACAATATAGCTGCCCCCATGTGGTCAAAGATCCTGCCCCCATGTGGACACAAGATGGCCACCACAAGATGGCCAGCAGGAGAGGGCAGTTGGGAGGCACCTGGCCTGCAAGGGAGGGCAGTTGAGAGGACCAGGCCTGCAAGGGAGGGCAGTTGGAGGTGATCAACCCTGCAGGAGAGGGCAGTTAGGGGTGACCACGCCAGCAGAGGAGGGAAGTTGGGGGCAAACAGGCTGGCAGCAGAGTGGTTAGGGGATGATCAGGCTGGCAGGCAGAAGCGGTTAGGGGCAATCAGGAAGGCAGGCAGCAAGCAGTTGGGAGCCAGCAGTCTTGGATTGTGAGAGGGATGTCTGACTGCCCATTTAGGTGGGATCGGGCCTAAACGGGCAATCGGACATCCCTCGAGGGGTCCCAGATTGGAGAGGGTACAGGCTGGGCTGAGGGACAACCCCACTCCGTGCACGAATTTCATTCACCGGGCTTCAAGTGTTGTCATAAAAATGAAAAAATACACAATGGAGTGAAAGTGAATGTTCATGAATTTTTCATAAATTGTGAAATGGCTCAAACAATTGGTAACCATATGTAAACTCTCAGGGAAATAATCAGTTCAAGGGAATTATACAGTTATGCACAAAAGTAGGTTTACAGTTGTGAGTACGCAAAACATAGAGTTTATTCTTGTATTATTATTAATTAATTATTGTATTATGTTTTATACATACAACTGTAAACCTGCTTTTGCCCAATCCTGTATATGTGAAAAACAAAGCTAAAACATAAAGCTTTTTAGAAGATAATATCTGCATGACCTTTATGTGTAGACTTTTTCATGAAGACTTAAAAAGCATTAATTATAAAAATTATTTAAATTTAGCACATTAAAATTAAGAACCTCTCTTCATTATAGAAGACCAGATAGCAAGGGGCAAGGAAAGTCATAATAAATAATTATTGTATTATGTACAGACAGTTTCTGCTGCACTGTTGAGAGACAATATGTGCTACACATGTAACAGAGAAGTGGTTTATATCCAAACTCTCTCATAAATCAGTGAGAAACAGACAGGCAACCCACTGGGAAAATGGAGGAGACTTGATTAGGGACTATAAAAGGAGGGAAACAAAATAGCTAAAAAGAAAAAAGAACAAAAGATGACAGATTCTCAATCTAACTAATAACCAGGGAAATGCATTTAAAATCACAATGGTATACCATTGCACATCTGCCAAAATGGATAAAATAAATTCTAAGTATATAAAATATTTGGGAGGATATAGAGCAATGGGAACACACATACACTGCTGGGAGTATAAATTGATACTTGCAAAGTGATATTTGTACTTTGAAAACTGTCATTGTCTTGTAAAGTTGAAAGAAAACATAGTACTCATGCCTCAGATTCCCACTCTTAAGTATATACCCTACAGATAGGCATGCACACGTAAATTAGGACACATAAACAGGAATGTTTAGGGCAAGTTTATCATACTCTGAAATTAGAAACAACCCATACTGGGATATTCATAAAATAACATAGTAATATAACTATGAAATGAGTGAACATAATAATATAACATTGGGTAAAAGTCAAAGGAAGTAAAACTAAATAATATTTAGGGGTTAATATGGAGATGATAAAATTATTTTTAAAAAAACAAAGGCAGAATTATTATCAAATCCATAATTGTGTTTTACTTTAGGGGGAGGGATGGATTTTTTTTATTGAAAGAAAATATTCTTGCTTGTCCTAGAGTGTTATAAATTTATTGTTTTATAATTTGAAATGTCGGTACAGACAGTTTTAGAGGACTTCACAATGTGAATACAAGAAAGCTTTGAATGAAGGCCAAGGATATGGTACAGCTCCACATTGCCAAGATCTGATATTGTCAGCATTTGAAAACAAACTTTACCCATTCCAATTGGTTTGTAGTGGTATTCCATTGTTATTATAACTAATTTTCTAATAGCAAAGGAGGTTGACCATGTTTTTATATGCTTATTAGCTGCCTGTATATTTTCTTAGGTGTCTATTCAGACCTTTTGCTTATTTTTTTTATTGGGTTTGTCTGTTTTCTTATTTGCGAGTTTTAACAGTTCTTTGCATATTTTGAATACAAATCCTATATCAGGTATATGTTTTACAAATATTTTCTTCTAGTGTGCAGGTAATCTTTTCATTCTCTTAACAGTGCATTTTACAGAGCAAAATTTTTTAATTTTAATGAAGCCCAACTCATTAATTTTTTATGTCTTGGGCCATACTTTGGTGTTGTACCTAAAATCTAATTGCCACACCCAAGGTCACATTTACCTCTAGGTTATAATCTCAAAGTTTTATAGTTTTGCATTTTATATTTAGGTCTATAATCAATTTTGAATTAATTTGTGTGGAAGATATACTAAGTTCTGTCTCCAGATTCATTTTTGACATACAGATGTACAGTTTTTCCTGCACTATTTGCTCTTTGTCAAAGATTAGTTGACTATATTGTATGGGTCTATTTCTGGGCTCTTTATTCTGTTTATTGTTCTATTTGTCTATTCCTTTACTAATATCATGTTCTTAATTACTCTTGCTTTATTATAAGTTTTGAAGTTGGGTAGTTCAGTCATTAGCTAAATTTTGTGGGCATACAATACTTCATAGTATTCTATTATTAGCATTTTATTGTCCATGGGACCAGTAATGATGGCTCCTTTTTTATGTCTGATTCTAGTAATTTGTGCTTAATTATTTATTTAGTTAGTTAGTTTTGATTAGCATGGCTGGAGGTTGATACATTTTATTGATCTTTTGAAAGGACTTGCTTTTGTTTTTATTGATATTCTCTGTTGTTTTTATGGTTTCAATTTCATTTATTTCTGCTTTATTTTATTTACTTATTTTCTTTTATATATTTATTCAATGCAATATATTTCTATCTAAGTACCATTTTCATTGCATTTTACAGATATAGATAAGTTTTCCTTCATTTTCATTTAGACCAAAATATTTTCAAAATTATTTTCAAATTCTTTGTTGTTCTATGTGTTATTTAGAAGTATGTTATAATTTCCAGTATTTTGGATTTTTCTAACTGTCTATCTGTTATTGATTTGTAGTTTGATTCCATTGTGCTGAGTATATTTTGCATAACTTCTATTCTATTCTCTCAAATTTGTTAACTTACATTTTGTGGTTTAGAATGTGCTCTATCTTGATGAATGTTCCATGTGAACTTGAAGAGTGTGTATTGTGTTACTTTCGGATGAGGTAATCTATAATTATCAATTAGATCCTGGTCATTTGATTGTGTTATTAGTTTAAATATATACAGATTTTCTGCCTAATGGGTAGTTAAATTACCAATAGATAGGTAAAGTTTCTAACTGTAATAGTAGATATCTCTCTTTCTACTTGCAGTTTTATTAGTTTTTGCCTCAAATTTTGGTGCTCAGTTGTTAAGAAGATACACATTAAGAATGTTATTTCTGCCCTAACTGGTTTGGTTCAATGGATAGAGCATCGGCCTGCAGACTGAAGGGTTCCAGGTTCGATTGAGGTCAAGGGCATGTACATTGGTTGTGGGTACATCCCCAGTAGGGAGTGTGCAGGAGGCAGCTGATCGATATTTCTAACTCTCTATCTCTCTCCCTTCTTCTCTGCAAAAAATCAATTAAAATATTTTTTTAAAAATAATGTTATTTCTTTTTGGAGACTCGACCTCTTTATGTGATTCTCTGCTTTATCCTTGATAATCTTCTTTGCTTTTAAGTCTGTTTTTTTTCTGAAATTAATTAAGCTACTCCAGCATCCTTTTAATTAGTGTTGGCGTAGTATTTTTTTCTGTATCCCTTAGCTTTTAATCTATTTGCTTTTGAGTTTAAGTAGTTTCTTGTGGACAACATATAGTGGAATCTTGTTTTTATTTTTATTATTTTTATTTTTTAGTTTAAATTCTTTATTGTTGAAACTATTACATATGTCTCCTTTGTCCCCCATTGACTTCTCCCTGGCTGCTCCCATCACCCCCTCCCCACCCCTAGCACATGCCCTCACCCCCATACTGTCTGTCCCTTGTCCATTGGTTATTCACTTAGTTTCTGTTTTACTGTTGGTTGATTTAGCCCATTCACATTTAAAGTGATTATTTACAAAGTGGTTCCTTTTTTTTCCCTCTTCTGTTAGAAGCATGAGAGATTTTTTCTCAAATTATCATTGTGAGAACCAGGTGGGGCTCCTGGAGGTAAAAGTCACAAAAGCTTAGAGCAGTGATGGCGAACCTATGACACGCGTGTCAGCACTGACACGCGTAGCCATTTCTGATGACACGTGGCCGCTGAGGCGGCCGCATGCAGAGGATGAAACATTTGCTGCCCCCGAGGATGAAACATTTGCCACTAGAGTCTTGGAGTTAGAGTCTCTGCATCCTCATTTGCCACTACAGTCTTGGAGTTTCATCCTCTGCATTCTCAGGAGCAGCAAATGTTTCAGTCTCTAACTCCAAGACTCTAGTCGCTAATGTTTCATCCTCCCCTATTAGACACTCTGTGCCGGAGGTCTGTAGGCCAAAACAACAGAAGTCCGGCACAGAGCGTCTAGTTCTGGGACTTCCGGTTAAGCCGGGATCTTTGCCCTCACTTCCGCCGGCAGAGCAGGGAGCAGCGGAACGCAGCGGGGGACACATCTCTGGGGGCCCTGCCATTACCAGTAACCAAATAACAGTTAACCACAGCAACCATTATCTACTGTTCTGGGGTGACATGGATTTCTAATCCATCATTACTGAGGTTCCAAAGTCCCATGCCCCTTAAGCCAGTCCTGGAAAAGGTGCAGCTGGGTTCCATGAGAGCCCAAAGCAGGCCAATATCCGGAGCTTCTATTGCAGCCAGGTGTAGTTCGGCATCCAAGCTAATTAAGGTCCATTAGTTCATGTGTGAAGTCCCATATGGCATAAGCCACATAGGAGCATTTCCCTCCTAAAGTGTCATTTCAGCTGAAATCAAATTGATGAGCCCAAACTAGCTATATCAGACAGATTATCACTAACCAGATTATCACTAGTTGTTTTTTTGTTTTTGTTTGTTTTTGTTGTTTTTTTTAGTTAAAGAGAAAAGTAGGGATAAAATGTGTTTGGCAGAAAGGAATTTGACCGCTATGTCTAAGACCAATCCCTGAAGATCTGAGGAGGTCTAACATGTGACAGGGGAGCATATCCCCTGCCCACCAGAGAGCCAGAAACCCAGTGTGCCAGAGAGAGAGGAGTGTGTGCTTCTTTATCTAGGAATAGATATATGCTTTGCTGGTTTTTTATTGGTTCTTTCAAAGAATTCTGCTTTAGTAACATCATTAGGATTGGTTACATGCCTCACTGTCTTGTGATTGGTTATCTATAAGCTGCCTATCTTAGGGACAGCCATACATTTTAAAGCTCACATCTCCCACATGTGCACCCTTCTTTCCCTGCCCAGAAACTCCACCTACTGGGTTCAGTTCTAGGTCATTGTGTCTGTCTCTGGTTTTTCTTGGAATAGAGCATGTATAGCAAGCTGCTCAGAACAGGACACAGTCAGCAAGTTGCATCCTGTCCACATTTATAAGATCCTGTTATTCTTGGACTTCCCCATTCTACTTTCTTCCCCAAGGTCACATCCCTAATTACCTTGCCCTCTTCTTCTGTCTCCTCAGAACTATGTCCACACATTTTTGAGACAACATGTAATCTAAGGTTATTATATAAGGTTATTATATTCAGTCAAGTTGTCATTGAAACTTGGTCAGACATTCTTAAGATTGAGTGAATTCAGAGATTAAAATATCCATGTACATGGCCATTTAAGAAACATATTTGATGATTTCTGGCTGGTAAAAAGATGAGTCAAAATACCGTATTTTCCGGCGTATAAGACGACTGGGCATATAAGATTTTCCTGGGTTAAAAAGTCATTTTATACGCCGGAAAATACAGTAGTCCATTATATCTAATCACATCAATATAGTCCAATATACTGTATTTTCCGGCGTATAAAACGACTTTTTAACCCAGGAAAATCTTATACGCCCAGTTGTCTTATACGCCAGAAAGTACGGTAGTTATGAATGTAGAATCATGGTGAATTGCTTGGTGTTGAGCAAAGGAATCATTGAAATACCAAATTAAGACTAAGCACAATGGGAATTATGACTACAAAAGAGAATGTTACAATACTTAAAAAAAGAGAATGTAACTGTCATAAACTTTGATCATATGAAATAATAATAAAGCTAATAATAAGAATAGGGGCAATGAAGAAACATGACCATAATAATATTCTGTTTTTCATATCACTAAGTCAATCAATAGTGCCCCAAGCAATTTCTTAGCCTGTAATTAGAAAAGAAGTGGCACAAAATGATTTCTTTCTAAATATCAGAAATAAATATTTCTCATGAGGTTGGGGAAATTACAAGGCAAGTTAGAACAATATCACAATTTTTGAGCGAGTATCTAGGCCAAGAAAATATTTTCATTGGCCATTTTAGAAGAATAAAATAATAACATAAGGGGCTAATAGATATATTAAAGAGGAGGATGTAACTAATAATGAAATGTAAGTGTCAACTCTTGGCAGGAGGACATTTGGGAAATTAAATTATTAGGGAAATAAGCCACTACCTTTAAAAAGAGGCAATCAGATATCTATAAGTATGACTCTTTGAATTCATTCATTTGATATATCTAGCCTTTCATGTGCCAAATTATTGTGAAACCAAGACACATAAATAATCAAAGGAGACACCACTTCTATTTTTAAAGAATTGAAAGTCTAGTAGAAAAAAGATAATATAGAAAAATGGTACAATTAATACATTTGTTAAGTCAAATATGCTAATTACAAAAATGCATACAGATTCTTCTGGGAGCATTTCCCTCCTAAAGTGTCCTTTCAGCTGAAATCAAATTGATGAGTCCAAACTAGCTATATCAGACAGATTATCACTAACCAGATTATCACTAGTTGTTTTTTGTTTTGTTTTGTTTTTTAATTAAAGAGAAAAGTAGGGATAAAATGTGTTTGGCAGAAAGAAATTTGACCACTATGTCTAAGACCAATCCCTGAAGATCTGAGGTCTAACATGTGACAGGCAAATGAACTGGAAAAGGAAATCTGGAAGAAAGGGGAGATAAAGTAAGAAAATATTTCTCAAAAAAGCCATCAAATGATATATTTTTACAGAGGAAAATGGTCATTTGGTTAACTCTGTTGAGTGCTTTTGAGGTGTAAATAAGACAAATAAAGGGTTTGATTTTCTTACATGGAGACCATTGTTGACATATAAAAAGAAAATCAGTATATTGATGGGAACAGAAGGTATTTGGAGAAGGGAAAAAGAAAGAAGACAGAACATTTGACCAAAAACAGTTAAGAAAAATGTATTGAATACACTTCTTGTTTGCATCCTCTCACCTGTCCTTTAATTCCAGGTGTTATGACCATCAGCTTCACAGAGCATCTCACCTCACCTGTGCTACACTCCCTGAAATTTTTCCAAAATTTTCAGTTCTGCTTCCTCTGTTTTATTTGCCCAATAATTAATTCCATGTTCTTTCTTCAGTTCTAGATGACTATTTGCTCATCTACTTTCCCTATAAGCCAATTCTTTAGCACATTACTTTTAAATTTTAATTATTCCTTGTTGAGTAAGTCTAATTCTTGCTTTCCCAAAGCAATGCATTTCTCCTTGTTAATTCACAAATTCTCTCTTGTGAGGCAGAGTCCTCTTAAAAGGAAGCACTCTCTGCTTGATTCCTACACTTACCTAATTGTGGTTCCTAAAGCACCTGCTTCCAGATGCCAGCGATTACCTAGCTTTGAGGCAAAACAAGCAAACTTACAAATAGTATTCCACGCATACACACAATTCAGCATAAAATATATGCAAAACCTCAACCCCTGCAACATTTTCTCCAGGGTTTATTGAGTGCCCTGAAACTTGTGTCTAGTGGTTATGGGTCTCATATCCTACTAAACAGCCACCTACATTTTACAAACAAGCCACACAGTAATGTATGACCTCAAGGGGATGAGGAAGAACAAACCTATGATGTGCTCAGAACGAAGAGAGACACACATGGATGAATAGTACCAGTGACCATCAGAATAATCATTATGCAATATGGTTCAATTAACAGGCATTATCCTAATTTTTCCAGCTCTAATGGCACAGTATTCAGAATTGAGGGGTACTTTAAGATTGCTACAAATTTCCCTTATTTTACAGATTAGTAAACTGGTGCATAGTCATTTTTTAACTTGCCCCAGATAGTATGGTCAAAGTTTGGGGCTAGCTCACAGTTCTGACTCTCAGCCTGGTATACTACGCCATGTAGTATATCGGGAAAGTTGTGAAGATTGTCTGAGGATCCTTTATATTCAGAGCCCCCAAAAAAGAATGAGGCCCCGTTTTCAGATTTGTGTTGTTGGTAACAAATAGAAAGGCCCTTTTCAAGATATTTGCTTAAAAATTATAATCTTCAGCTTAAGAAAGTAAATAATTCATGGGAAATCTTTATAAGAGGAAAGAAAATATAAAATAATTAATATAAAGTATGAGGGGAACTATTCCTGAGAGAACTACCTATCTTTTTTTTTTAAATGTATTTTCATTGATTTCAGATAGAAAGGGAAAGGGAGAGAGAGATAGAAACATCAATAATGAGAGAGAATCATTGATCGGCTGCCTCCTGCACACCCCACATTGGGGATCGAGCCCACAACTAAGGCATTTACCCTGTCCCAGAATCGAACCATGACCTTCTGGTTCATAGTTCAATGCCAGCTGGGCGAGAGAACTACCTTTCCAAGTAGCATTCTTAGAAGATTAATAGTTTTGAGCAACATGTTTATGGAAAATTAATCAGATGTTGCTGTTAGGCCTTTCATGTTTTATCTCATTTATATTTCCCAAAGATGACATCCAACAAGTAAATTAAGATTATCCTAAGTGCCAGAGAATAATTTAGTCACATGAGGTGTTTTTTTTTTCTTTTTTGAGCAACGTATTATTCCTGCAACTATAATAAATAGTGAGGATTTGACTAGTCAGAATTTCTATCTGCTTTTCCTAAATCTTTGATCATTTGCTTTATTGCTTTAGACAAACCTATTTACTTCTGTAGGTCTCAACATCCATATTTGCTAAATAAAGTGGTAAAACTATATAATCTCTAAGGTTTCTTCCAATTATAAAATGCTGAGGCTGTGACTCTTGGTATATTCCACACAAATCAATAAACCAAATAATCATCAACCCATTAAAAAATCTCAACCCATTATCCATGAGAAGAGAAAACAAGTCTGTCTTATTTACTACTAGAGGCCCAGTGCACAAAATTCGTGCACAGGTAGTGTCCCTAGCAGCTGCCAGCTGCTGGCCAGGGCCTCCCTTCCCTGGCTACCAGTTGCTGGCAGGAACTTCCTTCGTTCCACGCCACCCCCTGGTGGTCAGCACAAGTCAGAGTGAGCAGTTGAGCTCCTAGTCAGTTGAACTCCTGCCTGAGGGGTCAATTTGCATATTAGGCTTATATATATATATATATATAGATTGTATCCCTTGTTCAAAATACATGCTTAATACATAGTAGGAGCTTATTGAATATTTATTGAATCAATCAATTAAGTTAATAAGTAAGTAACATGGTAACTGTCATACCTCAATTGATTGAAATAGCTGGGAGAAGAACTAACTTATTCTGACAGTACACTGCATTATTTCATTTATAGCTGAGTGGAGTATAAATGAGCAATTATGATGGACATGCACCTAATGAAGATTTCACAAGCCTTAATATTGTCAGAACATAAGCCAATACTGGTAATACCTGTATCCCAGAGTGTTGAGATTTTTAATTAATCTGAATGACATTTATTTGGAAAGATATGTAGGACATGCAATGAGCAGGTCATTTTTTTATATTAGAAAAACCTCAGAGTTAGAGATCATCTAATCCAGGATACCTTATTTGACCAGAGAGAAAATTGAAGCACGCCAATATTTTAGATGCACAAGTTTCTTAATTACAAGTGTTTGTTTATCACAAGGTAAATTTCCATGATGCTAAATTTATTGACAGAGGATCAAGCTTGTAATCAGTCAGAATTAATGTGATCATGTTGTTGCAGGCATATCCTTGAGGCCCATGATGACTTTCTTCCAACCTCTCTGTAAATTTATGGCACTTTATTGACCACCAACTCTCAAACGTGATCTCCATTCTAACAATAGTAAATTCTGATAGTATTGTTTACTTATTACACAACAACCCAGGATGTAAAATGATGCCGAATATGTGAAACAATCATACCACTGATTATTTTAGCAATCAGCAATAGTTTATGTTCCAAATACACAATGAGTAACAAGAGAAAACGTGCTGCATAGTGCACTTTGAGAATTTATGAATTTCCCAAATGGAAGTGCAGAGGCTGAAGTTAGTTCTTGCTCTCAATTCAATGCTGTGCTTATTATTTTAAAGAGTTTCATTTCCTATTTTAAAGTGGACTACAAATTAGAAACGCAGATATAGAGTGACATAGGCTAGCTATATGGCCTGTGTCGTACTTCTAAAGAGCTCTATGACTCCTTGAGTTTGAAATGTTCAGTCCTAAGCTAGTCAGTAGTTATGAGAGATATCAATTTATATACACAGAAAATTAGTTCATTCATTATACAGACAGTTATATAATTTTTGATTTGTACAACACTGTTAGGAATGTAAAGCTTCGTAATGAAATTTAATATGTTTATCATTGTGCAGTTTATACTTGAGCTTCTTTATTTATTCTTTTGTTTTTCTTTTCAATTTATTCATTTTTAAAAAAATATAGTTTTATTGATTTCAAAGAGGAAAGGAGAGGGAGAGAGAGATAGAAACATCAATGATGAGAGAGAATCATTGATTGGCTGCCTCCTGCACACCCACACTGGGGATCAAGTCTGCAACCCAGGCATATAGCCTCCACAGCCTCCTGGTCCAGAGGTTGATGCTCAACCACTGAGCCACACCGGCTGGCCTGTTTATTTGTTTATTTATTTTTATTGTGAGGAATAGACACTTTAATTTGCCCAATGCTGATTTTAAAGAAGCCAGATTCTGAGCTCATATGTATGTTCATACCACCCCTCCCTCCCTGCATGATGTTTTCTAGATTTGACATTACTGATGATTACCAGTCTACACTAAGTAATTACCAGGGTTAATCTGAAGACCTTACAACTGCATACAAAATTTTGTGATTTACATCCACATGCATTTTTCTGAAGACTTAACCCTCCAAACAACTAATATCCCTGCTGTTGATATACAAACATTTTAATGTGATAATTCTCAAGTCAGCTAAAAGCAACATATTGAGTGGCTCTAAGTAGAGTGAACTAGACAGTAAGGTAATGGTTATTTTTCCTTTTGAGAATAATCACCATTGGAGACTAACTCATTTTATGCAAGACAAAAATAAAGATTCTGATTTACGTCCCTCTTCTCAGAGTGTAATTCATAGTGTTGAAAAATTGCAACTGATTTTGAAAAAGACAGATTGACTTTAAAAAAACAGATTTTTTTAAAAATATACTGTTCTTTTTTAACATGTCTAATGAGATATAATTCACATATTATAAAATTCACTGACTTAAAATGTGCATTCAAATGTTTTTTAGTGTATTCACAGAATTGAGTAACCATTACCACAGTCTAATTAGCAGCCACTTTCCATTCTCCCTCTCCCCAGCCTTGGAAGCCACTAATCTGCTTTCTTTCTTGCCTGTTCTGTATATTTCATATAAAAGCAGTTGTATAACAGTTCTGTTATTGTTGACTTGTTTCAATGAGCATAATCTTTTCAAGATCCATCCATGTTATATCCATCAGTAATTCATTTTTTATTGCTGAGTAGTATTCCATTGTAAGGGTGTACCAATTTAGTTTATCCATTCATCTGTTAATGGACAGTTGGTCAGTGTCCACTTTTTGGATATTATGAATTATAACTAGAGGCCTGGTGCATGAAATTTGTGCATGGGAGGGGTGTCCCTCAGCCCAGCCTGCACCCTCTTCGATCTGGGACCCCTCAGGGGATGTCCGACTGTGGGATCAGGCCTAAACCGGTAGTCAGATATCCCTCTCACAATCCGGGACCACTGGCTCTTAACTGCTCACCTGCCTGCCTGCTTGCCTGCCTGATTGCCCCCTAACTGCCCCCCTGCTGGCCTGGTCATCCCCCAACTGCCCTCCTACCAGCCTGGCCACCCCCAGCTGCCCCCTGCCAGCCTGATCACCCCCTACTGCCCCCTGCCAGCCTGGTCGGCCCCTAACTGTCCAGCTAACGTCCAGACGATGTCCAGTCACCCAGTCTAATTAGCATATTACCCTTTTATTAGTATAGATGGTATTATGAACAGTAATGTATAAGTTTTGAGTAAACATGTTTTCATTGCTCTTGGGAGTGAGAAGCACAGGAGTGTAATTTCTGGGTCATATGGAAACTCTAGGCATAACATTTTGAAATACTGCCAAACTGCTTTTCAAAGTGGCTGCAACAGTTTATATTCTCACCAAGAAAGTATGAAGGTTCCAAGTTCTCCATATCCTTGCTAGTTACTCAACAGTTGCTATTGTCTGTCTTTTTAATTATAGCCATCCTAATGGTTTAAAGTGGTATATCATTGTGGTTTTAATTTGCATAAGCTTAATTATCTTTTTCATTTCAAATTTCCTGGATAAGACTCTGTCTAAACACAGGTATATGAATAAATTGAATCCTAGCTTCCAAACTGGTGAACTTTAAAGATAACAAATATCCTGGAAACTTAGACATTTAGTTTGTGTTTTGCTTGCTGAAAATACAATTATTTTAAGTATGCTCATAAAATGTCTCCCCTACAGCAGCTTGCTTGATTTTAGCATTAGGCCATGCATAGAACATAATAGTACTTCTATCTTTGCCCATTCTCTTAATTTTTACAAATTTCAAAATATTTCATTACATAGTGATATTAATGTGTTATTTATAAAATTATAGATTTATGTTCTTTTCTGTATAATCTTGTGTTGTTTTCACCACAAGAAATAACTTCTTTATGGTTCTCATCATAGCATTGCTTCAGATGGCTTCATAATTTTCAAAAATCATAAAGGTTTCATTTCAGCTAAACTTTGGAGCCTGCTGAATGTGTTTACTGCCTTATATCCTAAACACCTGCATCTTGAAAGACGCTGCTGTGCAAAGCAGGGCCTACTGAGTCATGTTAAACATACAGAGTATAGGGAGCAGGTGTTTAGTTGTGAGCAATGGAATAAAACAAAGTTACAAACTGGGTTAGTTAGTAACATAGGATACATAAACTGTATTTCCAGAACCTTAGTTAAATTTGTTTCTTTATTTAATTTTCAAAATCGTTACTAGGATTCACCATCCCTTAAAGGTGAACAAGTACCATAACAGAAATCTCTCTTCATCTCAATCAATTTTTCTGATGCATAAAAGCCAGGTTACACATTATCTCTTTCTCTTTAAAATAACCAAGAGCCCATAAATATTTATTCATGAAATATGCAGTGTACTTGCTTCAGAAATTGTGCCCTTTGAATAGTGGAACAGATGGTCAAAGGGGTTTGTACAGATAAGATAGTTGGTATCCCCTTAAGTACTAAAAAAGACAAGAAATGAAAAGAAAAAAAACCTAAAAAATAAAACTACTGCATACTATGGTGTTTTATTTTGGCATTGAACTTGACACTTCTTGAAAGGTATAAAGTTCATTTATGCAAGGTCATGCAACATGAGTGTCATTACCATAATAACTAACATTTATTGATTGTTTCTGTACAATAAGCATTTTGTAAATATGTTTGGATAGATAGATAGATAGATAGATAGATAGATTGATATAGATAGATATAGATAGATATTTAAATAACCCTATAAGGTAAGTACTATTCGGACTTCTACATTTTCAAACAAAGAAATGCAATTAAAGGGTTAAGTAATTTGCACACTGTCAAACTTGGAAGAGGGAGAGTCAGATACAAACCAGGCAATCAGGTTCAAGAGCACATTCTCTTAAATACGATGCAATAGCACCAAAGCATTGGTTTTACATTTCCTACTCGAAAGGAGCTATTAAACATAAACACTTATATCCTCTCCCTTACAAAATCCCAATGAAAATACAATGAAAATGAATGAAAAGGGAAAAAAAATAGTCTGTAACAATATTGGACAAAAAGATCTAAAATAACAGTGATATTTTAATGAATTTCTGGAAAATAGAACATATGGAAGTACAGTCTGTTAAAGAGAGAGCACAGTCCAAAGAACACTGAGGAGAGAGCTGAAGTGAGAGTGGAAGCTGTGTTTCTCGGGCACCAAGCTCCGTTTGGAGATTTGGAGAGCAGGGAGGAGAGTAAATTCCGTCGGTAGGTGAAAGGCGGTCTGCAGGAAGAGCAGCCCAGCAGCTCCTCGCCTCCACACGCGGAGAGGCTGCGGGTCAGTGGCTCCCGAGTGAATCTGGGCTGACAGCAATTAAAATGTCATGGGATCATTTGCCTGGGAAAACTAGGCTTCTGGGCTGGGACCCAATATTCTAGGATAAAGACATCTTTATTCTGGCGCTAAAATTGGAATACAGTCATCTACATTGGTAAGGCTACTAAGGCAAAGATCAGACTGCACTTTTCCTGGGTTACCAACCATCAAATACTGGTTGTCTTTGCATCAGGTGCCCAATAAGGATCTGACTCCAATTACTCATTCATTCTTTTTATTTTTACTCACGATTGCCTCCCTAAAATCTTAAACTCTTACTTGAATATATACTTGGAAATGGTGTTTTTATCCATGCATTAAACTTCCTCTGCTGAATAGCAGGTACTTGATGAATTCAACCTTCGGCCTATGGACTCTGCTCAGAATTTCTGGGCACTGGCCTCAGGCCCGACGATCTAACTTAAACACTTCTGGCTTACCATGTGTCCTTGACAATATTCTCAGATTCCTTGTGTTTCACCTCCTCCATGTGTAAATAAGGATAACACTCATCCATAACCCACAGGCTCAAGATTAGAGTGAGAATTATGGGCTCAAAATACTGCGTGGAACATATATAAATTTGGAATAAATTATACTTATTCTTATTAGTATTAACTTTTTGTCCACACGGCAACTCAGAAACCTAACCTGTTCTTCTTTACTAGATTCGCCAGCAAGCACTGGCTCGTGACACCAGCTCCAGGCATGAAGATGCTGAGTCCTAGAGTAGCCAGGACTTCCCAGGCATCCTCTGCTTTCTCAGCCTCAATCCAGACCATGAGTATCACACCAGCCCATTTCTCTCTTTCCACTTGCAATAGATACTGGATTTGTAGTTAAAACTTAGTTATTTGTTAGAAAAGTGTGTTTTTCATGATTAATCAGGATTTCAGATCTATACTCTTATTTATATAACAAATGATTCAGAAAAAAAGTCAAAATTGGAGTTAAATATCTATTTGAGTTTAACATTCTAACATGTGTTTTTATCCATTAAATGTGCATGTGTGTGTGTGTGTGTGTGTGTCAGGGTGTGTTGAGAGGAAATATAGCTGGTATGAGTAGTCAGGGATTTGGCAGGTTTTGTGATAACCCGGTTATTGTCCATCAGGAAGTCCACACAGGTTTCCTATTGAGGAGACTAAACTGTGGGCTGATTGTCAACTTGTACTTTTTGTTATTCTTGACATTACAAAGTTACGTTACATGCTAAAGAAAGCACTATCCACTCTTGGTAAAAAAAAAAAAAATCTAAACAAATAAAATGTGATCATTTGTTTAATTTTGAAATCTAAAGTAATTTTCCCTCCTGAATTTAAACTCTGAATTTCTGAATCTCCAGTCTAACAATTTATGAATCCTCTCTTATAACACACATTTTAATGAGCTCCCCTTCTTTAATCACAATTTGTTTTTGTATATAAATGCAAGCACATCCTCCTTCCCCACAAAATATGGGCTATAAAGCAATCACAACAAACCCAGACAGTGTGTGAAGTCACACCACTCAACATTTTAACTGTGATATTCTAACTCTTAAGTTTTTCCTAATGTTTATCATGTTTTGAGCTCACTCAGTAAGAGGAAAAATATCTATCTGTCCAACACATTTTGGTAATTTCATCTGCTTTCATAGGAATCTCTAAGGGTTTCCTAATTAGAGGAATTTACAGGAAATGTCGAACAGTCTAAATAACTGATGTGTTGTAATTAAAGTCTAGGCAATTGAGCAAATTAACCTTTATATTTTTATGATATTAAGCTGCATGGCAGTTTCCAGAAAGTTTCTAAAGCAAGTAATTGAGGGAATTATCAAAAACTAGAGAACAGAGAGGAAAAACACAATTCTTGGTTGTTACTATAATACTTTAAGCAATTAATTGAAGCAGTAAACTTTCTCTAATATTTAAAACCAGAGGCCCAAGTGCACGGATTCATGCACTGGTGGGGACCCTTGGCCTGGCCTGCGGGGATCAGGCTGAAACCAGCTCTCCGACATCCCCCAAGGGGTCCTGGATTGCTAGATGGCACAGGCCAGGCTGAGGGACCCCACCAGTGCACCAACCAGGCCTCTAGTATGCATATGAGATCTTTGGTTAATCTCTCCCCCCCTCCTCCCCCCTCTTCCCTCTGAGATTCATCAGTCTGTTCCATGTTTCCATGCCTGTGGTTTCCACTCTGGTGTTGATCATCTGCCCCCTGGTCAGTACGCATCATAGCTACCAGCTGGTCAGCTGGTCACTTAGGCTTTTATATATATAGATAATGAGAGATCCATTATTAAACTATAAGACACAAATATATTTTAATTAATGTACAATAAGGTAAAGACAATATCTATAAGTTCTCTAGCAAGATTTTAAAAGTTCAATTGATATATTAATAAAATATATGTAAATAAAAATATTTTAAATGATAGTAACATGAGGTAGAGATTTAAGAGGTGAAGAATTGCTGGATTATTGTTACATTAATTTTTATGTAAATCTTTATGTACCCAGACCAGTCCAGAATTGAACACAGAAAGAATCCATCAATTTGCCGAAACCGGTTTGGCTCAGTGGATAGAGCGTCGGCCTTCGGACTGAAAGGTCCCAGGTTCGATTCCGGTCAAGGGCATGTACCTTGGTTGCGGGCACATCCCCAGTAGGGGGTGTGCAGGAGGCAGCTGATCGATGTTTCTCTCTCATCGATGTTTCTAACTCTCTATCCCTCTCTCTTCCTCTCTGTAAAAAATCAATAAAATATATATTAAAAAAAACAGAAAGAATCCATCAATTTGTTGTTTATTACCTCATTTGATTCACTAGATGTTATAATAACTGAAAATCATGTTCACTTGTAAAGTAAAAATATCAATAGTATAAGTAGCTAAATAAAGACATAAACACAATTTTTGCTGTACCTTTAGCTGAAGTCAGCAACTAAAGAAACTATCCAGAAGACAATGTTGCATATAGTAGTCAATGGAGAACTGCTTTTTACATCTGAGTTTTCCTGTATAACAAGAAAACCTTAATATTTGTATATTTAGGATACATTTAATAGTTTACAGATAGTTTGTTAGAAGTAACTCTTAAAATATTCATTACGTTCGATCTAGTTTTCCCAATGTTCTGTTATACTATCTCTGCTCTTCAGTTTTTGAATTTCTATAAAACGCAGGGGTGAATATTATATATGCCTTTTCCCTTATACATACTTCTGAGTAGAAATTCAAGGTAAATACTAGTAGTGTAAATTTAAGGCAAGAAGTTGACAAGGCAACAGGCCCTCTCAAGTAGTCCATATGAAGCAAAGATGTGAGACATCTTATGGATTTCTTGGTCTGAGCATCCATCTGAAGAAAAATATATTTATTTTTTGTTACTTTTATGTAAAACTCCACATATTTTTAGATAAATCTAGACAACTTTATTTCCATTTTAAAACTAACTTTAGAATCATAAATTTTCAAAAACACCCAAATTTCAAATATATCAATCCTGGATGGGTAAAATGTAAGAATATAAATAATGAGCATCTTCCAGTAAAATATAACAATTTTTTATGCTAAATCCAATTTGCCTTATAAAACAATTCCCTGGAAGATTGTAAACTTTTCATTAGTATTTGGGGAGATGGGATAAAATGAGAACAGAGCAAACATCAATAAATTGTCTTGAGTTTTCCTGAAAGAGAATCATGTGCTTTGTGAATAGAAATATATTTTACCTCTTCTTTTCTGATGTTTATGCCCCTTTTTGCTTTCTTTTAGTTATATTGGCTATTTTTTCCAATATCATCAATATTAGTGGCCATATTAGGTATTTTTAAAATATTGTTTCTTACCTTATTGGCAACTAAAACTAGTGATTTGCAATTCATTCTGTAATGTGTTGCGGTTTGTATGTGTGTATGTGACATTTGTTTCTGTGCTTTAAATTACCTGGTCACAGCGCAGCAGACGGAAAGTCAGAGCCTTAGGAAGGGGGTTGCTGAAAATCAATAGAATAGCTTCCCTATGAATTACCTATTTATCCATTGTGAGTTTTTACTTCTTCATCTTACCTCGGTTTCCTTCCATGAATTCAAAGCTTTCCTGCATTTGCCCAAATACAAATTCAGGCACTTTAAATAATAATTTTTGCTAAAATTTGAATTGATTTTAAACTGACACCAGTGGGACTAACATATTCTTATCATCACATTGAAATGTTTTTTTCTCATATGCCAACTTGTCACTATTTCTCTCGTGATTTAAATGCAAATAAATGATACCTCTTTATTAATATTTATTTTGACATTGATGCTGACAATGGATTTTAGTTACAGCATTAATATTGATAGCAGCAATATAAAGTCAAAGGATGTCTTTGTAATGAAATGTGGATTTCAAATTTATTTTAAATAAAGGTGAAAAGGGAATTTTTTGTTTGGGTTCTTTAAGAAATTAAAAAAGACAATGGATAAATAATAACAAAAATCCCAAATCATTGTTTTAGACAATGGGGGAAAATGGCCTTGCAAAATCAGGCCCCTGCCTGCCTCTCTAATCTCAATTTGCTGTTTTTCCTCTTTTTACTCTATCCTGAAGCATAAGTACTTGCTCAGGCATCTCAAATGTGCCACATTCTCTCCTGTTTCATGGCTCTTTAGACGTCCTCTCCTCTTCACAGCCAAACAGCTATATTGACTTCTCCCCACTTTTTTCTCCTTTCTCCCCATCCCAGCTCTCATTATTTTATATTTATCACAGATATCGGCTTAAAATCATTTGATTGGAGCGACTTTTTTTTGCCATATCTCACCTTGCCTACACAAGATTAAGTCCCCCACAGTAGTCTCCTTTATATCATTTATCACATTGTAACCGTGCTCAATGTCTACTGACCGCTGAATTCTGGATTCCAGGAGAGTGTGTTTATTTTCTTCACCCCAGTGTCCTCAGAAACTCTTTAGTGCCTGACACTTAGTGGTTCCCATTAAATATTTGTTGAATCAATGAATAACTATGTTATGTTTTCTCTTAACTGTATTTCTCTCATTGGTTCTTCTTCGAATGACCTTATCCTGTATTTTTAAGTGTATATTGGCATTGACTGCATAAGACTCAGCTTGTGTTGAAACAAGCCACCCAACCTGATGGAATCAATATGAATACCAGAAGGCTGAGTCTGTTTTATAAGCTGTATGGCTTGGGCTTAGTGGCTGAATAGATTCAGGAGAGATTGTGCAATGCAGTATATGAGTCAAAACAATAACCTTCAAAGTAAGGATAATTATAAAAGTTCTTTGTGGTCTGCACTATATAATGAAATAGTTCTTTCTGATGGAGCTGGGGATGTGGCCAGAGTAGGTTTCTTGTGCAGCCTTGGACTTGTGATTTACCACTAGGTGGCACTGACTCTGCAAAGGGAGGATAAGCCGGAGCTAAGCTCCATTGGATAAATTCATTGGCTTCTTTTCTGGATATGAGTGAGCACCACATTTCGTGCACATGACCTCCCATATAAAATTATCTTAAATGTTTGATTATAAACCATATTTAGTACCAGCTACTATTTATATTCTGTTCCAGGTCTTCACCACTTCCTCCCCTGACTAGTTGCCTGAGTGACAATTTTGAATTAGGCATGCCAGAGCTTGGGTAGATTGTGCAGGAAAATGTTAGCATATCGTTGTGGCCCCTTTGTGTCCTCTAATACTATGATATCCACCGATTCGGTAACTCATTCTCCTTTAGGAATAAAGTACATCTGCAGTAACTAACTCCTTGATAGGGCCATATGAATGAGAGTTGATTCTCCTACTGAATATAACTGAATCTCAGAATGAAACTCTGTCTCTTTATTCCTCACACAAGTTCATTGATAAATACTAGTGGCCCAGTGCATGTATTCGTGCACATTGAAAGGAAATGAATTAGAAGGTGGCCTCTGGGGCGGGACTGGGCAAGAAAGGCCAGACACGCCCTTGAGCCAACCTCCCATAGTCCCTTCCCGGCCACACGTGGGACAGTGCAGTGGCTCGAAGGGAGTCTGTGGTCACTGCAGCTTGGCAGTAAACCAGATTTGGGCCGACAGTGCCCCAGTAACAACATAACCCATAGCCAAAGGTGGAATCGCGCAGCGTGCAAGGAATCGGGCTCCCTCCTCTCTGGTTCCAGGGTGCGTCACCTGAGAACAGCTGCTACCAAGTCACCACAGCTCAGCAGCTCCTGCATTGAGCGTCTGCGCCCTGGTGGTCAGTGCACATCATACCTACCAGCTGGTCGGATGGTCGGACAGTTGCTTAACCTTTTATGTATATAGATTGCATTCTAGATGAAATAATATTTCCAAGACCATTTTTGTTTTAGTGAAACAAATTCTCTTTTTGTGCCCAAATATCTTACATAGAGAGCTTGGAAACATAGAGGTTGTTTCAGCATAGGAACATAATATCTCAAATTAGATGTCAAAGCAAAGTTTTAATTTTTCATGGGGAGCAATGTGTTTGTTAAAACTCGTTAAATACAAATCAGATTGGTGGAAATTAAATTTACAAAGCAGAAACCAAAAATCAATTATAAACAGAATATAAAGTGTACTATTATGAAAGACTAGATTATATTCTCAGTACTCTTTCAGCATAAAATAAGAATGTAATCGAAAATATATTTAATTAATAAAACATTTAATGAAAACTTACTATTTTTCTAATAAATACTATAATAGTATATGGTGTAGGACTGGTGAATTAATAATCCTATATACTAAGAGAGGAATATGCTAATTATCCGTTATACCGTGAGGCTTAACAACCAACCACGTAACGACCCGATCACAGGTCTGCAGGAGGGATCAGCCCTGCCTCTATGATCAGGCCCAGAGATAAACCTGGAGATGCTGACTGGCATAGAAACCAACCAATCAGAACCAAATCTGGGTGAAGTGCGAGGAGCCAATGACTGCCTAGGAGGCGGAGCTTTTGACGCTGACTAGCATAGAAACTGACCAATCAAAACCAAATCTAGGTGAACTGTTAAGGCAGAACCTAAGGTGGGGGCTGAGGAGGGGTTTTAAGGGCAACAGCTGTTTGGTATAAGGTGTAAGAAAGTGATTCAATTTTTTAATGACCAGTTTGGCAGTATAGTGCATATGGCTGGCTATCAGTCCAGATATAGGGATTATGTGTTTTTGTCTGTTAAGAGCTTCTCCTCCTGCTGAAAAAGCTCCCCCCCACCACCCATTTAAGCAAACCTATCCTATATAATCTATCTATACTAATAAAAGAGTAATATGCTAATTAGACTTGGTTGACCAGCCATCTTCCAGATGTCCAACTTCCTTCCGGACGAAGCCATGGTGGTGGGAGCTGAGGCAGAGGCAGTTAGGGGCAATCAGGCTGGCAGGGGAGGGCAGTTGGGGGTGACCAGGCCTGTAGGGGAGGGCAGTTAGGGTGAGATCAGGCCGGCAGGGGAGGACAGTTAGGGGTGATCAGGCAGGCAGGCAGAGGCAGTTAAGGGCGATCAGGCAGGCAGGGGGACAAGGTAGGGGTGATCAGGGTGACAGGGGAGCAAGGTAGGGGCGATCAGGCCAACAGGCAGAGGGGTTAGGGGAGATCAGTCAGGCAGGCTGGTGAGTGGTTAGGAGCCAGTCATCCTGAAATGCAAGAGGGATGTCCGACTGCCAGTTTAGGCCCGAACCCACAGGGATCGGACATCCCCTCGAGGGGTCCCAGTTGGAGAGGGTGCAGGCTGGGCTGAGGAACCCCCCTCCGTGCACAAATTTCATGCACCGGGCCTCTAGTAATAAAATAAAGTGTAATGAAACTATGATTGGGAAGTTAATGAATTTTTGAGAAAATGGAAACTAAGTGCACTGTTAATGGAAATGCAGACTGGTGCAGCCATTTTGGAAACCAGTATAGAGTTTCTTCAAAAAATTAAAAATGGAACTGCCTTATGCCTCAGCAATTTACTTCTGGAAATATATCCAGAGAAATCAGAAACACAATTAGAAAGAATATATGCACCTCTCTATGTTCTTTGCAGCCCTATTTAGAATAACCAAGATTTGGAAGTGCCCATCAGTAGATAAGTGGATAAAAGAGCTGTGGTACATTTATACAATGGAATACTACTTGGCCATAAAAAAGGTGGGAAATCTTACCTTTTTTGACAGCATGGATGGACCTGGAGAGTATTATGCTAAGTGAAAAAAGCCATTCAAATGCCATATGATTTCACTTATATTTGGAATTTAAGAGTTTATCTAAAACTAACAATCAAAATAGAAAGACTCATAGATATAGAGAACAGATTGTCAGCTGTCAGAGGGGAGGGTTCTTGGGGGCCAGATAATAAAGGTGAAGGGATTAAACAAAAACAAAAATTCATAGACACAGCTGGAAGTATGGTGATTACCAGAGAATAGGGGGTGAGGAAACATAGAAGAAGATAAACAAGGAATTAATGGTGATAGAAGGAGACTTGACATAGGGTGGTGAACATATAATACAATATACCGATGATGTATTATAGAATTTTACCCCTGAAACATATATAATTTGATTAACCAATATCAATGCAATTAATTTAATAAAAATAAAAATAAATGAATAAATAAGAATTTTGCTCAGGACCAGATAGTACCAAGACCAATTTTAAACCCTTGCAGGTTTTCTCCAGATTTTATTGCAGTATGTTGCTGTTGGCCATTCTTTTCCCCCATTTGTTTAACTGTGTGCCATCTACTTTTTAAAATTCTAAAATATAAAGTTGATGTGGTGAGAGGGATGTCCTTCCTTCATTAACCTGAGCAAACCTAAATTTAAAAACCTCCCTTCTTCAATTTTAAAACATTTTTTAATTACTTCAATTAAAATTGCCTTATCTTCATTTATTCCTAGTCTCTATTTATGAGGCTGCTTGACCTTATGGAGAAATATTTAATTTTTAAAAAATATTTTATTTCCTATAATTTTCTTTATTTTTTTTTTCTCATTTCAGGAGAATTATTTGAAAATCTTCTAATACCTTCAACTGACTTTTTTAAATTTTGGCTATCATAATTTTAATTTCCAAAGTGATTTTTTTTAATTTACCATATCCTATTTTCATGTCATAGCTGGCCATTCATTCGTATCAAACTAAGCATATTAATAATAGTTTTTTAAAGTTTTCTTTTAGCTCTCTTGAGTCATCTTCTTGCTCCAATTTATTTATTTTTTCTTATTTATTTTAGGCTTTGGCCTTGACATTAGAGGTTCTTCTGAAATATCTTGTGACACTTGCCTGTAAATTCTCCTTTCAATGAGGCACAGAAGGTCCTGAGGGAGATCCAGGGCCATGGCAGGCCTTTTCAATCGATAAACAGCATCGTAAAGTGATCTAGCAGAGCAACCTCTTGGCTTAGGGGACCTCAAATGTCAGGAGATCTCAAAAGTGAGAGTCTTCTTCTAGAGCAGTGTTTCAGAAAATAACCTTTTGTTTTCTTGCTTTGGTGACCAGAAGAGCATATTCGTGATGAACTGTTTTCCTGGAGAAGGGATGAGGGACATCCTTGGGGTCTCATAATGCCTATGCACATTTCAGTTAACTCCTGCATCTCCAGTAAGCCTCACCCCCCCTCCCCCCATTCTAAGCATCTTGAGGTCAGTTCCTCCAGAGAACAGACATCTTCTACCTGCTGGGGTGGGTGAAAGAGAGTCACCCGGCTGCCTGCTTGGTGAGGAGAGCTAAGGTTTCATCTTCTGTAGACAATCAGCCCTCACTCGGGTAGATCCAAGACTTAGCTGCCCTTACATGCTGCTAATGGAACTAGATTCCTAGCAGGTCCAGGATCCTTTGGAGTAAATCTGGGCTTTATTCTTCTCCTTCTCTGCAGGAACCTAGGTTTTAGCTATCTCTGCTCTGCTAGTCAGGAAAAAAGTTATTAAAATATAAAGCCACTATAAAAATTATTTATTTTTTAAATCTTTGGAGAAAGACATTAAAAATGTGTTTTTATAAATAATTTATATTCTGAATCATGAAAACCTTGGCCCCTGAGTTCATAGGAATTTTTATTTACTGTTGTGTGTGCTAGTTGCTAAAGCAACCCCACACACTGTATCAATCACCCTTTGACCAGATAAGTATTTTTTTAGAATTAAATTTAATTTTATACTCTGATAAAAATTGACACTTAAATGCTTTTATGGTTGAGTAAGAAGAACAAATTTCAAAAATGAAGATTGATATAGGACAGATACCAATGATACAAAATGGTAGTTTTCCTGACTCTGTGTAGTGTCTCTTCATAACTGGGTGCATAGCTGGCTCTTAATCACATTGCCAGTTGGTCAAATGTTCCAAGTTTGCCCTTGCTTGTATCCAGGCATGTTCTAAAGCAGGCACAAAAAAATTATCAAGATCCAGAGTTTGCCCTGACTGGCACTTGAACAAGTTTTTCAGACACTGTCAACATATCTATTAGCACACTGAGACCTCTCATAAGTGGGGTAGAGAATTCCTCTTTATATTATTACCAAAAGCATCATTAAGTTTGTATTGTAATGCTTTGCTGGCTTAAACATGATAAATAATAGCATTTATCTGATATTACGTTGAATGAGCTTCATATTCCTTATAGAGAACATTGGTTTTGGAGTCATAAAATTACAAAGAAGCTAAATTCTACTGGCACTGAGAAGCTCTATGAACTGGATAAATAACCATTTGGGGGCTTCAGTTTGCTTCAATGTGGTAAATGAGGAAGATAAAAATTTGCACTGAATCCACTGAATTTCTTACTCCATGACCAGCACACTCCCCTACATTTTTTTCTTTCTGAAAGTTCCCTCCACTTCCTTTCTCTGAATGTAGGCCATTCCCTAAGAATACTTGCTATCAAGTAGATGGCTTTATTTTCACAGATTCTTTAAAACTGAGACCTACCTAGTGAAGTGAGCGGCTTCCTCTTTTCCAGACACACATTACCTCCTACCCTTCCCCTTATAGAAGTCCTTACTACATTGAGGTCTACCTCTGCCATTAGCATTTAACACTTTGCTCTCATTATCACTGGCTTTTACTGGCCTCTTTGTCAATTCTTTTCCTTTGTGATGCCTTCAGGACCTGGATTACAATCTCTTCATCACAACTTTCCTGAAAAGACTTTAAGTAATTTCAACATTTACAAGAACAGCTCTCTAATACCCTGAGTTCTCAACTCCTTAAGCCCTTGATTTTACTCCAAGCCTGTTTAGACTGATTTTAATTACTCTTGTGGCTCAGTCAAAAAACAGACTTGTGTTTGGGGAAACAGGTATGAAAGCCAGTAATGGTGACTACTTTCTGCCAAAATTTTATGTGTTAAAAAGATATTCCAAAAATAAAAGTGATTTCAAATCAAAATTACTTTGCTCAACTACAACTATTATATGTTTGAAATGTCTTACAATTTGGAAGCAAGATCAAGAACTATGTGCACAAAAACAAACATTGACCTGTGAAATGAGTGTCTTTCTGTGGTAAGAAAACAAGTTGTGAAATTTTAAATAGAGTCATATTAATCTCTTGAATTTCTTATGGAATAAAACTGTATAGACTATTCTGAATTTTAACAAAATATGTGTAGATTCTCTTTTGAATATCTCGGAACAGACAGAATATAACTCCAAAATAAATACCGTAGTCTCTTGGTATCTATAAATTAAATGCCTCTTGCATTAGCTCTTCTCTAAATCCTACAAAGTCCATGATGTATAGTAATTTTCAAAATGGTTAGTGAAAACTACCACATAGAGATGTTGTAACAATTAAGTACAATCATAAATGTGAAGAGAGTTGCCAAATTTTAACTTTGACCATGTCAGCCTAGTGTATAGAAGTGGTCTCTTGGGATTGAATGAGCTGAAGAGATACTGCTTCTCAAGAATCTAACAATTTGACATTCCACCTTCAAAATATATCCTGAATTCAACCCTTTTTCCTCACTTCCACCATAGCTACCCAGTATAGGTAGAGAACATTTATCTCTTGCTTGGACTAGTGTAGAAGCTTCTGAACAGGTCCCTTCTCTTTACCACTAAAGGTCTATTTTTCCAGAGAGTAGCCCTAGTGATCCATTTATAAATGTAAATCTGTAAATCTAACCATGTCCTTTCTGGCACACCATGCACCATACACACACACACACACACCTCAAAAATCCTCTGGTGGAATTCCACCACACTAAGGGAAAAAAAACACACACCTCAAAAATCCTCTGGTGGAATTCCACCACACTAAGGGAAAAAAATAATACTCTTTATCATGACTGATGAGGCCTTCTACCTTATTAGGCATTTAGCCAACTCTCTTTCCTCAGTCCCTGCCATTCATCACACCCGACACTTTATTATAAACTAGAGGCCCGGTGCATGAAAATTCATTCACTGGAAGGGGAGTCCCTCAGCCCAGCCTGCCCCCTCTCACAGTCTGGGGGCCCTCAGGGGTTGGAGGTAACCCAGTGATCAGGGGAAGGCAATGCTCCATCATACCTCTGCTGCTGCCACTGCCAGCAGCACAAGCCTCAGCCGGCCCTGGTTACCTGAGCCTCAGGCAGCCCTGGGCGGCTGGGCACCTGCCATCTGAGGCTTGCCTGTGCCTCAGGCATCGGCTGAGCAGCCAACATCCAAGGCTTGCCTGTGCCTTGGGCCGGCCCTGGGTGGCTGGGGGGCTGAGGGTGGGTCCGGCTGCACCGTGCGCCTGCCACATCGCGCCTCCCTCCCCCCGCCCTGGCTGGGCTGAAAGGACTGGGGGATTCCAGTGGGGCTGAGGGGATTGGGTGTGGCCATCTTGTGACTATGGGCACCGCCATCTTTGTGATGGTGTGACAGTCAATTTGCATGTTCCCTCTTTATTATATAGGATGCCTTGCCTATCATCTCTTTTATCCACTAGAATGTAAAATCAATTTGAACACAGATTTACTGTCTGTTTAGGTCACTGCTATAAACTTGTGGCAATTTGACATTCCACTTTCAAAAAATTCCTGAATTCAAACCCTTTTGCTCACTTCCACCATAGCTACCCAGTGTCCTATTATTACTGCTTGTTTTGTCAAGTGGTCTAATGGAAAATACTTCAGCTTCTTTTAGACTCTAATCCATTGTCCCTAACACATACACTAGACCTCACATCCTCTTAACCCAGCTTCAATTACAAGATCCATCAACCTGCAAACCTCTTATGCTTCCATTACACTCACCCAGAAAATTCACAAGCTCAGATCTAAACTCTTATCTCCTTTGTGTCTGCACTCATTCAGTGACGTTTTACAGGAATCTTGAAGATTGCTATCATTGAAGTCCAGCTATAATCATCTTTTTTCCTGTACAACTCAAGCTTCTCCTCTTCCTTCTTCTAGTTCTGATCCCCATAGTCCATTCTCTATACAATAGCTAAAGTAATCTTATCAAAATGCAGATAGAATCATATTGTTCCTTCTCTATAAAACAAACTTAAATGGTGTTCCACTGTGCTTGCAATCTTGCCCAGTTTGGCTCATCATCCTCATCTTACATTAACCTCATTGGTGCTCACTGTGCTTGGGCCACATCTGGACTTCCTTCTGTTTCCCAAAAACTATGCTCATTGTAGTCTTAGGACATTTGCCCTTGCTGTCCTTTTGCTAGGAATACTCAATTACAAATTCTAACATGGTTGATTTGTCCTTGTCATTCAGATCTCAACTCAAATATCAAGACTTTGGAGATATTCCCTGACCACCTAAATTTTTCTAGTATGGATTATTCTTGGGATTTTTAAATCCAATATTAGGGTCAACCTGTGCTTTTTAAAATAGACATAATTTAAAGTTTAATTCCTGACTTGTAGTATAAATTTTAACCCCAATGTAGCAGAAGCAGAAACTTACTCAAATAGTTGAAAATTCAAATTCCAAAAAAATTCAGGTTATAATTGCCATTTGCTTTACCATTGAAACACAATTGAATCTTAACAACATGATTGTAACCAAAGGATACTCACAGGTTCACATAATCAATGTGGCTGAGCTTCCAGATGACCACATTCAAGAGATATTGGTGGAAAGGGACACCAGGTAGTGAATCTCCATCAACATTAAGTGAAAATTAGATGTCTTTTTTGTGTCATTCTTTTGAGCATCTTTTTTTCTGACTGCATTAAAAGTCATCATCGATCACCTGAGGAACCATGATAGATGGATAAATTAGTTTCAGCTTAATGTTATTTTATGTATAAATATACTAATTAATGAAAACTGGGGTATCATAAATTGTGCATAGTGTAGTATAATAGTGTAATTCCCATTAAATGATGAGTGAAAAACTCAAACCAATATGAAAATATGAGAAAATAAGAACTACAATAATAACAATTATAAAGTAACAGTGAACTCAGTTATCCCAGCCCTGTTTAACAAATAAGATTGTTTGAAAGAAGAATGAGGGGCAAAATAACTATATATAAAAATGTTCTTAAACACAAACACTTGTTACACTTGTAACTTGAAGTGTACAATTCTATGAACATCATCTGTATATTGCATTGTGTATTCACCACTCAAAGTCACGTCTCCATCCATTACCATATATTGGACCCCCTTTATACCCTTTTCTACATTATCATCCTTCTTTCCCTCTGGGAACCACTATACTATTGTCAGAAGCTATGGAATGCTTCAATGCCTGGGAATGAGCCCTTTTCCCTGCCTGGCTCTGTTTTTTCCAGTTATTCCCATAGTTTACACTTGACACAACACGGGGTAAAGAGCCCCTATCCTCACTCGGACAAATACCTTATGAAGTGTGTAGGTATTTGCCATTTATTTTGGAAACCAACCCACCATATGAAATGTTTTAGAAGAGTATTTTATTTAAGTGGAGATAAAATTTCTTGACCCTAAAAAGTACTGTTAATAGATGTAGTGGACATGTATTCATCGTGCAAGCAATATTTATTCCCTCCTCTTCCCTTCCCAGCAAACCCCAGACTATTGTTTTGGGAAACCATCCTCCTCCATATGAATTTCTACTATGTGGTTTGAGGGCATATTTACACTACCCCTTTCTCCAGTTGTAAATATAGTCTCCTTGTCACAGTGATAGAATCAGAGATAGGAACGTATCCAGGCACAATGCATTAAGCTAGGCTAGCAGAAAGAAATACAAAACCTTTTGTTCTATGTTTGGAGGAAAATAAGATTCTTCTTCACACGTACAGATTACTACATGTAAAGTAATGACGTTTTACTATCAAGAGGGCCATCTGAGGGTAAAGCCATCATGTGGAGAAAATAAACTATATAGAAATGGAACTAAAGCCCTTATCAAATTATACATGATACCTGTCCTAGAAGTGAAGTGAGACAACATATTTCCACATTATTTAAGCTGGTTTGTATTCAGTTTTCTCTTATTTGTAACTAAAAGTTTCTCACCTGAGACAATGAGGCATATAAGAATACAAAAATAGTTAAATGCATTAGATCTGGGTTTTTTTTTAGTGTCTCTGCACCACAATTATAAAGAAAGTATTCCAATTTCGAATAGTGTTTTCAATGGAATACATTACATTTTAAGTGAAAAGAGTATTTTGTTAATGCAAAGCAAAACCACTACAAAATTAAGTTTGAGAAAGAATTAAGGGAGAAAGAAAACTTTCAATTTCTTAGCTCACTGCAGGGGAAGTAATTTCCATTTTCTCAATCTTTCCTCATTACATTTGATTTGTTAGCAATGGAGGAAGCTTCCATTTTTCAAATGCTCTGAAAGCTTTATGCCACTACGTGGCCTATATGTAAGTCAGTATTTCCATACTGATAATAAAGTGCTTGAAACCCACCAGAACACCTACATAATATTCAAATTGCCCTGCCATTGTGAAAGCTCATTTCTGCTGGGTGCTAAGTTAAGATATCACATTTGTCAAATGGTATAATCATCTTCTCGCCTGAAGACAAGAGCCCGGGGAACTTCACAAATGCCAGCCAGCAAAACCCTGATGAAGGCTAATATGGCCAAAAGGCAGGTTCCAGGAAAGATTGTGAGCAATCACTTGTTGCTAAAATTAGCTGAAAAATTCAAGTATTTGGCTCATTAGCATAAAGAGACAATAGGATTTACAGCCTAATTTGAAAACTCCCTTACTAAAAAAAAAGTAGACAGTCTTGGATTGAAATATGTGAGTCAGGAAGTTAAATCTTTCAAATTTGAGCAAGTAGTTAATCTCTTTAGGCCTCTAATTTTTCCTCTGTAAAACTGGGATAATAGCACCTACCCCATAGAGTAGTTAGGGGAATAATGTGAAATCTTGTAATATGTCTCTAAAAGAAAGTGACTGAACAAAATATGTAGCCACCTGACAAACTACGTCAAATGTTCAGCCTTAGTGTCAAGATTGTTCTGGTTTCCAAATCCAACTCAGATTGAAGCAGGAAAAAAAGGAAAGCTATTAGCTGGCATAGTCTGAAAAACTCAAGAGAGATGGCTTCCTAATGGCTTACCTGGGGCATTAAACTATACCGCACACCTGCAAACTCTGACGTGGTATGGAGGAAGCCCCTATAGACTTTCTCCTTAGCCTCATCACCCTGTTGTGGAAAGACAACTCAGTACTTCCAACCTCACTCCAACACTAACCAATCCAGAAGGTAAGTGAAGACCCTTTTCTCAGAGCCCCAGAAAATAGCTCCTTGTGGGATTATATGCTTCCCATGGGAACAGAGAAGTATCTGAGACCATGAAAGAGGAGAAACCGTGATTGACATAGATCTCTGAAACTGGGAGTGGGAGTCAGTGCTGCTCAAATCACATGGATGAGCCTGGGAGAGAGCTGATGCCCCAGTGCCTTGGTCAGAAAACTGCGGCTTGCGAGCCACATGCAGCTCTTTGGCCCCTTGAGTGTGTCTCTTCCACAAAATATCACGACCTGGGCGAGTCTATTTTAAAGAAGTGGCATTAGAAAAAGTTTAAGTTTAAAAAATTTGGCTCTCAAAAGAAATTTCAATCATCGTACTGTTGATATTTGGCTCTGTTGACTAATGAGTTTTCCGACCACTGCCCCAGTGAGGTGTGGAGGATGGAACTACCAAGAGAAGGGTAAATGAATACTAGGTGGCAAAAACAGCTGGTGACCACTAGAACCTTCTTCAAAATTTTTGTATCATCAAGCAAATTTGATGATAGCCTTTCATGTTGAAGCTTAAAAAGATATAACAGTACCTAGTATGGCACAGGATTCCTGGAGATACCTGTAACCCATATTCACTCTGAGGGGTATCTTGTAGCTAGATTTCATCTCACCTTCCTTTCTCCTCAACTCTCTATATCCCTATGGTCTTATGTTTCGATACCTTTTCCATATATTTTCAGTGTTATTCGCCATTCTTAAGCTGTTTTTATTTTCATATATTGAAGCAAGCACTGTCCTGAACACTCATCTTTTTTTTTTTTCCTCACCCAAAGGTATTTTCCATTGACTTTTAGAGAAAGTGGAAGGGAAGGGAAGAGACAGAGAGAAACATTGATGTGAGAGAGACATATTGATTGGTTGCCTCCCACACACACACCAACCTGGGGCCAGGGATCCAGCCTGTAACAGAGGGAGGAATGTGCCCCTGACTGGAATAGAACCCAGGACCCTTCAGTCCACCGGCCAAAGCTCTATCCACTGAGCCAAACCAGCTAGGGCACACTCATCTCTCTTCAATCCCCTCTCTGACTAAGTGTAATTGAGGAGAATTACGAGTAACTGTTTAATCATGAATTATATTTAGCAATTGGTAAATGAAGAAAAAGGAAACAATATATACCCAGGAACCTTTGAAATACAAGTAAAGCAGAAGTATTAATTTCCTGCACATTGATCTTCCAATATGCATATTTGCCAGCCTCTGTTCCACTGGCCCCATGTCCTGGGTGTCACATCCTGCAACACTGAACTGCTTGGAATCCCCACACCCAAGTCCCCACACTTGGTTTGTGCCTCCAATCACGTTTCATTGGCCTAGGACTTGATTACCACCTTTCTTTGCCTGGCTAAATATGTGTTTCTTCCACACTCAGCTCAGCCTCCAATACCTCTGAGTAGTTTATCTTGAACTCATCTCTTTGCTTCCTCTACCCCATTATGCATACCTCTCAGCAATTACCATATTTTGTTGAATTTTTGGTTTGTGAGTCAGTCCCTACCACTAGTCCCAACAATCCTTGAGAACAGGAAGTGTCATATGTATCTCTTAGCACAGTGACTGACAGGAGTAAGCAGTCGATAATGTTGATGGTTGAAATCTTTATTTAATGATTCATTTGCTGTTGCCATTTTACCCTGTAATTGCAAACTATACCTATAACCAATCAACGTGTGATAAATAGGCGCTGCTGATTTTTTTTCTTAAAAAAACACATTCATGAGTGATTTACAGAGAGAAGATTTAATAATAAACATGGATGTATTAATATTTTTCCTTACCCTTTCAGATATATTATGAATAAGGGAAAGCAGTGAGATACAGGGAGAAGCAGCCAGAGAAGGAGGAGATAAGAAAAAAGAGAGAGGACAATTAGAGGATAATATGAAACATGCAACAACAACAAAATCTGAAATAGCATTATTTGAAAATTTGATTTTCAGAATGGTTGTACACATTTTAATGCTGTTTACTTGAAAGTAAAACAAATAAAATTATCTCAACAATGACAAATGAGAACCATAAATTATCCACATTTTAAGCAGTCAGGACATCATCCTAAGTGTCTGTAAACAATTTGTATGCTGTATGGCAAGCACGCTCCATTGGGTACAATTATATGATTGTTTATGGAATAATTGCTCTCCTTGTCAAATGTTTGATTGAATATTTGCCTGCTCCCTGTAATATTTTCACTGAGTAATTGTCTGCTGTGGGTAATACCTTCACTCAGTAATTGCTTGTTCTGAATAATATTTTCACTGAGTCACTTCCCATTCAGCCTATTTTATCGCACGATTTTCTTGTTGTGAGTCATGTTACTATAAGTTCACTGAGAATTACTTGCTGAATTACATATTTCCTTTGTATTACTTGGGAACGAGATCTGAGTCCTTGCCCTACACCTTCTCTATGTTGATGAAAGATTATACAATAACTTTCTGTTTCTAAATTGTTTTCCAGCCATGTGGAACTCTGACACTGAACTCAGTGCTCAGTCATATAAAATACAAGTTCTGCTTTTGTGGGAGCTAATGACTTATTTAAAGGAAAATGAAGAAAGCTAACCTTAGTGCGGATTGATATGAAACATCATGGATAAGCTGTTCCCAAGACTCATTTGGAGGTTTTGGAATCCAAAGTTTTAATGAGACTGTAAGACTGCCCAATTTGACAAAACATATGCTGCCAACAGATCTAATAACTCTACATTTAATGCCATTGAACTAGCAATAAACTTACCCTTCTTCTTCTCCAGTGTCACGTAGCCTGGATAAGACAGAAGTAAGCACTGGGTAACAGAGCTCCAGCAGGAGCCCTCTAGGTGTGGCTTGAGGAGCAAGAAGGAGAACTAACATTCAGAGAGAACATGGCAATTTCCCCTTTCACTCCTTTTTCCCTTTTTTCCATTCTCTTCCACTTTACCCTCCGGTGAATTCCCCTCTGGTGGTCGCAGTGACCAGTAAAAGAGCTAACCGGAGCCAAATCTCTGAGGGATGGGAACCTTATTTTCCAATTAGAGGAGCTGAGATTCCTAGAATGCAGGGCCACCCGGCTACAATTTTTCTCTCTCTGTCCTTTAGTTGGTTGGGCCCAGAGGGTAACACAAACCCAAAAGTGCTCAGCAAAGTGGGACAAATAGAGTCCCAAGATTTTGGCCAGAATCCTGAAAAGGGGTTCATGAAAGCTATCCTATAAAGGGTCTGATCCTAATTAGCCTATCAAAGACTTTGTGAACTGAACTAGAGGTCAACTACCACCAGGTCGCTAACCGAACATGGAGTGTGGCACAAATTGGACATATATAAAGAGTACTACTTAGGATTTAAAAACTGAACTGACATGGGAACCACCACCTACAGAAGGGAAATTGAAATGTATAGCCTGAACCTAACAATTTCTCTAGTATAAAAAAATACTACATTCTCTGTAGAATTTAAATAAGACACAAATTTTATAATGTAATATTAAAATGTCCATACAATCTAAAATTACTCAGCATACAAAGATCCACAAGAACTTATACAGAAAAGGAGAATTAGCAGACGATAATTAGATACAGAAAACAGATTGGTGGTTGCCAGAGGTGGGGTCTTTGGGGTTGGGCCAAATGGGTGAAGTAGGTAAAAAAATACAAACTTCTAGTTATAAAATAAGTAAGTCATAGGATATAATGTACAATTAATAATACTCTATTGCATATTTGAAAGTTGCTAAGAGAGCAGATCTTAAAAGTTCTCAACACAAGAAAAGAAATTTGTAACTGTGTGGTAACATGTTAACTAGATTCATTGTGGTGATCATTTTTGCAAATGTACAAATGTCAAGTCATTATATTGTATGCCTAAAACTAACATAATGCCATATGTCAATTATACCCAAATAATAAAAAGCATAAACAACAATAAATAAATAAATACTTTTTCTAAAACTCTGAGCATTTAATGTCTAAGAGTTGCTATAACCCAGCTTTTGTAATATCCAGAAATATTTCTTGAAGTACACTGTCTATTTTAAGGCACAAAATAACCAGGTTGGCATTATTTAGACAAATTAGTGGCCTGATTATTCATTTTTTTGTTGTTTATTTTAATATCCTGATTTAGTAGAATTAAGTAGAGCCATGAATTACTTAAATCAAAAGGGCAGAGTATAATTGTCCTTCAGCATCAATAAGTTCTATTTTCCCTCTCAGGAAGATTAAGCTGTATTTATGCATTCTCCCTCTTAAGGAGGGAAGATGAATTGTTCTTTCTTCTCCATCCACATCCTCTAATAATGTTCCTCAATACCCATTCCAATAAGATTTACGTGAGGACATTAACAATGAAGAGTTTTATAAAAAGTCATTTTAAAAATTCCTGGCTCCATTATCATGAGAAATAATAGAAAGGAAAATCAAGCTATTTGGCACATTGTTCACTAAATTGTACATATCTAAATTATACTAGCCAGAAGTATATCATCATCACATTTCTTAACCACCTTTATTTTAATCCATACAGTTTAAATCAGATCAAACAATTAAGTTTTCATTTTAAAATGTTCATATTATAATATTCTGCAGTAAAATAATTGTAATTTTTTAAAAATCATTTTATCAATACAAGTTACAAGAATCACATGTTGTTAGGGAGTTACTAAGGGAAATCATGGTTTACAAAAGGTATTTATTGTTATCAGACAAAAGCCACCATGACTTTTTCCCCTCTCTGTGATTCCTGGTCTGCACATAAGGGTTTATTCAAAAAGCTATGAGGAAGCTTTAAAGACTCTTTAAAAAAATGGATTGAAGCAAAAGCATGGAGACAGTGAAACAAAAAATATATCTTCTATGATTGAAATGGATGTGGAATTATGTCTAAGAGGAGAGAGAATTATCTGAGGCTAGGTCTACCTATTTCAACCACATTTGTAAAATAGGTAGGACAGAAGTTCCTAATAGGATTAGAAGGAAAAAAAATAATGTCATAATTCCCTTGATATGGAGTTTAAGCAGATAAAAAGAAAAATTAGTAGACTATTGGAAACAAAACGGGGGCAAGGTAATTAATTCCAACCTGACTTGTGATTCCAGATCTCTAGATTTTAGATGAGTCCATCATGAAAACTTCGGTTCAGAGGGGTTAGAAAGGCACTCTATTAAAACCCACAAATTTCACAGAGGAAGTGTGTTCATGGAAAGAACAAAACTATGCAATTGAAGGTGCTTGAAACAGCCTATTGGTACTCAGTAGTTTTTTCAAGTCTGGTAAATGCATGTATCATAAAATGGTCTCTAAATTTTGTTTACACTTTTAAACATTTTTTCACGTAATTTTTAAATGTGTTCTTTTTAAATTTTGTGCATTTTTTGTGTACTTTTCAGACAGTTTGTTAAATTTATAATTTGTTCTCCATTAGTTATGCATGTTCTGCTCACTTGGCAATACTTTTATGAACTTTAATTTTTTCCCTTCAGGTTTTAGTCAATATTTTCAACTGTGGGTTAATGTATTAGTAATTTTTCTGGACTCTGGATTGCATTTATAATTTATAAAACATTTAAACATTGTTGCTTACTTTTTATTTTAAATTTTCACTTTAAATTTATTTTTATCCAGTGATGGCAATTTTAACCATCTATCAATTTTTCACCATTTTTAGTATCATTTATTTATATATAAGTTGCATTTCTCATAAAAACTAACATATTAACAATGCCTTTTTATTTGGTTTTTCTAAAAGGGTAATAAGATTTTAAATATTACAATTATACATGATGATGTAAAATAATATGATCAAAACCTATCTAGATCATCAAAACTCTTATGCTCAGAGACATTATTATACCTTACATTCTATTTATTGTTTTCATTACTTCCAAAATTTGACAAAGAATTTTTTATGAAGTGAACAAGGGATCATAGACTGATAGGGTGCAAAGACTGACTAACATGCAACTCATTTGTTGTTTTCACCAGTTCAATTTTTATAAATCTACTTTGTAATCTTTTAGCTCTTTTATTCAGACTGTGATTGTCCCGTAATCAGTGACATCAGGATTCAAAAATAAAGAAAGAACGAAATTGTGGAAAGAATGATTTTGTATGGTCACAGCTGTGAAGCTAAAATCTCGAAGCAGGATGTTGTCAAAGTAAATATAAAGGCTTTGTGTCAGACAGCCTCGCGTTCTGATATTTGTTCTGTTACATACTGGATACCTGGCCTTGGATAAACTAAGTTTTCTATAAAATGAGAGAGAAAAAATGTTAGAATTAGATAAATAGTGTATGTAAAAATACAAACACACAATATTCTATTAATGCCAATTACTTTTTCTTCTCTTACTCTCATTCAAGAAGTACATATATTAAGCACTATACAATAAAAGCACTATGGTGGGAAACTTAAGAGATGCAAACACAAATAAGATGTGACCTAAAGAACCTACAGACCAAATGGGAAGGTTAAAAAGATACACCATCTTTTCAAAAGGCAAGTAACATACAATAAATACTGACACACACACAAATGACACACAATAAATACTGTTGCCTGTTGAGTTGGTGGAGTTGGCCAGCTAGTTAACGGAATAGTTTAACTTTCAATTTTTTACCATCTTTGCCCTCCCTGGTGAGAGGCAGGCCAATACTGGGCGTGGGAGTAAATAAGCAGGGATGGTCTGTATTCCGTGGGAGCAAAGGGCATTCTCTAGGGGAAAGAGAGGTGGGAAGCGGAATGTTATGTCCCTCTTCACAACAAAACCAAAAATTAAAGGGCAGGGTTGTTACCAGAAAACTGACCCCAAAGAACTAGTTCTGGGGGTAACTGGAGCAAACCCAAAGACAAAGGAGTCCCTCAAGGAAGAATAATGAGCCCAGGTTTCAGGGTTGGGTGCTTTTAAGGTACAGGGATCTTTGGAAAGAAGTTCAAGATCTCCACAGCAAAGAAATTCCCTAAAATGACTATAAATGACTGACTCTAAGAATACTGGTTGTATCACTACTGTTAAGTTTGTTCCATTCTGTGAGAGGATGTACTCACTGATAGAGAGGTCTGACAAAAGCTCTCAAATGCATCACTGTTCACCTACACATTGAATGTCGCAGGAAAACAGGTTGGGTGATGTTTTAGCCAATTTTCAAATCTACTCATAAGTCTTGGTGCTAGCATGATATTAGCAAGACGTAATTGAAAGAAAGCTCCTTTATCTAAGCTGAATACATTAAGGTTTCCAAGCTGAATACCTGTTCCCACCTGAATACATTAAGGTTTCCTGCCATTCATCATAGCTCTATTTTGGGGATATAGCTTTAATGATCAGCATAGCTAAAACAGATCAGGCTATGTTAGCTCTTTCTCTGAGTCAACCTTTCCTCCAAGATACAAGGTAAGAGAAGGGGAAAGAGGTGTGCAGAATACTGACAAGTAACTGATGGAGATCCCATAAATTTTTTTAATATATCTTTATTGATTTCAGAGAGGAAGGGAGAAGAGAGAGAGAAAGAAACATCAATGATGAGAGAGAATTATCGGCTGCATCCTGCAGGATCGGGTATATGCCCTGACCAGGAATCAAACCATGACCACCTGGTTGATAAGTATACAATCAACCACTGAGCCATGGTGGCCAGGCCCCATAAATTTTATATGCTAAGGGAGTCAATACAGTTGCCTTCCTAAAATCAAATATGGTTTATTTTCCATTCACTGTAGCTTAAATTTAGATTTCCCAATGAATGTGAAATCCATTGACTACTAGATCATGGTAACCTGAGATGTGAATAAAAAACAGAACTGGGCTTCAGAATACACACAGAAAGAAAGAAAGAAAGAAAGAAGAAAGAAAGAAAGAAAGAAAGAAAGAAAGAAAGAAAGAAAGAAAGAAAGAAAGAAAGAAAGAAAGAAAGAAAGAAAACAAAACATGGTATGAGATGACCAAAGAAAAGAATATCAAAAGAGACATTTTATTCCACTCTTGTGTTTGCCCTGCCTCATTGTAAGATGCCACTTACTGCACTGGGCTCTTCCATCTACACTAGTTGATTACTTCTCCATTCATATAAATGAAGAAAATAGAGGGCCTTTAAAGTTAAATAATTTCCTTCTAAATCGTGGAGCATACACATAGCATATTGTTTGCTGAAAGATACCCTGAGTTTTTTAACTCCAAAATTGTCACTTTTCATCATTTTACCTGTCCTTTCTCCCATTTCCCCATTTCTTACTAGTCTCTTCCACCATGTCTCCTAGTTCCGTCATTTTGAAATTACGATTCTTCTATTGTATTTGTTAGAGAATATATAAGTATGTCATATACCTAAAACAATTGACAGAAGATAAGTAGGTATGTCACATACCTACAACCTTTGAAACCACAAAACTCAATTCACAAATATGGAGTCTTTCTTGTACCATAAAGTCTCAATTAGTTTGAATGTAAAGTTGAGTCACTGCTTTCAAGTTCATAGAGGATAGGAACAGGAGAAGTGATTATATCAAGATCCCTTGGGGAATATGGTCAAATATTGCAAAATCTATGTGGCAGTGCCAAGTAATTGGGACAATGGGTGGGCAGGGAACATGTTGATGAGAGTAATTTTAAAAGTTCCTGGATTCATTATATTGTTGTGTAACAAATTCCCCCCATACTTAGTCACTTTAAACAACATGCATTTCTTATGCTATAATTTATGTGGGTTATGAATCTGGGCACAGCTTACCTGAGTTCTCTGCTTCAGGGTTTCTCACGGGGCTGTAATTAAGGTGTCAGCCAGGGCTGGTACAAATCACATTCAAGGGGAGGGGATTATGCAGAAATGTGAGTACGGAGAGGCAGGAATCACTGGGAGCTGTGCCAGAAGCAGGCTATCACAGTCCCCTAGGAGACTGTAATACTCTCTTTCTAGCCTCTCCTTCCTCTTTGGTTTCTTTCCTTTTTCTAAATGACAGGCTGATTCTTTGCCAGCTTAAGTCTTCACTGAAAACACTTGGGAAAAACTTGAGAAGAAAACTTTGATCATCTAGTCTAGAATTGCTTTGTGGAAAAGACAAAGGGTTTGGGGATCTTACTCATGTTCTTTGTTTTCAGGAAGGGAAGAGCTAACAAGAGGTGGGGAAATATGAACTCCAAGTGAAAATGGAATTCTATTTCATTTTATCCATATCATTCCATTTTTCTATTGACAGAGCTTATTAACAGCTGAACACACATCAAATAAATCTAAATATGCCTGATCCTTAAAAATGTATGGTCATTCTGTTCAGTTAACTTTCCATCAGACCATGAAAAGCCATGTCAAATCTGGCCAGTTAGATTGTATGTGTAAGTCAGTATGAATAATAACTGAGTTACCTTTTTAGAAAGCCCACTAATTATTTTTGTACTTTGGTTCCCATGGTTACAAATCTTTACTTTAGCTATTCAGAATAAACTGATGCACAGGGAGTCCTTGCACGGGTTTACATTGTGAGCAATTCTAGAGTCTGGATCATTATGCGCACCTGAAAGAAAAATGTCTTTCTTCAGGGTTAGCATGTTGTGGCTCTTGCCATTGTCCCAAACCACTTTTAGTGTCTGAGTAAATTTTTATTTAAAAATCTCAATAGAAATTTAAGGTAACTCAGATGTTAACACAGAAAACATACTTTCAAAAACACCATTTTTATGCCAGTTGACGCAGCACACAACTCATATAAATATTGCTTTGCCTATGGTAACACTACAAATTCTGAAGGAAAAATTCTACAAGGCTGCTATATTTTTTGAAGTTTTTATATATTTAGGTTTGCCCTGAAGTCAGACTTCTGTATTGAGTCCTTTTGTTGGAACTGGAATGGATATAGCTGCTTCTTGAGCACCGTGCTCAGCAGGAAGGAGCAGGGGACACTGGTTTCAAGTCCATAGAGTTCTCCGGCTGTGAAAGATCCACATATGGAGTGCCTCATCCAGACCAGTGCCCATTCCTGAAACTTGCTGGGCCTCTGGAAGCCCACTCATGATCCAATGAGCACCATGATACTACTTAAAATCTAAGCTCATAGGCTTCTCCAAGTCTCTTGACGCCCCTTCCTTCCACTTCCTCTAAGTACCTGACATGTGGTTTCTTTTAGTTCCCCCAATACTCAGCCCTTGCCTGGCCCAGTCTCATACTTGTGTTTTCTCTGCCTGACCTTTTCTTTCCCCTAATTTGGGGCATTTCTTTCTTTCAGACCTCAACTTAACTGGCACCCACTTAAAAAGAAGCTTCCTGAACACCAATTATTAAACTCCTTATTTTCTACTATGAAAATCCATTTATTTCATCCATAATTCTAAGTCTTTTAAAAAAATTATTTCATATATGTTTGATGTTTAATTTCCCCAGCAGAATGTAAGCTCTACATCTGTCTTGTTCATTATTATATACCCTCTGTGCCTAGCACAGTGCCTAGCATATCGGAGTAACTCAAGAACTACATTCAAAAGATGTCAACTCATTTTGAATGCCCACTGTAGTCTGAGTAGGTATATTCTACGTGAAATTATCAGGAACTATTGAGGTTGAATCTGAAAGGAATATATGTATGAGATGATGAAAAGTTTTAAAATGTGTACATAGTATTATCTTATTCGTTTCAACTTGAATCAATGGATCTACCATTAAGGAGAAGAGTATGTTTGAGAAAGGGGCCTGTCTGTATCTAAATGGTGTGTGTATAAAGTCTTTGTAAATTATGAAACACATCTTAAGGAAGTTTAATTATTGATATAAGAGCATAATCTGAGGCTGGCATCTGGATGATACTTCTGGAATTCCTGCTACTTTTGAGAAAGAATGCCAAGAAGCCAGGAAGTTGACATGCAGCACAGGGAGCTAAAGAAAATGTACTTTCACTTATGGAGAATCCCTAAATGTCATTATATTTAATAATACAAACGAATCAGTAAAGGTTTAATGTACTGCTACCACTTTATCATTTATTTATCCTTTATCTACTAGTAGCTCTTCCTGAGAAGGAAAACATAATTGTTTCGGGGGAAAGAGGGTAGTGAATCAGATTAAAGATGTTATGAATTTGAATTCTGACTTATCCACTTTCTAGCCATGTAATCTTGGGCAAGTCACTTTTTCTGAATGTAATATTTTCTTTTCTTTTTTTTAATATATTTTATTGATTTTTCACAGAGAAGAAGGGAGAGGGATAGAGAGCTAGAAACATCGATGAGAGAGAGACATCGACCAGCTGCCTCCTGCACACCCCCCACCGGGGGATGTGCCCGCAACCAATGTACATGCCCTTGACCGGAATCGAACCTGGGACCCTCCAGTCCGCAGACTGACGCTCTATCCACTGAGCCAAACCGGTTTCAGCTGAATGTAATATTTTCTTATATGCAAAAGTTTTTGTTAAAAATAATATGAAATAATATGTAAAGAGATTTGAAAAGTACAAAGTGATGTAGAGAAATAAGTTATTGCTCTTTGAGGACAATGGAAAAAACCTTTGCCATTTCTTCTTAAAGTTTTTATCTAAATTTTTCATTTTTTGACCTGTTTTAGGTTGAACAAATCACATTTGCTTAAATACTGTGTATATTCCTTCTCTCTCTGCAGGATTTATGAGGTACTAATACATAGATTTAGATCTGCCTGTCGTGATTCACTCTAACATGGAATATTTGCCTTTCAAAATCTTCTTGATGTATTTTATGTTAAAAAAAAAGCTTATATTAATTTTTGCCTTTGTTTTAAGTTGGAATCTAATTGATTGCTCATGGATATTTTCTCTCTTTTCCCCCAAAATTGATGACATCTCAATCTATCCCAGAACTTTATTTTGTCATGAACTTTTATTAATCATGGCTTTCATATAGCACAGCAAGTAATAGCATATATACTTAGATTTTCAGAATTTGTTTTATGCATTCTTATTTCTAAAGTGCATAAAACCTTTACAAAAGACTGTTCAGAGATTTTTCTGGAAGAAAGGGAGAGATGAGAAAACTCAGCCAAATTACTTAGCAACCAATCTACATAACATTTCCCATATGTATCGCTTTGAAAGAACCTACCTGGTGGCCTCCCCCTGCCATCTTGTGTATGGATTTTTGGAACCCCAGGTCAATATCCCAACAGCTTTCCTTTTGCTACTGTCTTGAGCTTCCATTCCTATTTTAGTGGATTAGAGGGGTCCATTATGACTTTCACTGCCCTTGGTAAGGGGAAGCTGACCACCCATCACCAAGTAATCCAATCCAGTGCAATCATCAAGACCACAGCTGGCTGAGCCAGTGATGGCAGCTGACCTAAGGGTAGCCAGGTTATTGGCTTGTTCATAGCTCATTAAGTGTATTTATGAGACGCTGCTGGCAAATTACTATACTAACTTCTTGGGAAGTTTGAATATGAGCTAAGAATCAGAAGTAGGAGACAGAATCTAGAGAACACAGTCAGCAGAAACCAGGAGTAGTAAACACAAGGCAGGAAAGTACACAATGGTGATTTTCAGTAACAACAAGAGGAAAAGAAAAGGGTGGCCAAGTCTGTCTGGCCAATGATAACAATTCCTGAGGCAGCAACCATTAGAGTGATTACTGAGTGTCTATTATTGCCGTGAGAGTAGCAAAGCTATGGCTTTAAACTGTTTTCCTCTCTTTGTATCCTTAAAAAAAGACCCCTACTGCCAGAGTTTACCACGTGTGCCTCCATCCTTGCAATGGATAAGAACAAAGTCGACACATCTGATACCGCCCATGATTGTGATCACACTCACTCCTTGTGCACTGACTTCAGTAAATGACTCCCTATCTTGGTGCTTCGCCCGATACTATAGTCCTAGAGTACTAGACCTACATCATGTTCTCCCCAATAATCCATGGACTGGATTCTATCTCCTAAATCCTGATATTTTTGTTGGATTCTCATTACTTCTGCCAGATCTTTCTGCTGCCAGCTGGCTTGCAGGACTATACCTATTACCTGCTGCCAAGTTTTCTGAATTCTTGTTCCACCCACCTGAAAGCAGACCTTCCAGATGGTGATGTGTAGGATAACCTGTAGGCGGCTCTCCATGAGATGGTGCAGACTTCCTGTTACCTATTCGCTACTTTCCCTACATTGCTTGCTGCATCCTGCTGCGCTTTGTTTCTGATCTGCCCTGGGTTTGACCTATCTTGATAATCAGTGTACCCCCTATACTATCTCTCTATAATACTGCCTATTACACTGCTCATTAGAGGTGAATTCCCTTTCACCTTAAGCCAATAATTGCAATTACTGCTTAACTGGCATGATATCTTGGGTTGCTCATCCTTTCAATATAGCCTATAAGACACTTTTATTCGTGTTTAAATGAGACTTTAGGGACTTGCCCATATTTAAAAACCATTAAGTAAAATATTTAAGTGGAACTTCTTATCCAGGTGGTCAAGGTCCTCTCCTGTCTATCTCTCCCTCTGCCTATGTGAACCCTCTGGCCCAACTAGAAAAGTCATGCTGACTACTTTCTAAAACTACTTTAGCTGTTCCTTTTCCTTGTCCTTAAGTATTATGTTCTGCTATATTACAATATCCCCTATTGGAATATCACAATACCTAGCAATTGAAACCCTACTCAAGAACTATGTAATTTATTAATTCAAGCCAGAGATAGTTTTGAGTGACCACCCTTTGCCAGACACAATGTCAGAAGGTAGTTATTCAAAGAGATATATGACTGCTTGCTCTCAAAGAGTTTACAGCCTGAGCAGGAGAGTAAAACATGAAGCAAAGAAATAACTGAAGAGCACACAATAGGGAGACTACTGATAGCATCACATCCCATATACATGAAGCCTAATATTTAGTATTTAGTACTATTTTAATACAGTTTTCTGACTAATAAGATTGTCTAGTGATGATAATCAATTATAATCCTATGTTGAAGCCACAGATCTGTTTTTAAGAAGAAGGGTTACTGAGCAATGGCCACCAGCACTTTTATCAAAAGAGACTATAATGAGTTTTCCCCTAACAAACCACAAACCTGCTGTATCATCCTGGGCTACTTTTAAATGGATGTGGGTTTGCAACTCCAAAGGATAAAATTAAAACATGTGCATTCTCTCACACTGGCATTATTTATCAAAATAATCCTATCTAGCACCAGAAAGAGAATAAACAGAAAAAGCTTCAAGAATGATGATCCTCCATCTAAATCTTTATTTCATGATATATAGATGGTTGTCAGTTTATAGGGATGAAGATATTGTAAATTAAGTAAGTTATAAGAGGAAAAGTGTAAATATTAAGATGGTATATTGTATATATAAAGAACCGCAAATGTCAGAAAGGGAGTCATCGTGTAAGATGGAGATGAAAAGAAGAAAGACAAAAATCAGATTATTGTCTTGCAAATAGAAAATGACATGGTCAGTATTAGTATTAGAAAGGTTGGCCACATCTCTCCTATCTGTTCCCTTTTCACTACAATTCTTGTGTCTTCCTCTACTGCAAGCATGTCAAACTCAAAGGCCAACATGGGCCAAATAAACAAGGCATGTGGCCCACAGGCTGCAAGTTTGACATGCTTGCTCTACTGTCAATTATATAGAGATCATAAAACCCAAACTCTTCCTCAGTATCACTATAAAGCTGCTTCCTCATCCTCATCTTTACTTTCCAACTACAGTTTTTTAATATTTATAATGTCTTGCCCCCCACACGTTGGAAGCACCTATTTTTTAAAAAATTGTAACAGTAATTATTCAACAAATGTTTGTTTGGAGTGGATACTGCAGAGTGCCACCAGATCTCCCTTTAGGACCCAGGCACTCATTCCCCTAGCTTCCGGAAATGTTGGAAACTCACATCAGTGACCTGTCCATTAATCTAATTCTGTAGAAGGAAGATGCCTTTCTGAACATTTGCTATATTTCTAGGAGCAATTAGCACACAGTAATTGGTACATGTGTAGGTACCAACGCTGGTCCCTTTTGTCTACAATCAGGACAATGCTAAATCCAGCTCCAGAAAAGCCTGTGGACTCAGTTAAAATGCAGTTTGCAACTACATCTCAGTTCACCTCTTTCTGCCCAAGGATGCCTCCCTAATCTCCCACAGGTTCTAACTCTGATAAACGGACTTCCAAATAAACTTCCTGAATGCAAATCTCAGAATCTGTTTCCCTGAGAATACAACCTACAACACTGTTCAATGCCAATCATGGTGATGGTGTCAAAATGGAAAGCTCTGAAGAAATTTTATTTATGATTAAGATCATAATAACCCACCCAATATGCTACAAGGAGTGTCATGTCTGGAGATGTTGCAAAGAACAGGTCACGACCTGGGTAATGGCAGTTCAGCCTCCCCGTTCTGGAGGCAGGAGAGCCTGCTAAGGAGGAGGCCTGCTGGCTCTCCATCTTGCCAAATGCTCCAGGATTAAGTGCAAATTGGAGCGATCTTGTTTTGCCCAGTCCAGTAATTTATAGATCCAGAAAGCAGTAAAATCACTTTTTCTCAGATGCTTTCAAAACAAAATTAATTCCTGGTACCATGGTCCTCTTTAGAAGAACAGCAGGCTAGATGGTGTCTTAAAAGTTCTTTTCAGGCAAAAATTAATGTCAGCATTAAAATTGATGCAGTTTGAGCTAGAAGCTATTTTAGTCCTTATCAAGAATGCATTAAGGTCCTCAATAAATTTGCTTGGGGTATTTCCTGGTATCAGGACTACTTATTTATTGTGGGTAGGCATCATCCCATATATATTAAGCCTACATCTTGATACTATTTTTAATACAGTTTTCTGACTAATAAGACTGTCTAGTGATGATAATCAATTAAAATCCTGTGTTGAAGCCAGAGATCTGTTATTTAAGATGAAAGGTTACTGAGCAATGGCCACCACCACTTTGATCAAAAGAGACGATAATGGTTTTTCCCCTGACAAACCACAAACCTGCTGTATCATCCTGGGCTACTTTTAAATGGATGTGGGTTTGCAACTCCAAAGGATAAAATTAAAACATGCACATTCTCTCACACTGGTATTATTTATCAAAATGACAGTGTGGCCATTTTTCTTACAGGTTAAAATGGCACATAGATGATAATTACTTTAATCTATTTTTTAGTTCACCATAAGATGCTTGAATTGCTGATGTAATTTTGATGTCAATCTTTATTTATAGTCAGAAGTCTCCCATGGTGTAAGGCCTGGTCATTCATAAAAAAAGCTAGGTAGAATATCTATTCATAGACTGTGTCAATGAGGAGTAGATACCCAATTTAGAAAGTAGAAGTAGAATAGAAAATAAAACTTGTTAATTCCCTCTCAAACTTTCCATGCTATCTCTTAGATTAACCTTCATGTAAATAAAGTCATTTTTCTTTTTATTAGCTTAAAAAATAAGTTCTCCAGACGTGCTAATTTTATCTGGATATTTAAAAAATATTTTTTACCATTCATTCAATAAATATTCACCTTGTATGTTCTATGAACCAGCATTGCTGGCAAGGGACATATGGGTAAAGGACCCTATGTTATAGATTCCATTTGAGCAGTGTGACCTTGACTGGTTTCTTCATTGTTCTATGTCAGTGATTTAAAAAAGTAGACATTCCCTAATTGTTTATTAAGTAAATAAGCAAGACATGGTCTCTGACTTCAGCTAATTTGGGACCTGATAGCAAAGTTATCACTTTAATGTGTGAAGAGCCCTGCTTTTCCAGCTAATCACTCAGAATATGACACAACTCCTGTCTTATCTTATATTAAAAAACTTATCTTTGAGCTCTCTCATTCTCTCCAACTGCACCCAAAGTGGGGTGAGAGCCAGAGCCTCTTCTTTGGGACACAGACCACTGTACCACCTAAATGATTACCTCTCTGGCTTGCTTTTGTTTCTCCCAGGCCAGAAAATGAGTAACTATCCTGGAACAAGAGTAAAAAATATGGGCCCAGAAAATTTTCTTTAAAATCTTATGGATTCAAGGATCACAGCCTGAATTGACTGCTTTCTCACTTACTTTGCATTTTTACTATTACAACTCTACTTTGAGACACTGGGAATCTAATATCTATGAGGAAGAATGGTGAGCTAAACAAAAAAATGGATTTGCATTTGCACAGAAAGAAAAAAGAAATCCCTTATTATTTTAAACTAGAGGCCCAGTGCATGATTGAATCATGCACGTGTAGGGTCCCCTACACGCTTTCGCTTTCTATCGTGGGGGAGCTGGGTGCCTGTCCGCTGGTGCACCAGGCCTTTCAGAAGCCTCCGACACGGCGGAGGCTTCCAAAAGGCCTGGTGACGGAGCAGACAGGCACCCAGCTCCCCCGCTTTTGATGGTCCGAAGTGGGACGTGAGCTCGCTGCCCCAGAGGCCCCTTCTGTTCCGCAGCACAGCCATGGCGCAGACGCTGAGATCGCGCCGCCACTGGCGACACGAGCTCAGCGTCCCACTGGCCCAATCGGCTACCCCGGCCACCCCAAGTCCCACCCCCTGCGCCTCCCGCTGGCCCAATCGTGGGCGTAGCGGAGTGATGGTAATTTACATATTACCATTTTATTAGGTAGGATAATAACCCAGACACTGTATTACTTCTATTTTATAGATGAGAACATTGAGTCTTACAGAGGCTAGCAACTTGTTTATATTTACTTCCCCAAATTCTTGCTCTTATCACTTGACTAACATTAGCTCCAGTTTTAGTGATGAAAATCCAAAGCTTAGAGAAATTAACTGATTTATTCAAGATCATACTATTAATGCACTGCAGACCCAGAATTAGAAGCCAGATTTTCTACTACAGTGGTATTTCCACAATGCCTATCCCTTTTCACCTGCTCTAGACTTCTCATTCACCTAAGAAAATGGTAGTAGTCTTGGAAGTGTTTCATGAAATCAATGGAGTTAAATTTTCAGTTAAAGAAAATATTTCATTATTTAACCTTACCATAAAATAGAAATTGTATTTCCACAGAAATCATCCACATTTACTTCTAATTTTATTATTTGGTTTCAGAACTGATTTCAGGGCTACACATTGATAATACAATAACAATGGTGATTATCCAATGTACCTCAAACAATACCACATATAAATGTAAAGGTTACTGAATATTTCTATGATTGCCACAACAGGAAAACAATGTCTTCAGTGTAGAAAATGCCTGAACTGATACCCTGGTATTATGAAAGAGCTAGCATACCTTCCAACGTGCCTGCTAGTTTTCTGGGAATGTTTTTCTCCACAGCTGCGTCTGGTCCTCAGAGCTGCCAGAGAAGATCTATTGTAGATTCTCTGTATGAAAATAATTAACCTAAGGAGAATAACTGAGGACAAGAGAGAGTTCCCTTGGTAGACACAAACATTCACACTTGACTCATGATAACAAGGTAGCACTGACAGTTGAACTCTATTGAAAGAAAATCCGCTTATATATTTGCAGTCCATAAGCACCTGCTGCTTCTTTTTCCCCACCCCATTCAAAATTAATGGCTTTGTTTTTTTTATTGTTTTTTAAGCAACTCAGAAATCTCCACAGCAACAACCAAAGTATGAAAACTACATTATAACTTTGAGTTTTGGAATTTTCAGAGTAAAAATTAAAAGCTATATGTTAAATCTTTTTTCTTTGATGAACCATAAATAAATGTGTATTCAAAACATATTTTAACCCACCATGGCCAATGTGACTCAGTTGGATGGAGCATTGTCCCATACATGGAAAGGTCATGGGTTTGATTCCTGGTCAGGGCACATAAATAGGTTTTAGGTTCCAGCCCTGGTCAGGAGACATATCGGAGGCAATGGATCAATGTTTATCTCTCACATCAATGTCTCTCTCTCTCTCTCCTCTCTTTCTCTCTCTCTCTCTCTCTCTCTCTCTCTCTCTCTCTCTCTCTCTCTCTCTCTCTCTCTCTCTCTCTCTCTCTCTCTCTCTCTCTCCTCTCTCTCTTCCTCTCTAAATAAAACATCCATAAACATATCCTTGAGTGAGGATTTTAAAAAGTACTTTAAAAATAATATTTTAACTCAAATAATTTTTCTTATAAAAAAAGAAAAACTAAAAGCAGCAAAGTATGTGGTTCCACAAACTAGACTGAGCAACTTGTATGAGGCTATGATCTTATTTATAATGTTTGCATCTCACTCTAGCAACTTACAATGTCCTAATTGAGGGTATTTTTACTCTAAGTAAATAAAAATTCATAACACTTCTGAATTGATTTTCAAAAACATCAGCTAATATGTTAGTGTTTGGTCTTCACCCTCTCAGGGTACATTAGGGTGATACCTAAGGCACTTGGTCACAGAATGTTTCTCCCAGAGACTTCCAAAAAGGAATTTTAATTATAATCTGAAAAAAATAACTTAAAATGATTAATGGCGTATTTAAAACATATTTTTAAATAATTTCCTAAGGAAGCAAGAAAATAAAGAATGTTCATAAGCTGAAAACAGAAAAAGAAGATACTTGGCTTGAGTTGGTAAACACACAATACAATAGACAGATGATGTATTATAGAATTGCACACCTGAAATCTATATAATTTTATTAACCAATGTCACCCAATAAATTCAACTGAAAGTAATATGTTTGCTTAGCATCGACCTATGAACCAAGAAATCACAGTTCAATTCCTGGTCAGGGCACATGTCCATGTTGCAGGCTTGATCCCCAGTGGGAATGTACAGGAGGCAGCCAATCAATGATTCTCTCTGATCATTGATGTTTCTATCTCTCCCTCTCCCTTCCGCTATGAAATCAATAAAAATAGTTTTCAAAGAAACAATCGTTTTTATTAAATTTGGCATGCATATATCTGGGGGAAATAAGAAAAGAAAAAGAAAATACCTGGGAAATATAAAGAAGCCTAAAGCAAACTTTGTTTATGAAACTGTAGGGCACTAAACTAACTAAACTAAAGAAGCATAAACTAAAAGAGTGATTTTTAACTGACAACCACAATAAAAAACAAAAGCAGTGGAAGATTCCTTAATGTGCATGTAAATATATAAATATCAATCTAGAATTCTATACAAGCAAAGCTATCTTTCAAGAATAATAATGAAATTTTGTTTGTTTTAGCCAAAAAAACTAAAAAATACCACAAACTCTCACTAAATAAAATCCTAAAAGTTCTGCTTCACACAAAAATGAAATTATTATAGAAGTGCTGAGATGTAAATATGTTATGGTGGGCAATAATTTTGGTAAATCCATAAAGCCATTGTTTTGAAATAATAATAATAATAATAATAATGTCTAATATATAGCATTAAAATGAAGCCCTGGCTTGTTTGGCTTAGTGGATGGAGCATCAGCCTGTGGACTGAAGGGTCCCGGGTTCAATTCCAGTCAAGGGCACATGCCTGGGTTGCAGGCTCGAATCCCAGTGAGGAGCGTTGCAAGAGGCAGCTGATCGCTGATTCTCTCTCATTACTGATGTTTCTATCTCTCTCTCCCTTCCTCTCTGAAATCAATAAAAAATATATATTTTTTTTTAAATGAAGATTAAGAAAAAACACTAGACACAAATAGACTATAATTCACCTGGGAAGTTTTGATCACAGTTAAAGCATTTTAGGGTGCCATTATATTTCAAGTAGTAGATAATGTTATTGATCAGCTTCGGGCATTATTTAGTTAAATATGCATATGAAACTATCTAGGATAATCATTAAAAATAAATATAAAGAGTGTAATTTCTAAAATAGTAAAGTATAATAATGAAGAGCCAATGAGAAAAATAAACCAACAAAATAAAAGAAACAAACAAAAAAAAAATGCAAATCAATAACCCAAAAGAATACATAAAAGAAGTACAAGAAACAGAAAAGTTAAAAAAGAAAAGATAATTTAAAATTTAGAAATAAAGCCAAATATATCAATAATTATAAAAGAGATAAACTAATCTTTAAAAAACAAAAAACAAAAATGCCTCACCAACATTTTCAAAAATCCAGCTGTAAGTTATTTATAAGAGACTCTATTAAACACATCTAGGCACAGAAAAATAAAATAAATATGTACCAGGCAAGTGTAAACCAAAGAAAACTTGTGTTGCATTATAAATGTCATATAAAATAGATTTAGAGACAAAGCATTGCTCTAAGAAAAATATCTAAGAAAAACAATTGTGAAAGTTCAATTCATCAGAAAGATAAAGGAATTCTAAATATTTTTGCATAACAAAACCTCAAATTATGTCATCCAAAATTGACAGCTTTGCAAGGGAGAGACAAATTCTAATTTAATAGCATAATGGAAAATGGTAAGACATGTCTCTGGAATTGATAGGTTAAGCTGACAAAAAAAACAAACAAACAGTAAAATCCACAATATTTTAACACTGCACTTAACAAACTGTAAAGAACATACAAAACATTACATGAATGTATAACAATGAGAGACTACAATTTTCTTCTACACTCACAACAAATATTTTTTTTAAGGTTAACAATGCCAGGCCAGAAAGCAATCCTCAACAAATTAATAATAGGTACCATCACAATGCAATTAAATTAAAAATCAATAAAAAAAACTAAAAAAATTTTAATATGAAATTTATAAACATATTTTATATATCTATGGACCAAAAACATATATCTATCAGCAAACTGAATCTAGCATTGTATAAATAATATCAAGTAGAGCATGAATAACAGGTTTATCTAGAAATGCAAAGTTGGTTTAACATGAGAAAATCTATTAATGAATATCTCCAAAATAATCAATTATGAATTAAAAAGTCAATCATAATCTTAACAGATTCAAGAAATGCATCCCATAAATTTTAATATCATGATTTAAAACAAACCTTAGTAAATTAAGAATAGAAGGAAAGTTCCTTAGCACAACAAAACCTTCAACAAACATCTTAAACATATGACATTGAAAATTTTTCTTTATAATCCAGAACCAGCTAAGGATGCATATCATCACCATTTATGCTCAGTAGTGAACTGAAGATTCTATACTGTGTAGTAGAACAAGAAAAGAAATAAAAGGGTAAGGGTTAGAAAGGAAGAAACAAAGCTATGATTGTAGGAGAAATAAAAGTGTCTACTCTCCAATAGACTATCTAGTAGAATCCTCATATTATTATTACAATGATAATGCACACATTTTTATATGTGGCAGAGTGCTGTTAGGCCGTACCATAGTTCTGTGCTTTTCCTAGCCTGTGGAACATTGGACACTAATATATAGCTACCAATAATCATTCTAAATGTAAATGGCTTAAATACTCCAATCAAAAGATATAGGGTAGCTGCATAGATAAGAAAACAGACCCATATATATGCTGTCTATAAGAAACACACCTCAGAATGAAAGATACACACAGACTAGAAGTAAAGGAATAGAAAAACAAATTTCATGCAAATGGAAATGAAAGAAAATCTGGAGTAACAATACTTATAGCTGACAAAATAGACTTCAAAATAAGACTGTAGTAAGAAATAACAAAGGACACTATCTACACTAATAAAAGAGAAACATACAAATTGACTGTACCTCCGCTATGCCCACAAGCCATGCCCACCAGCCAATCAGGAGCGAGTATACAAATTAACCCAACAAAGATGGCTGCAGCCACGGAGTGAGCAGGAGGCTTGGGTTTCCCCAGGATTGGAAGAAGCCAAACTTCCCACCAGCCCTGGCCAGCCCTGGCCTCCGCTCAAGACTACAAAGTTTCAATTATAGAAGATAAATAAATCCCAACAAAGATGGCAGCAGCCATGGAGCTAGAGAGAGCATGAGGCTTGGGTTGCCCCCAGCGATGGAGGAAGCCAAGTTTTCCACCCACCCTGGCCGGCCCTGGCCTCCACTCAAGGCTACAAAGTTTCAATTATAGAAGATAAATAAATCCCAGATACCAGGGTCTCCACTTGGGTCGCCAGGGGGCGTGGCTGGCCTGCAAACCACCACAGGCCCCTTGCCCAGGCCACCCCATGCCCCAAGGGAACCCCCACCCTGATCCGGGACACCCTTCAGGGCAAATCAGCTGGCCCACACCTGTGCACCAGGCCTCTACCTATCTAATAAAAGAGTAATATGCAAATTGACCATCACTCCAACACACAAGATGGCTGCCCCCATGTGGCCAAAGATGGCTGCCCCCATGTGGACTTAAGATGGCCACCACAAGATGGCCAGGAGGAGAGGGCAGTTGGGAGGGACAGTTAGGGGCAATCAGGCTGGCAGGGAGCAGTTAGGCATCAATCAGGCTGGCAGGAGAGTGGTTAGGGGCTGATCAGGCTGGCAGGCAGAAGTGGTTAGGGGCAATCAGGAAGGCAGGAAGGCGAGCAATTGGGAGCCAGCAGTCCTGGATTGTGAGAGGGTTGTCCGACTGCCCGTTTAGGCCCTATCCTACCGGGATCGGGCCTAAATAGGCAGTTGGACATCCCTCGAGGGGTCCCAGATTGGAGAGGGTGCAGGCTGGGCTGAGGGACACACACCCCCATGCACAAATTTTATGCACCGGGCCTTTAGTAGAACGATAAAGGGAGAAATCCAACAAGAATAACCCTTGTAAACATGTATGCACCCAACATAGTAGCACCTAAATATTTAGAGGAAATCTTGATGTACATAAAAGGAGAGATTGACAGTACTGTAGTCATAGAAGGGGATTTTAACACCCCATTGACATCAATGGATAAATCTTCCAGACAGAAAATCAATAAGGAAATGGTGGCCTTAAATGGTACATTAAATCAGGTGGATTTAATTGATATCTTCAGAGCATTTCACCCCAAAGCAACAGAATATACATTCTTTTCAAGTATACATGGAACATTGTCTGTGATAGACCACATATTAGGCTCTACATACAAAAACAGCCTCAAGAAGTTTAGGAAGATTGAAATCATATCAAGCATCTTCTCTGACTATAGAGGTATGAAACTAGAAATCAATCACAAGAAAAAAACTAGAAAACACCCAAAGACATGGAGGATAAATAACATGTCACTAAACAATGACTAGGTTAACAATGAAGAAAGAAACCAGCCCTGGCCAGTGTAGCTCAGTTAGTTGAAAAGTTCAAGAGTTTGATTCCTGGTCAGGGCACATACTTAGGTTGTGGGTTTTGTCCCTGGTTGGGAGCACAAGTACAAAAAGCAATCTCTCTCTCTCTCTCTCTCTCTCTCTCTCTCTCTCTCTCTCTCTCTCTCTCGTGTCTTCTCTCTAAAATCAATAAATATATCCTCAAGGGAGTATTTTAAAATATTTTAAAGGGAAGAAATCAAAAGATGCTTTAAAACAAATGAAAATGAGAACAGCAATCTTAAGAGGTAAATTCATAGCACTGCAGGCCTATCATAAGAAACAAGAAAAATCTCAAATAAACAATCTAACTTTACACTTAAAGAAACTTGAAAAAGAACAACAAACAAAGCCCATAGTGAGTAAAAGGAAGGGAATAATAAAGATCAGAACAAAAATCAAGAAAAAAAGAGAGGACCCAAATGAATGAAATAAAAAATGAAAGAGGAGAAGTAACAACTGACACCAAAGAAATAAAGAAGATTGTAATAAAATAGTATTAACAACTATATGCCAACAAATTGGACAAACCAGTGGAAACAGAACTTTTACATCACCACAGCATGTTCCTTGGAATAGCATTGCAGATGATAAACTGAAGTATCTGGTGCCACTTGCAGCTAATTTTATTTGATTAGTAAAGACCGTTATAAATCACTGGTGAAATCAATCCTCAATTTAGAGTCTCGTGTAATAATTAAGAAACCTTATTTTACAATTATTTGTGTTAATTATTCCCAGGCAAATTTTATAGGCGATCACATCTGTATGTTTCAGTTCTAATATCAGAAAATTACAAAGCACCATATGTTTTTAGGACAGTGGGTAATTTGAGATTTCCCAAGCCATCATTTCTTAGCATAATCACATATTATTTATGCAAATTACACTGTCCAGACTCCCAAAGTAAAGTCTACACAGCAAAACTGACATTAGGTCAAGCTGACGTTCAAGAAATTTGTGCTGTGAAGGCAGCTAATCCAAACTAGTCAAACCAGTTCCTTAGTCTAGATTTTTCTGAATAAATTTTTTATATTTAAATGTATTACTTTTAACATATAATTCTTTCCTTGACTTCAGCTCATTGTAACTGCTTTTTCAATGTCTTTGATTAATTACAGATACCATCCTGATTCCCTGTCCAAGCTTCTCCTGGCTACAGGTCAGGTACGTGCAGGTGGCATGCTTCCTTCTTGTCTGTCCTCCCAGGCCCTGGCCCTGGGGACCACTCATTGTGTTAACACATTAGCTTTCATAACCTCGGAGGAATCCCACTTGCTCCTAGGATCTGGCCTAACACTATTTAAATATCCTAATCTCATTGCAATCTCATAGGACCATTACAATTAGTCCTATGTAGTTGGGCACTAAAAAGAATATCAAGAAAATAGAATGCCTTTTATAAAAGAAGTAGGGGCCCAGTGCATGAATTCGTGCACCTTGAAAGGAACTGTGGGCCGCAAGGCTGCGGTGGGCACAGGGGCTGGTCTCAGCCCATTCCGCACACCCCCACCCAGCCCCTCCTACCGTGGCCTCTGGTCCCCTCTCTGCCGGCAGCCCTGCTCCCATTGTGCCACCACTCCCATGCGCTGACGATGCTGGCCCCGCTTGCACCCGCTGATGGTGTGGAGTGATTGGGGCCAGCACCAGCAGCGGGTGAGAGCAGCGGCTGCTGCCCTGATCACCCCTCAGGAGCAAGGGGAGGTGGAGAAGCCCTCAGGAGCAATCAGGGCCAGCAGCCGCCGCTCACACCTGCTGACAGTGCCAAGCGATCAGGACCTGCACCAGCAGCAGGTGCAAGCAGGGCCAGCGCCGACAGCAGGTGCAAGTGCTGGGCTAGACCATGGCATGCGGAGCAAAGAATTTTCAGTAACCACCAGAGGCTCACCCCAATGACAGCGACCGGCACCCCACCTTGGTCTGGCGCCCCCACTCACCTGCTCCACCATCCCACCACGGCCGATGCCCGCCATGTTCCGCGTGTGCCCCCTGGTGGTCAGCGCATGTCATAGTGACCGGTTGTTTGGTTGTTCTGTTGTTCCACCGTTCAGTCTATTTGCATATTAGGGTTTTATATATATAGATGGGGAGGAGGGAGGAAGGACAGTGGTCATTTCCAGGGTTTGAGATTTCCTGAGGGCTATTGTAAGGTAGTGATGAGGGAGCTGGAAGACATTTGAAAGTCAGAATTAGGAGTTGAAAGAAGCTGTTTAGAGATTGCCTAGCTCCAAGTTTCTACTTAACAGATAAATAAACTGAAGCTCGGAGAAGGCCAGAATATGAAGGTACAGTATAGTAGTTAACCATGGACTTTTGAAGTCAGAAAATCAAATGCTGGCTCTGCTACTTAGTGGCTAAGTGAAGTCTGGCAACTTATTTACCCTCTCAGAGTTTCAATTTTCTCATTTATATAATCCAGTAACTACCACATAACTCATTTGCAAAAATTAAATGAGATCATGTATTTCAAGTGTTAGAGCAGAGATTGAGAAATCTAAATTTCAACTCATGGGGGTGATAATGATGATGGTGATGATCATGATCGTAACATGGTCACCCCAAGCAAGGTAATGAAAGAAATAAAACTTGAACTCAAGTTTAGGGCTCCTAGTCTGATGCTCTAATTTGTGCATCAGCTGCTTGCATTAGTTCAACAAATACAACTTGTTACTAGTTTACTTTTTATATAAATAGACATGAATCTTACCAGGGTCTAAAAATGAATGTCTCTAAGATTGTCAGAGGTACACAGGATGAAGTCACCAAACTTCATAGTGTCTCTTTACTATGGATTATGTATTAATTTATCAACAACTCATTTCAGGACAAGGTTATGGTTTTTCATTCTGGATGAAGTTGAAGTCCCCAAAGCCACTTGGCTTGAGTCAGGGGCACACACCTTGTTTTCTGTTAGAATCTATTATTTTCCTGTTTTACTTTGTTTTGAGTTATGTTGCACTGTGCCCATATGTTGTTTCCTCTGCCCTCTCGGGGTCATTCCATCCCAGCTCACCAGACAGCAGCTGCTTTGGTCTCCTGCAGGCATCTATTCTTGGCCTGTGCCCAAACTAGTGCCACAGCAACCCGATTCCATGTAGGAAATTGGCTATTTCCCAGAACTTTGTTGTTTTGGTGCCCTTAAATGTCTGGATTTTGTACCTCTGTGGATCCCTGTTTCAATAAAAAATACACTGGAGAATTTACATTGTGTATCCTGAAGTACCAAGGACACCTGGGGAAAGGTATCTTTCCCCCACTTTCATATTCATTCCAGATTTAACGCTATCAACCTAAAACATCCACTAAAATGAAACTTGTGCATCCATTCAAATATATGTAGAAACTTACAGTTTTCTTAAATTTTGAGATATTCTCTTGGAAAACTGTCTTCTTATAAAATTCTATCCATTTATCAATTCCCAATCTTGTTAAAAAATCTGGATTTACAATGTTGCATTCAATATTGGAAAAGTATTTTTTTTTTAATCTTTCATCTCCTCAGGAAAACATAGGACTATTGAGTGTCTATTACATCCTATGGATAACTTCCATCTTAGGCCACAGTGTTAAGAGTCCTGGTTTGGGTCCTATAAGCTCTCTTTGAAATGACCTATGGAAAAGTACTCTTATGTGATCATATTCCAGATGTTCTGCTACCCTAAGAACATCTGTCTCAGTTTACTGCCAGCCTATTTAGAGCCATAGCAGCATTATTACCTAGATCTTGGTCGTCCCTTTCACCATTAACATATTTTTTCATCTACTCTTTAAAATATATAGATAAGGTTCTGAGCATTTCTGGAGTGACAGCCCAGAAGAAAAATCAAAATACCAATGCTGATTTTAAATTATTTTATTGGTCAGCCTACTAAATGTCATATTATTTGATTATCACACTGTCCTGTAAGGGCAACTGGATTTGAAAAAGCTCCAAGCATGCAATAAGAGTTTCTCATCATTATCTTGGAGGGAAAACAAAATACTTTTTATTCCAGAGAGAATGAGTAAAGAGAAAGTGGAGATTTTTTTTTTTGCCAGTTTATCTTTCTATCTTTGATGTCCAAGGAGAAATGTCCATTTAATCTAGAAATCAAGGAGCATATGTTCTTAGTATGAATCTTATTAATGGAAGCATAGTATTTTGGAACAATGGAGACAATTCATCCTGGTGATATTAAACAAATCTTCTTTTGTGCTTTTCAGAGTATAAAGACCTCAACAAACTTGAGGGATACTCATAGACCCTGAGCAGGAATGGTAAAAGTTATGTAGAATTCAAGAAATTTTATTTCACCGATTGGAAACTGACTAGAAATTGTCACTTGCCAAAAACAAGTTTTTCTTCGAGAAAGATAGCAGTGCATCAATTCATGCTTATACTTCGTACATCTGTGGACAAGAACAAGTTTGTTGTTCATCCCAATAAAATGTTTCAACAACAAGCTCTCTTCACCTTTGTAATGTCTATACAGCTAAGGCCATTACTTAACCACAGTTAATTATTCAGAATGTTCTGTTTTTAGCCATGTCTGTATTACCACCTATAACATTATTTTTTAATCATTCAAGGAACTTTTACACTATATAACATTATTAACTTCTATTTACCATTCCTGTGAAAATTTAGTCTACTATCATTAAAATTAGTGTGTTTTTTCCTTAAGATCCATGGAAGCCTTGGAGTGAATAATACTTTGAAAGAAAAGAAAAATTCATTTGTTAAGCCTTTCACTTACTATGTTATTCTTAATGAAGACCTTGGCATAATACTTTGAAAGAAAAGAAAAATTCATTTGTTAAGCCTTTCACTTACTATGTTATTCTTAATGAAGACCTTGGCATAATTTTATCACTAGTAGTAAAGATTGTTCTCCACCATATATCATGACTAAAGTAATTTCCTTTAAAGTATTCATTGCACAGTAATTTCACATACAAATCTATACACACACAGAAAGCACATAGTGAAAGATACATATTAGTAGCAAGAGAACATTTTAAAGGTATATGTCTATCCCATTGCTAGAAGCTTCAACATCACCTATTCTACCTATATTGTCTTGCAATTTTCACTCTCTTTACAACATATAATTTGTTGTGGATATATGAGAGTGAAAAAAATTAATCATGAACTTTTCCAATATTTTATTTAAAAGAGAAATAAAATATCATTGGAAAAATATTTCCTGACATAGAGCCCAAACTTTCCTAAACTATTGCATTCAACAGTTATATTGTCTGCTAGGATGTGAAGTTTATCACCTGAAACTCCTTTTTACCAAGCAACTGGGTAAAATAAAGTCTTTGCCTACAACTCAGTTATTTGTTCTTAAAAAGCTTTCAATACTATCTATGACAAAAATTGCCAATAGGCTAATTTCTGTGTTTATAAAGTAAGTCAACTACTTTGATTTCTAATTAGTTCCCCAAAATACCAACTATGTCAAAAAATAGGAAAATCAGGCAAATAGAAGTTGAACCCAACATATGAACTGTCAATGAATCAACGTCTTTAAATCTTAAGACTAGAAAGGATCATATAATGTGATATTCCATATGGGTCCATGGGTCCATGAAGTGTCTTTATGGATGTCTGTCATGTGCAGTATAAGTGGAACATTTCAACCAGATTCAGTAACTCAGCTCTAATCTATTCTACGTATTAGGTTTCAGAGCATTATTTTTTAAAAAGGGATTTTTGCAGATATTTCACTTTTGGGTCTATATTCTGCATCAGTGCTTAAGGCAAAAGACAGAAGCCAAAGGTTTTGTTTTTGTTCCTCAACCTATGGGTCTTAAAATGTATGGTTCAGAGGTCTTTTCAAGAAAGTACCATTCTTTAGAGAAAACTATTGATTAGCATATCTGAGATTGACTGACTTCCCCATATGCTCAGAAGCATCTTCAAGCGTAATTTGATTTTCAAGGCATGTTCTCTATGTAACATGGATTTCCATAAAGCATGTGTTTTCAATATCTCCCCACGGGAGCAAAATTTTGTTTTGGGGGGCAAAAAATTACTAGCTTTAAAGTGGTTTGTGACCCTGCAAAGGGTCACAGTACATGAACAGATACACAGTATATCTGTGGTTTTTAAAATGTCATGGTAGTAGAGACAAAATAGAAAAAAAAAAGAGTAAAAAGGCTCCTTGGTTGGGGGTGAGGAGGAAAATAAAAAGAGGTTGGAATACATTTACATAAAGAAACTACATTTAATAATTCCCTTTTAGCCCATTTGGATTTTATTGTTTAATATCACTCTTCCCTTTTATTAATATTTATTGAATTGTTAAGGATACAATGGTGACCTAAAGGAATATAATCTCTGCTTTCCTAGCACTTACATTCTAATGCTTGTTGCCTGGCTTTTGTCTAAGTTTGGTTTATTTAATTATATTATCCCTCTAATATTTTCATTCATGTATTTTAATTGGATTTATTGGGCAATGTTAGTTAATAAAATTATATAGGTTTCAGGTGCAGAATTCTATAATACATCAGCTGTACATTGTATTGTGTATTCTCTACCCCATTTAATGTTTAATATCAGTAATTATAACTTTTCTTATCCTCTTTATCTTTTCCACTTATTTTATTTTTTTGTTATTTTATATGCCTTTTTCTTATCATAAGAACAAATGAAACTAATAGATTATTATCACTGTTCTTCAGCAAGGTAGGTCAAGGTCACTGTTTAAATTAGAAAAAATAAGTATCATATGCATATCACCTACTTAAATTACCTTTTATTTAAGAATTCTACTGGCTCAGTTTTTTGAGACAAAGTCCATATAAACATATTTCAAAATAACTTTTTATTTAAAATAACCAAATGGAAGATATCCTTATGAATTGCTGTAAAACACTATACTACTTTATAGAAATCTTAGTATTTAATGGTTACAATCTTAGGACATAAGCTGGTGGATATAATATTTCAACATAACACTGCTGGCTCTATGTAAATGTAAGATCAAGTGTCAATTGGTGGCAATCTGATAGATTTAAGATTGCAAATTACTTTATTTAGACTTATATGAAAACCCTTGATTCTTAATATGTAATTTAATGGAGCTACTATTGAAGTTAGAGTATGGGCAAAGACATATTAATTGTAGATTAGATAAATGTTGGTGATGTCAGTCCTGAAGGCAGTTTTACAATTCATCATATGTCTTTTTCTCTCTTTGAGAAAACTCTAAATTAATGCTGATAAAAGCCATAAAGCATCCTTCTAAATCTCAGCTATTATCTCAGCAACCCTATATCCTAGGTCCTATAGATTCTGACCTTCACTTCAGTTCATTTGCCTCTAATTGAGTCTCTGTAACTTTAATTGAATTTAAGAAGGTTATTTTAAGAAGTCAGAAAAAAAACAACACTGCATGTTCTACATGCACAGAATTGTCATCTGAATAGGAAAACTCTTCTCATAGAAAATTTAGATATATATGGAGCAATTTACTCTTTCTGTTTTTGGCTAAATAATGACTAGATGTATCCCCCATCTCTTTATAGCTGATAGAACAGGGACCTAAACTATATCACTGCTATCGATTTTCTGTTGGGCAAGGTTAATAGTGTGTTTATTCTTTTGTGCTTTCAGTTTCTACATGGTGTTTATTTTTATGCTTTTTATCAGTGCTATTTTTGTTCATGAAAAATCATTTAATAAATAAGATTATCATTATTTACATCAATGACCAGGTTTCTCTAGTAATGAGGCTAAACAGTAATATAGCAGAGTTCTTTTTCTCAGAAAATATATATCTTACTCTTTTTAACTTTGATTTAAAACATTAATCTCTTCTCAATTCTTTAAAGATAATTCCAAATTAATTATCAGGCTGCACCAACTAAAAATAATGCAAATCCTCAAAAGGGAGAAAATTGATAAACTCATATATCATGAATTCATCCCCTGAAGCTATTTTATATATATATATTTAAAATAGCCTTCTAAAGGTCAGAGTTGGTATAATTCATAAGAATTAATATATCATTTCTTTTTCTCTGTAAGTTTGAAATATTGAAATACAGCCAGTTTCTGAGAGAAGCTATTATCACCTAACAAAATAACTTATGGGTCAATGATAAGGAAAACATTAATTAAAGTTCCCAGATGTATGCTCTCTAGTCATCTTTGCTGAACTTTCATGATTGCAAATAGAATAGATAGTACTGACTGATAATGGATGAGTCATCCTTAGAACCTAAGATCTTCCAGTGTGGGGGGCCACTTTTGGCATCCCACATTGAAAGTGTTCTTTGATATAATGATTTACTTTGTATTTATGAAGAAACATTTCTATCATTATTTAGAGCCCAAATACAATGACACACATAGTCCAAACTTTTAGCTTAATGAAAATGTAATCAAACTATAGTTTTAAAATGATGCCTACTGCAAACAAGATCACAATATGAAAATGAAAGCATGTACCAGCAGCACGAGGTACAGCATCATATCTAAAGCACAGTACATGGAAATACACATATATAAAACAAAGCCTTGGTTCATTGTGGTGACAGATGCTGCCCTGTGCAACAAAATGGTTGCCAGATATGGGTTAGAAAAGTTGTTCTTTCCTGAACAAAAGCACTACCCAGGCAGTCTGTCATCCCGTTAGCAGGCATTTATCTTCACCCCATCAGTCTTGTCCAGTCTTGTCTCTGTAGCTATTGGCTGTTGCTGCAGCTGCTGCACACTAAGTCTGGCCCAGCCTAGTTTGAGTGAGAAGAGATGCAACTATTCTAAGCTCAGTGAAGGACAATGTTGTCAGAATAAACAAGTCATCTTTTCTGCCAAAGAACAGTTTAGACAGCCGCCATGTTGACCGCATGACTTGCAGCTCCCCTGGGGGCCACCATCTGGAAACGGCAAAAGCCCACCCCTCCCTTTGAATTAGCCAATCAGGAAAGACTGTGCGCCTGAGCTCCAATCAAGAGTGAGGGACAGGTCATGTGCATCAGAGATTATAAAGCCAAGCAGACCGCCTGCTCCGTGTGCACGTGCTTCCAGACCATGTGCTGTGCACCCTTCTATGTAGAAGTAAAAATATTTGCCTTGCTGCCTGGCCCCGGAGTATGTGTTGTGTTCTACCAGGACCCCTGAATTTGGGGGATCACCTTATTTCTTACAATGTGAGCAATCCACCCCCACCGCACTCCCAGTGCACAAAAGTGAGGATCTGGAGAGCTTTATTTCAGGGAATGTATTCACTCCTAGAGTTAGTTCCCCTGAGCACTGCTGAGAGTCTAACTTTCCTTATAGGCAAGCTCATCTAAGAAACAATCACCCGTGGTACTAATTTTTCCTTCATTGACTTTGTAAGTCACAGTAAGATAATATATAAGTTGACAATACAAGCAAGAGAAAAGTAATAGAAAATAAAAAGACCCAGTGTTGTCCTTGGGCCAATAAAGCACTGAAGACATTTTTCTAAATTTTTTCTAATTGCCTTTCTTTTTTCCTTATACAGTCTTAATTTATATATACAGTTTCTCAAGAACATTACCAAGTTTCTTTAAACTCTTTTTCTTAGGTCCTCCCTTCTGGTCCTCTCTCCTCCTACTCAACCTGAACCAATGGCTCATGGGGCCTACTGCCCAGCTGTCATCATGGGAATGTGCCTGTTACTCTCCGGAGTGAGATCAACACTTTCCTAGCTGCCATATGGTGTTCCTTCTTGATTTGCTCCTCATTTTTCTCCAATCCTTCTTTAAGTAAATTCCTAGGTAAGACATAGAAAGTACAGTAGGTAAACTTTCTGAGCCTTTGACTATCTGAAAATGTTTTCTCATTAAACAATTGATTAAAAAATTGACTGGGTATAGAATTCTAGGTTAAAATAACTTTCCTTCAAATTTTTGAAACTGTGACACTCTCATCCTTCAGCACAATGCCCATCAGTTGAGAAGTCAGATGCAGTTTCAATTCTTGTATTCTCTTTCTCTGGAATTGTGTAGGGTACCTTCTTTGCTCTTAGTATGCTAAAATTCCAAGTTTCAATCTCACCCTTCTTGACTTAAGAACCACAACTGAAATGAAAAATCCACTTCAAACCATCTTAAAGACCTCTAAATCCCTCCAAAATTGTGTTAGAATAAGTTAGTTTCTGTCTAACACAATCGTACCATCACAGAAACTTATCACAGCACCTTGGCACTAAAAAACTGAAGAAATTGCTGGATTGCATTTTCAAAATTATATGTCATGAGTAAAGCTATTGTTTACCCAACTACCCTGCTTTATACCTTGTTTCCTAAAACAAATATCAAGCACTCACTGTCTATTATAAAGTATTGCATTATTTCATGAATATTAGTATGTGTAATCCTGTGATAAAGATACTGGTATTACCTTCAGTTTAAAGACAAGAAAACTGAGGCACAGAAGGGTTAAACTATTCATGAAGAACCCAGAACTGGTAAATAGCTGATTAAGGTTTCAGGACTTGCACTCAGGAAATCTTGCTCAAGAAACCATAAGCACTAAGCTGTATTGCCTCAAAAGCTAAACAAATGAGACTCCTTACACATTACCTTACTGTGTATATCTAATAAGCATTTGAATATTACAAATGATAAAAAACCCTTCATGGAAATGTGATATTATTTATATCCCCATCTCACTCAAAGTATTTATTCCTAAATTGTCTTAGTTCTCATCTATTTAGCATTCAATACATTTGGAGTCTTCAATAAGTGTCAAGTTGATGCTATGCTGCTGACACTGCTATAAACCTTGAATTATAATGAGGCCTTCAGATGAAAACTAACCACTTATTTCATTAGTTAACTCAAAACATGTTTTCCTCTATTTTACAGATAGATCAAATCATAATAAATACTCAAGACTCTAAAATTTCCAAAAATTCGAGATGTTAGGTGTACTTTTCAAGCATGATAGTGTACGTATTGATTAACATTTGGTAATGAGACAGCCTTTTCACTGAACTTTTGTTTAAAAAAAACAAACTTAACAAGTAATACTTGGAAGTAATATTTTTTTTTCTATTTTCATGTCTTCTTTTCACAGAGTCATTGAATGCATTTGCACCTTTCATTTTTTTTCTCTTCTCCGTCCAAGACCCAATGCCTTCCTTAAAAACCATCCTGGTGCCTTTCGCCCACGTGGCCTAAGTGCCAGCTCTTCCTGTGGCACCTAGTTTCCTTATTTATAAAGGAGTGGTAATAATCCTTCCCTTGCAGATTTGTTGTGAGAATTATAAACAACACATATGAAGGATTTGACTCAGAATAAGAATTCAATAAACAGCCCTATTTCTTAGCAGTGTTTAAAAAATAGAGCATTGTGTCTTTATATGCAAATGGCCTAATGGGAAATTTTACTATAAAGTAATGCTTCCCAAATTTGAAAAAAAATTTTTTTTTAGATGATTCCTAGAGTAAATCCTCTCTATTCCAAGCCATGAAAATGAGTTTAATTTCTCAAGAATGATATTTGTTGAAGTTAAGGGAATACTAAGAAAATTTTATTTTAAAGATTTCTTCCCAAATGCAGATCTCTAATTATTATTGCTGAGCAAATTCTTTTCTCTCCTTGTCCATATTAACAACCACACCTTTAAAAATTCTTTCAACAAGTCAAATACAACTTGTTCAGCGTTCTCATTTTAGAAGGACCTTCAGGGCTTGAGTCCTTCTATGAATAATTAAACTATTCAGAGGATTCCTGGGTGATTAGCTTTCTCCAAATTGTTAATTAAAAAGATGTATAAGATATACCAAAAACAATCATAAGCAGCCTACTCAAAAATATTCAACTTTTCTAAGTTTGTTTTTTAATTTAATACCCAACCCCTCAGCGCCCCCTCCCCGCAATCACCACACTGTTGTCCATGTCCATGAGTTCTCTCTTTATTTTTTGCTCAATCTCCCCACCCCGCTCAATACAACTCCCTACCACCAGAGTTGTCTGCCTGCTCTCTATGACTCTGTCTCTATTTTGCTCAGTAGTTCAGTTTGTTCATTAAATTCCACATATGAGTGAAATCATATGGTACTTGTCTTTCTCTGACTGGCTTATTTCACTTAGCATAATGCTCTCCAGGTCCATGCTGTCGCAAAGGGTAAAGTTTTCTTCCTTTCTACAGCAGAGTAGTATTCCATTGTGTAAATGCTTTTTAAGTGTCTTAAAAGAGAGTATAATGAGTTTATCCAGGCAATTTTTTGTAGTTTCACAAGATACTGCCTAATTTAGATTTTGCTTTAGATTTAGTTTTACTGAATACTCTTATTTTTAAAAATCTAAATATGTATGAACATATATGTGACACATCATATTGAACTGTCAAAATATAAAACTTTTTACCAAACAGTTCTATTTCTAATAATTTATATTAAGGAATTAATCCAAAATGACCCCAAAGAAAAACACAATTTCATCATCACATAAGTATAATATTGAAAACTCACATGTAATATATTTATAGAATATTTGGATATCATTTAAATTAGGATAACTCTTTGATATGATAGAATACTATAGAGTAATAAAAAACTTTAAGCCCTGTTTACCAAAAATGTAATTGCTATAATAAAGTATTAACAAGTTAAAAATTATATAAAATAATATTGCAATATGGCCCAATTATATATGTATTTTATATGAATGTATATTTGTACATATATACATATAATCAATAATGATATATAAGTGCATAAATATATGTCAAATGCTGAAAAGATACACACCAAAATGTCAGTAGTGTTACATCTGGGTAGTGAGAAAAAAAATTAATATTCTTTTTATAGATATGTTCCATGTGCTATATAATGAATATGCATTTTTGTGATTAAAAAATGTTTTGACTTAGAAAATAACTCAATGGGACATTGAAATTTAAAATTCTCTAACATTGTGCCAGTGTCTTTGTTAGCTATGACAAAGAGAGCTGATTGCCTTCTGATATGATTGCCTGTGTTTATGTATTGGCAGAGAAGTAGAGAATCGAGCTTGCTGCCTAGAATTAGATCTGCACTTTCTAGCTTTCCTTGCAGCTAGGCATGGTGATGTGGCTAAGTCAACCCAATGAAATGTAAGTGGAAATGCTGTATGCAGCTTCCTGGAAACCCATTTACATATGAGGTGATGGAGTGGAAGAAGCATTATTTTCCCCTTCTGCATTTCCTTCTACTCGTGGCCTGCAACAAAGAAGATAACCTTGAAAATGTAGGGAGACTAAAATGATGAGGCTTAGCCCCAGAGGAAACCAAGGTATCTGTTAGCCGTGAAGCCATTCTGCCATCCTAGGCTGGTTTAATGAGAGAAAGAAATAAACTTGTATCTTGTTTAAACTGTGTGCTTTGGAGACTCTTCTTTCCTGTGAACCCACTACAAGTAGTCGCCCCAGTCACCACATTGGTCCCTGGCAACCTCAGCAATTAACCAATGGGCAGCGGCAGCAGCAACACTTTCTTTGGCAAACTTCAGAAGACTAGGTGTCCTGTTTGTCCACAGAGAACCAGGGCATTAATGAGGGGTGGGGGGGTTAGCAGGCCCCACATGGGAGTAAGACCTGGAGCTATACGTAAGAAATTTGAAAGATGCTGGCATTCCCACGTAACAGGTAGCCATTCCTTACTGATAATATTCTTGCCACAGTTTAGTAAACCTTCAAATGGCGTAGTTCACTTCATCAGTTTATTCTTCCTAATAAACAAGTAAAAGTCCCTAAGGACTCTTTTTCTTCAAACTTTCTGCATAACTTTAATATAAATTAATTTTTGTGACATGGCTGTTTATTGGCAGGGTTTAGTGTCCCCATTTCAAGCTATGTTTAATTACTGCATTACAGTATTTTTAAATTGCTACAATTTTATCAAGTCCTAATAAAATTTCAGAAGTGAAATCTATACTAGATTTAATTTATGACAATTTAATTGTATGATTACTTCTTCGGGCACTTTGGTTGTCATTTGTCTAGTACTTCAAGTCTAAAGTTTTAAAAACACAATGTAATATTTTAGTGCCTCATTTCAAATAATGGTACAATGCAACATTTCTCTCTTTTCCATTCTAGCAAATTCTGCCCCTCTGCCCCTAACCAGCCATATTTACCCAGTTCATTAGCTGGGTTTTTGCCTCATTTAACTTATATGTATTCTGGTTCACCTTCTGGAGCTGGACTTCTTCATTTGATCCTTTTCTATAGGTGGTTAAATCTCGCAGGTTTGTCCTTCCTGGGAGTTGGATCTCTTCTTCTTAGCTGCAGTGGCTGGGTAGTGTTCTTTCTAAAACTGAGGTGGTGGCTGTGCCTGCCCTCCCTCTGTATCTCTGCCACTCTCTGCTATCAGAGCCAGCTCAGCTGAAGCGTGTGCTCATCACAGTCCTTAAGATATTTTTAAAACACTCGCTGCCCACTCTTAGAGCCGGTTCCTCTGGTCACTGCTTGCAAGCAAGCTCATCCAAGAAACAATCACCTATGATAGCAATTTTCCCTTCATTGTCTCTGTGAATCAGTCACAGTAAGATAATTAAGCCAAAACCTAAATGGCTTAGGACTGTAGTCCTTCAGGTGTTGGCCCAGGCTTATCAAAAAATGATTTTTGCAATAACCAAGGCAGGAAGAGAACAAGATGGGAAAATAATGCAGAGTCACATATAAAATATTGTGATATCAGCTCTAAAATATTACATTAACCAAAGTAAGTTCCATGGTCATGCTTAAACTCCAAGGGGCTGGGAATTTTAATCCTCCAGGACACCAGAATGAGAAGAGAACCAAATATTAGTGGATAGTGATAATGTCTATCACACCTTGCAAGTTGCAATATTTCCATCATTAATTTCCATTTTCATATCATCATCATAGCCTTGTTTATTAAAAAGAACCATAACAAAAATATTAATAATTGCTATTATTTGTTGAGCACTTACTGTGTACCTCATGTACCAGACACTACTGAGAACTCTACCTAAATATCTTACTTATTCCTCAAAACAACCCTATGCACAAATAAAACAGTTACAGAAGATGGAATTGAGGCTGAGAATGTTAACAACTTGCCCAAAGTCAGACAGCTATAAAGTGACAGATCCCGAATTTAATCCAGATCTGTATGAATCTAAAAACTTTGAAATTAATAAGACTAAAGATTTATGGATACAAATCTGAGAGAAATTGTGTAGCCGTATTCAAAATCCTAGTAGACATGCCTCTGAGTATGTAACTTCTAGGAGAGGTCATTGGTGGTATACTACCTAAATGAAGGTCAAGCTGGGCCAATACAGATGAGGAGATTCAAGTTTAGATTCAAAAACTGAGTGAATCAGGTGAGTTGTAACATGTGTGTATGCACAGTGATCAAAGACAAGCCCATAGGGACATAGCAGAGCCAGGCAGAGCACAGAGAGCCAGTCAGGTTTAGAGAAATTAGTCAACAATAATGTCTAGAACATAAGACCTGAGGGGCCGAGAACAAAGTTTTGGTCCACTTCAGCAGAAACAATAATTCCATGGTCTTTAGTCACTTTCTATCCCAGAGAAGGGCATAATTCTGAGCATTAATTACCAATAGAAATGGAAATCAATTTTATAATGTGATCTTTCATTCAATATGGGTACTAGGTAGGGGGTCTCAAATAAAAGTAAAGTTAGAGAGGAAAGTGTCATGCATGAATGATATATCATATTCTAGAGTAGCAAGGAGTTCAAGAAGAAAGGGTTTCAGAGTTCACTACCTTGGTTCAAGTTGCTGTAGCAGAACCACATAGACTGGATGTGGACAACAACTATTTCCTACAGTTTGCAGTCTGGAAGTCCACGAGTGCTAGCATGGTTGAGATCTTGGTGAGGGTTTATAGACAACCATTTCCTTCATCATATCCTCACCTGTCAGACAGAGAGCTGGCTCTTTTCCTCTTCGAATAATGACACTAATCCCATTATGAGAGCTCCCCCATCATGACAATGAAGGAGGGATCCCAAATGCCTCAGCTCCAAATACCATCACATTAGGGCTTCAACTCAGTTATAATGCAAAGATCACTACACTGTAATTCAAATGTTTGCTGGACTTTTCAAATTATTGACTCTTTGTACAAATTGTTTTTGCAAAAGTGTTTGCATGTTAAGAGAATTGAACTGTTTATCTTTGTACAGTTGTTCTAGGTTTTTCCAAACTTGGTATTGTCCATTCCGTTGTCTATAAAAGACCTGATCTTGATTCTTTTTAAAGCCATAAGATGAAAATACCAAGTCAATGAGATAAAGAAGTAATCAAGTTTTCTCAGTTGCTTTTCCCCTACTAAATACATTAAGCAGTATCCAGATATTATCCTAGGCATTTCCTTGAATGTTGTTATCTTTAATTATACCAATAATAGATAGAATTGTTCACTTGAAGTCTTGGAGAAGGATAAAAGAAGGGTGTACCCCCACAAATATATACATAACCCACAGCTCAAAATTTTAGGGAGCACTAAGTGAGTATTTCAGGAGTATTCTGATCCTTTTATTTTTTCTGGACCAAAATTTTGGACTCATGGTGAAACACAATTATAATATTCATTTGTCTAAGATACAAAGGAACAAATCTCCCTCATCCTACCAATCTACCTAGACATTTTGATTTCATACAAAAATGATAAAAATAAAACAAGGAGAATTTCTAAATAGAAGGCGTCTCAGCAGACGATATGCAGATGTTACTCCTTCCCCAATGCAGATATGCATTGCCATATATTAGAAAAGGGCATATTGATCTTGCCACACTATGCTTAAGAAAATTGGTCATAATCTTTGGAGACTGGGTAAGCCCTGCCACTGCCTGCTGCTCCCCTACTTACAAGTCTCAGTCTCATGGGGACCCTTAGAGTTTAGGAGAAAGAGAGCAGAGATACATACTTAAGGGAGAAGGGCGTGGGCATGCTCTAGCAGGAGCACACTGTGGTGAATCCTCTATCTTTCTTTAGTGGGGCGGAAGGGGCCGAGAGGTATCTTACTGGAGGTCTCAGGGGAGGGTCTTAACAGAATATTCATTAACTTTCCAGGTGCGCATACTAGTGCGTCCTTCAACATGTAGATTCATCAAAATGTGTGTATGAAGGGATCAGGGTTATTTTTTGGTTAGTTTCGTTTTTAAAGAACATCACTGAAGAGGAACCAGCCCTAAGGCTGGTCTGCCCAGGAAGGTCTGGAATGTGAAAACTATTTCCTCCTAAGTGTCCTTGGTTAAGGAAGATACAACCTTGTGATTTATTAGTTGGCTCTAAATTGCTCAAATTATTTAGCCTTGTTTAATTATTTTGTCTCAGTTTCCCTTATTCCACTTGTCAAGGAATTTCTCTAGCTTCTTACTAACCTGCTCCACCTATAAGAAGAAAAAAAATGTTACAATGTGGTTCCAGAAGTGTCACAATCCATTTAGAGAATTTGCTAAGGATTTCCCATAGCAGCAGTTAAGTGTATTATTTGAAAGTGCCAAGAAGAGGTTTAAGCTTAAGCCAATAACCATAATCATTTCCTGTTTCCTCACTCATTGGAAAATTTGTACCAGTAGTGCCAGTGCTGGAGAAAATTGTCATACTAGTGCAATACTTACATAATATAAAACTAGGCATAATCAGAAACATCCCTGTAGTTGTTTCCTTGTGATACCAAATAAGTAGATAATTTGCTTTATTATAACATTCCAATTACTTGTGTTAGTATTTCATAGTACAAAAGAAAGTGACTACTTCAATGAAATATATTTTTGCATCAGGATGATAGATGGAAAGTCACAGAAAATAAGGAAAAGTTTTATTATTGCTGTTTCTGCTTTTTTTTTTTTTTTTTTTGGTTGTAGAAAATCTATTCTCAAATCATAGTCCATTCATATTTGTAATATCTTACTCATTCACACCTTTGTAACTAGTCTCAAATCTTAAACACATCTTCTCCCATTCTCACTCTCACATAATACCTAACTACTTTAGGCACTGAGAGTCTAGGAGAAGCAAAACTGAGAGTAAATGAGAGAAAGGATTTGAAGACCATGAATTTAGATAACTCTTGCTAATTTTGTCCCTAACCTCTTAATATCGAAGTGTCCTGAGAGCTCAGTCTTGGACTTTTCTACTGATAAGCATTTACTTAGGATTAAATCTATGTTTTAAATATTACCTACATACTTCTGACCTCTCCCCTGAACTTCATAATTCTCTATTCAATGACCTATTCAAGATTTCCAGTTGGTTGTCCAAATAAGTATCTCAAAATTAATATCTCCTTACAAAATAACTACTGATCTTTTCCCCAAAACCTGCATCCTGGAGCTTTCTCATTTCAGTTCATGGAAACTACTTCCTTCCAATTGCCTACATCAATAAATTTAGAGTAATGGCTATTCCTCATTTACTCTCGTGGGGCACATCCAAACTATCAGCCTGTTCTATTGGTTTTACAAAAATATAATATCCACAATCCAATTCCTTCTCACAGTCTCTATTGCTACCACCTATCAAAGTCACTATCATGTACTGATTTCCCTTTTATTCTCTTTCTCTTGTGCCAACCCTGCCAATGTGATCCCCACAGAGCTAGAATGATCCTATTAAAACATAATTCAGGGCATTTCTTTCTTCGGCTCATAACCCTCCAATGACTTTTCATTTCACTCAGAGCAAACAAGGTTCTTAAAATGTCCTTTCATTTCTTACCCAAGTTATGCCACTATTTATCTCCTTGAACGCATTGAGTAATACTCTTTAATACTCTTGTGCTTGCTCTCACTTTTCCAGTCACTCTGGCCTTCTGCTGTTCTGGGAACTCACCCCAGCCCTTGTATTGTAGTTCCCTATGCATAGCATACTGTGCTCAAAGACATGGCTCACTCCCTCAGCTTCTAAAGTTTGCTTAAATATTATCTTTTTGGTTAGGTCTTCCCAGACCGCCATAACATTTTCCACTCCCATTCTGTCTTAGTCCATTCAGGCTGCTACAACAAAATACCATAGACTGGGTGGCCCAAAAGGCAGAATTTATTTGCCACAGTTCTGAAGATTGGGAAGTCTAAGATCAATGAGCCATCAGATTTAGTTCCTGCTAAGATCCATCTTCATGGTTTGCAGATGGCCACCTTCTTGCTGCATCTTAACATGGCAGGGAGAGAGAGAGAAAAGACAGAGACAGAGAGACAGAAAGAGAGAGCAAGAGAGAAAGAGAGAGAATTTTAACCCCATCCCATCATGGGGACCCCATTCTCATCTAAATCTAACTGCCTCCCAAATGCCCTACCTCAAATACCCTCATACTGGGGATTAGGGCTTCATCATACAAATTTAGGGAGGGAAACAAACATTATCTTTTTATGCTCATAATACTTAATAAACTATATGTTTTATTTATAAATATGTATACAAATACACACATATTATACACATATGATTATTTAATTGTTGGTCTGACCTCAGTATTGTATACACTCCATGAGGGCAGGAATATTTTATCTACTTTACTTATTTATGTACATCTCCAGAAATTAGAAAAGTGATTGCTTGTGAATAAAAATTTGTGGAATGAATGACTAAATGAGTCCAACCTTTTTCTCTTTGAGATCTGAAAACATTCATGGAGATATACCAAATAGGCTAGAAAATATAGTCTTCTATTTAGTGAGTATGTAAAGAACAACTAATATTTTAAAATTGTTTCCACAATATAAATGTGTGATTAATTTTCCCTCATAAAAGTTTCTAATTCATTGAAAAAGTCCTTACTTGTTACTTTTCCTCCCATATAATGCCACAAACTACACAGATTTGACTAAAAAAGGTTTTCTAACACAACATTTGCCTTCATTAAATTCATACTAGCTATAGAACAAAAAGTACATCTTTCAAAAAAACTAAGAAAGCTTCATAGTTTCATTGTCATCTATGTTAGTGAGTTTATTTTAAAATAGGAAGCAATTTAAGAGAAAAAATATATAAAACAATATAGTGAAATATGGGGAACTACTCATATGGTAACATACTACAGATTTATTAACAACTTACATATTTATTTTCTTCATCTCATCTCTTATTTGAAGTGTAACCCTCCAATCTCTATTTTTATAAAAGTTATATTTAATGTTAAGGGGCTAAATTGACATTTAAAACATACAAAACATACAGTTTAAAAATCACATAATGAAACCCATGAGGATTTATGTTTACAAGAGCATTTTACAAGTTTTACCATTCCCAAAAGAGTTAAGTTGGATCTATAATAGGCCAGAAATCTTATAAATCCTGTCAAATGTTTTTGCAAAACAAGAATAATTTGAAATGATTTTTTAGTGATTGAGGTTACTAAGCAAAACTTATTAAAATGTACCTCCTGTGTGGTAGTGAGCCATCACTAGCAGGTCAGATTAAAATAATACATCCAGGTATTTCATCCTGAATTCCGGACTTGTAGCATAATAATTAATTAAAGCATTCTAAATGTGTGCTCATACAAATGACCTTAAAATTCAAAAGAGCAACTTAAAGTACAAATGGTGGAAGACACCTATCAGAATGGCTATCATTAATAAATCAACAAACAAGTGTTGGTGAGAATGTGCAGAAAAGGAACCCTCGTGCACTGTTGCTAGGAATGCAGATCTGTGCAGCCACTGTGGAAAGCAGTAAGGAGTTACTGCAAAAAATTAAAAATAGAATTGCCTTACGACACTGCGATTCTACTTCTAGGAATATATCTGAAGAAACCCAAAACATTAATTCAAAAGAATATATGTACCCTATGTTCATTGAAGCATTATTTACAATAGCCAAGATTTGGAAGTAGCCCAAGTGGTACCAGAACTGGTGAAAGGGAATTTTTCCCGGGGTCTTGTCTCATGGAATGAAAGAATGAAGCCACTGACCAGAGGGGTCAATTGAGGAAAAAAGGAGACATATGTAAAACTTTAGACAATAAAAAAAATAAATAAATAAAAGGCAGGAGTTTATTGCAAACAAACACAGGCTCTCTGCTCACTCCCTCACTTGGGAGATTCAAATGGTTCATCCCCCCCCACTCTCCCACCCGGCCCGCCCCCCCACCTCCAAGCATACTGCTCTTCCCCTTATAGATGCTAAGGCTTGCTCTTTGTCTATCTGTGCCGCTCTCTGATTGGTTCCTGGCTTTTTATTTTGCACTTGCAAGAAAAACATCCTTGTTTCAAAACACCCTGTTTTTCTGCTATCCTGTTTTTCTGCAAAACTTTTTGTTTGTTTGTTTGTTTCAGCTAGCTCCACGATTTCTCCTTCCATCCCTTTCCCTATCTACCTAATTCTGCTTTAACTCCTTTCACAAGCACCCCAATGAGTGGGTAAAAAAAAATAATCTGTGGTACATTTACACAATGAACTACAATGCAGCCATAAAAAATAAGGATATCTTACCTTTTGGGACAGCATGGATGGACCTGGAGAGCACTATTCTAAGTAAAATAAGCCAGTCAGAGAAATACAAGTACCATATGACTTCATTCATATGTGAAACCTAATGAACAATATAAACTAACAAACAAAAATAGAAACAGACTCATAGATAGAGAACAGACTGATACCTGTCATAGGTGAAAGGGATTGCAGAGCTGGGTGAAGAGATTAAGAAAAAAAAATCATTAAAAAAAAAACAAAAAAAAACTCATACACACAGACAATAGTATGGTGATTACCAGAGGGAAAAGGGCAGAGGGAGGTAGAAGAGGATATAGGGGAGATAAATGGTGATGGAAGGAGACTTGAACATATAATACAATCATTATACAGTCAATAAATTACAGAACATTAACCTGAAACCTATGTAATTTTATTAACCACTATCACCCCAATAAATTCAATGAAAAGATCAAAGGTAGTGGTGGGGAAAATAAGACATTTTGGGGGGGGGGGGGGGGGACTAGCAATCTGAATCTATGCCAGTAACCTAATGTAAGTTCTTGATAGCCAATAATTAAGTCACTGACCCTTCTCCACAATCTGGTCTAGCAAGACCTGTTTTCCTAATTACTCCCAATTTACAAAGGGACCATAAACAAAGAATGTAACAGCTTAGCTACGAGTGGGGGTGGGGGGTGGGGAGGGAGGTCGCAGAGGGGGCGCTGGCACCACCCAGACCAGGCATTTAGATACAATCTAACTTCCCCATTCTAACTGCCTCAGGAGGGGCTGCGGAAACCCACCACAACAGCCTGGTAGTTAGGCCGAAGGGTATAAAGAGAAAGCTTTCTCCATATTGGCTTACTCAGGATTTGGAGAACTGACCCCTGAGTCACTGTACTAGTACATGTGAAACATCTGAAAATAAATGGGTTTATCCTGGACCTCCAAGTACTCCTGCATATTTTTCTGTCGCCTGGTAAATTCTGTAACAGTAGGAGGGAACAAACTGGAATTTTGAACAAAAATATATGTATTTTTTAAAACCCAGAGCAATTTTCTTCTTTTAACTTACTTTTAAAGAAGAGAATTTTCAAAAAAGGTTTGTCTTTCAAATAATGTAGCTTTAAACCCAGTTTATAACAACGAAGAATAATACCAGCAATACCACTATTTTGAAAATTCATTTTAGTATCCTCCTTTATGAATTCTATTTGGCAAAGAGATTTAGAAAATTCACTAGATAATTTTTAAATTTATATTAATAGGAACAACACAAATTGTTTCCTATTATTTAAAGTTATTAATGATGGCAATCAATAAATAGCAACATTATAACATAAAGTTTAAACATAAGTATTTATGTTCTGTCTGCCCTTAAAATTCTATGATTTGCATGAATATAATTCAAAAATATTGAGATTATTGGCCAATTATTTCTGACTTTCAGGATGAAAACAAATTCATAAACACACATTGCTTAAAACATAATTAAATGTCAGGAGTTCCCAAAGGACCCATGATAGAAACTGGACTCATTCCCTGCTGGGTGTATATCAAGCACCAATAAGCCTAATTAAGAGTGTGAAGTATTGGAGATTCTGAAAAAAAAAACAAAAAAAAAAAACAACTAAATAAGGACAGCAAGAAATAACAATGAGAGGTGCCTGGGAAAGGCTCTGAATTAAAATGTAAATGACTAAACGACCTCAAAGTTCAACTAAGATAGTATTAAAGATGGTATTCCGACCTAAAATGTCTTTCTAATATTTGTTATTCCTACAAGTTTAGCTCATTTCTCTTACTTAGGGACTTGTTAAATATTTAAAAGTCATCTTTTAAAATTCGAAGCTACTCCGTAGGGTTACATATTAAATTTTGATCAGGACACTTCAAAATGGGATTTGTGTATAGTCCTCTGAGAGATACAGTAGGACCCAGTGAGAAGAAGGTGCTGCTTCCATTGCCAGGAACTTGCCTCTCACACCTTCAGACTTTTGATCAATGCGGCACGCTGGGAGATTAAGTTCCCTCCTATCTCTAAGGTTAAATGTTCCACTAAACCATAACATCCTTCATAAAGGTGCCTTTGCCTTCTTCTTATTCAAGTATTATTTTATGCATTGTTTCCTACAGCCTAATCAACAGTTTAAAATCCTGTCACTTCCTACGGAACCTAAGTTGACACTCCCAATACTCTAGCTTTCTCACTCAAATATTTTTTAGTCATAGCTAAAAGTCAAAGAGATATCAAGAAAATGAAATATCAAAGAACACAAAAACCCTGTGTTTGGAGTGCAGTTACGCGTGACTGCCATTTGCTTATTAAGGAGTCCTGATAAGAATCCAACAGACCCTTTCAGAAGCTCCATTTCCTGTTGCTTGCCGTTCTAATAAAAGCTGTCTTGTTATAAAAGAATAAATATTTAACATACACTGTTAAATAATTTTTATCCCTCATCCCACCAAAAAAGATCATGCTGCTAGCACCATAGCAATAGATACTAATTATCCAACTATCTTATTTATTGGAACTTTCTTTTCCTAAATCAGTTAAAGAAGGAGGGTATGTTGTACAAATTTGCAATAGACCAAGGAACTTGACTTTGGTTAAAATGAGAAACAGATATTCTCTAAAATATGTTATGTGAAGATGTGGCAGACTATAGTTTTATTTGGTTTCTTACCATTTCTATGCTTCATTTGGGCCCAGAAAAGCTTTATTATAAAAGACCAGTTTGTTCCATAAACTTCAATAGTATTCAATCTGACATTTAATCCATCAAACCCCTTTGCCCAATGGAGAAAGGTTTGCAAGGGTTTTACTGGTGAGTTGGCTTAATCAAGAACCCTGAACTGATTTGCTTAAATTGAAACAATTACACCCATAAAACCCGGCCAGAAGAAGCTAAAAGGAAATGCAACCCTTCTATATAAATTAACAGCTTCCTGGTCTTGGTTAAAATCCAAATAAAGTAAGGAGGAGTGAATCCCCTGTATCTCAGTTGAGGGGTAGGGGGATGGATTGAGTTACAACACAAACATGGATCACTGCTCCGGACTCTTCAGATCCTCACCAGAGACAAAAGTTGTTTTTGCCACGAGGACCCTGATGTCATTAGCCACTTTTCACCACAATCCTCCAAAATGACCGGATACTTCCTGCACCTGAGTGTTGCCTCTCTAACTGACACTTATTTTAAATCTCCCCCATGTTGGTTCTTTCATCTCTCTACTGTTCCTTTTTTTTTTTTTTTCATTATCATGAAAAAATAAACGCATTGCAATCCTCTCCTGCCCACTCCCCGGCTGGTTGCTTTTTTCTTATTTTGATCTCAGATGCTAAAATATACTGAACACATGTACAAACACACACACACAGAGAGAGAGAGAGAGAGAGAAAGAGAAAGAGCTCCCAAAATGATTTGATCCAAATGCAGGTGGTAGCTTTCAAGTCAAAGATATTTGGTCCTAGATACCAGGTTAAGTTTTTATTGTGATTAGTAATAAGAAAATTTTGTATTTTTGTGCTAAAATAATAAAAGTCTGTTCTATAAATTGATACAGGTTTGTCTGTTTACCTGACGACTTCCATGAAAGACTTGAGGGATTAACCTAATTACACTAGGGCACTTTCACATCATTGAAGTTCCAACTACTATACCTTGTTATTAAACATAGCACTATAATATGAACAATAATAATAATCTATGTCATAAGCTTTTAACCTGGATAAATATGTATTATAGTGTCTAGCTTTTACATATACTCTTTACATATTTTAATGCACATTCAAATATGCAGAATAAATTAACATTTTAACCAAACACTGACATATAGTATGACAAATCCTATATAATAAAGAGGTAACATGCAAATTGACAGTCACTCCAACACACAAGATGACCGCCCCCATGTGGTCAAAGATGCCCCCCCCATGTGGACACAAGATGGACACCACAAGATGGTCAGCAGGGGAGGGCAGTTGGGAGGGACCAGGCCTGCAGGGGAGGGCAGTTAGGTGGTGACCAGGCCAGCAGGGGAGGACAGTTAAGGGGTGACCAGGCTGGCAAGGGAGGGCAGTTAGGGGTGACCAGGCCAGCAGGAGAGCAGTTAGGCATTAATCAGGCTGGCAGGGGAGTGGTTAGGGGCAATCTTGTAGGCAGGCAGGCAAGCGGTTGGGAGCCAGCAGTCCTGGATTGTGAGAAGGATGTCTGACTGCCCTCGAGGGGTCCCAGATGGGAGTGGGTAGAGGCTGGGCTGAGGGACACACCCCCACTCCGTGCACAAATTTTGTGCACTGGGCCTCTAGTTAAAACATAAGAGCATAAAGGAGAGGGAGGGGTGAACAGGTAAAGCACAGAGGAATTTTAGGGCAGTGAACTACTCTTCATGATACTATAAAATTACACATTTCTTAAAGCCCATGCAATGTACAACAGCAAGAGTGAACCTGAATGTAAGCTTTGGACTAGGTCAGTGGTCGGCAAACTGCAGCTCACAAGCCACATGCGGCTCTTTGGCCCCTTGAGTGTGGCTCTTCCACAAAATACCACGGCCTGGGCGAGTCTATTTTGAAGAAGTGGCGTTAGAAGAAGTTTAAGTTTTAAAAAATTGGCTCTCAAAAGAAATTTCAATTGTTGTACTGTTGATATTTGGCTCTGTTGACTAATGAGTTTGCCGACCACTGGTCACTAGGTGATAATGACATGTCAATGTAGGTCCATTGACTGTAACAAATGTATCAGTTTGGTGGGGGATGTTAATAGTGAAGGAGGCAGAGAGTGTATGAGAACACTCTGTACTTTCTGCTCAATTTTTCTGTGAACCCAAACTGTACTAAAAAAATAAAGTCTGTTTAAAATGGTTTAAAAAAATAAGGCAAATTGATCCAGAAAAGAAATGTGATTTAAAAAAAGCATTACAACAAAGATAAGGAAGGTGTTTGTTTAAGCATTTCCCTATATTGACAAGTATGCACATTAAGTCCAGTTTTAAACAGAGGAAGATTGTTTGAGTTAATCAAATGTATAGATGGATGCTTATTTCTAAGTGAGTTTCTTTCCCTTTGTTTCCTTCCATACTCATGATTATTCCTGGTGCCCCGTAAGTGACTTTTCCTTCTATTACCTACCATCAGTGATTATAAAACCTCTGAGAAAACAATAGAAAAAAATCTCTCTTTTAGTCAATTACTAAGCCCTTAGTTTTAGCTAATTTGGAAATGGCCAACCACAGGGAGGAATAAACAGCACTACCCCAGGAACTTTCACAGAAAGGGGCTTTTCCACCACAGAGGAGAGGAACTGAGACCCTCAGAGGCCAGAGGGCATTGTTCCCACCACACTGGCAAAGCTGCCTGTCTGCTCTCCAGAGCTTTCCAAGGAAGGTGCACTTCAGAGACTCCGAGAGGAGGAGTCTCTCAAATCTGATGGTCTGGGGAAGCCTGGGTAGCCAGGCGACAATAAATGTGAGTAATTCAGGAAGGCTCAGCTAGTCTGTGATTACTCCTGACATCGAAGCCAGCGAAGTAAAAACAGCTCTGAAGTCCCTAGATTTGACAATTCAAGTTAAATGTCCCTCCTCACCCGGGTCTCCTGGCCACCTCCTGACACCTCCTGGAGCTCTTATAAGAGATCTTTGGGACAGAAAATGCTTTAGTTAGTGCCTGATAAGTAGTAACACTTATCGAGTGTTTGCTTTGTGAATGAAAATATTTTAAGAAATACTGCTTCTAGGTTTGGCAGTTCCTCTGTTTTGAAATCAATAGCTAAATATGTTTTCATTTGTACCCAACATTGAAACTACTGTGATAAATGTCAGCTAAGTTTATGTTTAATGTATTTAAGTAATAATTTCCTCTCCTAATTAATTTTTTTCTCTTCCTCTGAGTTATTATTCTTCCCCAAGTTTTTAAAAAAATATCTTCTGGTTTTGTTTCTAAAGTTGGTTAAAAATCTCAAAACCTATTTAATGAAATAACTTCATATGAGACAAGGAGTCTTTGTGTTCATTTCTCAGAGCCTAGAACCACCACACAATACTCAATTCAGATTTTCAATTTCAATGAAACAAGTATATTTCATTTTTTTGAATGCCATCTCGTATCATCTTTTGTAAAGTTCTAACAAGTTCAGCAAAATAATTGCAATGTCTCCCTCCTAATTGTATTAAATGTGTGTAAACCTACAAGTTTACCAAAAATAGTTGTTAGAAATATTATTAATACTCCTCAGAATTTGCATTATTTCTCAGATACTTAGGCATTGAAGACAAAGAAATGTGAGTAAAGCATAACACTATATTCATATATCACCGATCAGTTTCTGCAATTTAGCTTCAAATCGGCAAGGGATATGATTGTAGTGGGTGGTATGAAATTAATCCCAATTTATTCACATTTTCAGAAATACCACATATGATCAGATTGTTGAGTGCATTTGCAGTTCAAAAATTCAAACCAGATGATCCACTTTAAAGATAATCTAAGTATGTACCCAATTCTAGACAAGCAAAAGCAGAGAACAGCAAGACATGATCAAAGGAACCAGATGTTATGCTTCACTGTATTTCAATTCAATGCTTAGTAGGCAGAGATCTAGATTAGTAGATATCTAGATAGGAGAAAACTAGGTAGAAATAGATCTGTTGAATACAATAACAAAAGGTTAAGTAAAAACTGACTAGCATGGCAATAAAAGGCTATATTTACTCTGGTTTTTAATTAAAACTAAGACCAGAATAACAATGTTCTGTGAATTTCTGGGTGTAGCACACACATACATGACTATTAAAAGGCTTTGGGCCTGTGCTTCCCAGTATCTTCCTCTTACATCATACTAGTCTGGAAGGATTGCAATAAGCTTCACCAATTTAGTGAAAGCTCCTCATCTTGTTCCTTTTCATATCACTGCAGTGATTATAATAAAGGTGAAGAACGAAATGATTATTTTTGAGCAAATGCTAAACACATTAATTTGCAAGTATTATTAGTATCTCTTCCAGAAAATCACAAATAGCATAAATCACATGTGATGTGAAATTGTCATAGTTAAACTGCAGATAGTCTATATCTACCTCACTTCGGGAATAAAGTTCCTAATATTACATTTTTATGGCAATCACTAAAAATAATATTCCTGAGTGATTTTATGCAATATAATTTCAAAATATCTTATTTCTCCCAATGTAACTATATTAGAGTAAACCAATTAGGCCAATTCTTATCTCACTGGCTAAGTCAATTATTAAAGAAAAATTAGGTATATAACCAGGGCTTTTAAGGGAATAAAAATATAATCCAAATGTAGGAATCTACTGAGTTGATGCAAAATATCATTTTCTATCATATATCTGATAAAGGGTTAATATTCAAAATATAAAGAAGTCATCAACTCAATAGCAAAAAAAAAATAAATAAAACAATCTGATTAAAAAATGGATAGAGGAACTGAATAGACATTTTTCCAAAGAAGACATGCAAATGGCCAACAGGTACATGAAAAGGTGCTCAACATCATTAATTATTAGTGAAGAACAAATCAAAACCACAATGAAATATCACCTCACAGCTGTTAGAATGGCTATCATCAAAATAACAAGAGAAAACAAGTGTTAAAAAGGGTAGGGAAGAAAGGAAACATTTGTGCCCTGTGGTGAGAATATACATTGGTTCAGCCACTATGGAAAACATTATGGAGGTTCCTTTATAAATTAAAAATAAAACTGCCCGTTTCTTTACTTCTCTAAGAGCAGAAACTGGACCAAAACCCTGCACCTTTTCGCTGTTTTGGAGCATGGGCCTTGATTGTTAACATCCTAGATTAGCTGAACTACCTAATAGCATCACATGTAGATTTAAAAAAATAAATTCCAAAAAACAAAATAAAAAATGTCTCCTTTTCTCTAACTTTAGGGGCGGGGGGGAAATCTCTGAAACAAATGAAGGCAAATATTTTATTCAAGGTTTTTCATAATCTAGACCAGCCTCGCCTTCTCCTACTATACCCTAGATTCCAGCCCCAGTGAGTACTTCACAAAGGTCGGAATCCTCTGCAGAGGGAGGTCTAGCTCTTCTACTCGGTTTCCCTTCTCCCTGCAAGTAACATCCTACTCATCATTCATGGCAAAGCTCATACATTGCCTCTGGGAAGGCTCCCCTACTGCTTTACCCCCCCCCCCCCCCTCATTTGAGTCAACCAATTTAGTTCTCCTTTGCCTTGCTCCCGCAGAATCCGTTCATCTCACTTTTATCACAAGCCTCCCATTGTTTCAGGGTCAGCTATGTACATCCACCTCCGCTGGTAAGCAAACAGACCAGGTAAGACCTAACTACCACTCTGTCTCTTAATGGAACACACTAGGCATTTATTGAGTGTGAGTTTTATTATACAAGAGTCACATTCCGAGGGAGTGGCATCTCTGATTTCTATCACTTTGAATGCATTTTATAAATTATAAAAAAAAAAAAAACATCACTCCTGTTCAGTATAAGTATGTGTGAAGCAGCAGCGCCAAGACTTCCTTTTCTATTAGAATCCTGTCCCACCAACTGATCACAGCACTTAGTGCAAGGTTAGCACTGGGTAACCTCCAGAGCCAAAAGCCCATTCAGCAAAAGCCCATTCTATCAGGCTTCCGTTACAGAATGGAAGCAGATCAGGATGTTCCCAAGAGGTCCCTAGAACATGCTCCTTCCTCGCTGGAGCCATCTGTCACCGGAGCCTTGCTAGATCCTCTATATTCCCAAAGGATTTTCTTCTCCTTCTCCAGTAATGTTAGTTTCCCTGCATTCAGTGCTACTATAGACTTCAATGTATACTGTCAGATAAACCACATAGAAATACTGGCTAAAATGTAACCCAATAAGACTAATATATAGGCAAACTTGATAGAAAGAAAAGGAAATCTCCAGGTGCCAGAAATAAAATGGGAACTCAAAGACAGAGCAATCACTTTGTGTCCTGATCTTATGGAGGCCATGCAAATACTGACTCTAAAATTAGTCCTCAGCTCCTGTGGGGAAACCCATGGCCTGGAGAGGCAGCTGGCTCACACTTATACCCCACATATAAAGGGGCCCTGAAATGGTGAACCCCTCTATGAACACGGGTCTGGAAACCTTTTTCACTGATCATCCTCCAGGGAAACATGAAAACTTGCTTCTATTCCAGGCTCTGGGTTTTGATTGCACTATCAAAAACAAAACTCCAAATCCGTAATTTATGTAAGTATTTAGTTCTCAAGGGAACATTTAGCTCTTTAGGAGGTGTATGATTCTAAAGTTCAGATATCAACATAAATACTGCTACCGATTTAATGAGAATGCATTGAAACCTTAGCAGAAACAAAGGCAATACTATTCTTGAGAACCAGGTCCATAATTCAGGACATATTAATTCCCACAGTTAAGCAAACACCACCACTAAAGAGGTGATTTCAATTAAAAAAGAGAAAAAAGTATAAGACAGGAAGAAAATGAACAACCAAGAGTAGTGTATCATAGACAACAAAAAATAAAAAGTCGGAAAGGATTAGCATGCCAACAATTTGATTTACTAGAGCAATCTGAAAGTTTAAAACTTTTAGAAAATTAACAACACTATAAAAATTGATTAAACAATAACATAAAAATTGAAACAATAATAAAAGGCAGCTCCAAAATCCCATGTTTAAAATGAAAAGCACATCTCAAAGTAATTTGCAGATCAAAGAAAAAATCATAATGTAAATTAGAATCTACTGATAATCAAATGACAATGAAAACATTATATATCAAAATTATAAATATAGCCAAACCAGTCCTTTGAATAAAATATGCTGCTTCAGTGCATATATTAGGAGAAAAAAAAAATGAACTAAGCATTCAACTTAAAAAGCCATATAGTAACAACAAAATAAACCCTAAATATGTGGAAGAAAGAAAATTATCAAGATTTTATGAAATAGTAAACAAAAGGATGTAAAATGAGAAAAAGTTTAAAAATAAAAAAATCTAAGAAAAATAGAGAAACCCCTGAGATGTCTCCCAACAAAAACGGAGAGAAGGCAAACTCTAGTGGGAAGTGGGTAAAATGTCTTTGCAAGTGCCTTCCTCTTACTGTTTTGCAGGAGCGATCATTTTTATTATGTCCAAAAACTGACTTAGCAAAGCCAGGAGAATCAAATGAAAAAGGTTTTGGGGAGCAGGGACTTAGAACTCTTCAGGAAATCCTCATTATCCCACAGCCCACAAGTTGATTGTTGTGACAACTCAACAGTCAACCCCTCCAAGTCAAACCCCAGCAGAAACCTTTAGCAGCTGTCACAGCAGCCACCCACACCCTCCTATGGCACAGCAACCATTAGCTTTTCATCTCAAAAGCACTTTACAAACATTAACCAATTAACAGAAATTAGCAGACATAAATACCAATAAGCAAGCAGAGCAGAAGTGCTGTTATATCAAGTCCCTAGCTAAGATATGTTTACACGTTTGCAATTTACAATCTAATTGCAGTAAATTCCATACTCTGGAACAAATTTAAAGGTCAGAGCTATTAATGACATTAAGTTCTTTTATTATTAAAGAGTAGGTGAATAATAAATCCTGAATGAAACTTATAGAAAATTCATGCTTCGCTTCCTCCAAAAAAAGAAAATAAAAAACATTTATGTGAACCCTGTTTTTTTAGCCAATAACAGGCTAAATAATTATTTTATATATATATATATTGATCTTTCAAAATCCTTGAAAGATTATTCTAAAAACTCAGTCTCCCCAACTGAGATCCATGGAAATTATGGAATGAATTAGTAATATGAAATATAATGCCTATTGTGACTGAGTCCATTCATCTTTGCATTATTAATTTTGGGCAAGGTAACTTTACACTTATAGATGCCATAAGTAACAACAATACTACCTGCCTTATGGCAAAATTCATTTAATCATCAGCTTGAGCAAAAAATAAACCTCAAAGGAAAAATATGTCTTAAAATATTTAATTCCTTTGTATCTATTGATCAAGATGAAATTTGGTAATTTCTATTGCCACAATAACCAGACACTCTGAGGAACACCTCAGGTGAGTATATGAGACAAAATGGTGAGATGCCTTACTTAACTCATTCATTCCATTACATAATTTGGGTACTGTTCTAATAGGATGTTACTAAAATGGAGCTTTAATTGATTGTAGAGTAAGCATATTATCATTAAAATTCGTTTAGTATATTTATTATATATATATATATATATATATATATATATATATATATATGCATAGGCATTGCTATACCAGTCTTATCTGCAATGATTTTATAAAAAGTCTCAAAGGATAAGAATAAGAATAAGAGAAAAGACATACAATCTAAGCAAAAGTAAAATTTATCTTTGGCATCCCCTGCAAGTTTTGTAACTTTACTTGCTTTTACTAAATAGAATTTCTTCTTTGTAATACATTTCTAATGTATTACATTTCTTATAACTAGTTTTGAGAAAGACAAAGGTTAACTTGCAAATATGCTGTAGCAATAATTACAGGGATGATCTGGAAAAACCTGAAACCACCAATAATCTAGTTTAATAAGTAAATAACCTAAAATTAAAAGACCTAGCATATAAGAACTATATGGTCAAGGGGAAGGGTACATATTATGGAATCAGATAAATTTGACTACAAACCTTGACTTCAGGTTTGAGAGCTTGAATCTAACTTTTAGATCTGTTTCTTCATCTGTAAAACAATGGTATTACAAGCCTTTAAGAATTAAATTATCTAATTATGTGAAAGGGTTAAGTAAAGTATATGACACATAGAAGACATAGGAATGGATGGATGGTTGGATGGATTGTTAGAAGATAGATGATGAATAGAGAGAAGATTAGATAGATAAACAGATAGATGACAGATAGATGGTAAGTAGGTGATAGATAGATGATAGATAGATACTAGATAGATAGATAGATAGATAGATAGATAGATAGATAGATGATAGAGAGAGAGATAGATAACCTCCCTATGTTAACCATTCCCTTCTTGTGACAACTTTAGACCATGGATCTTCACAGTTGTTTATCATCATCAACAATTATGGGGAACTTTACCTGACATCAGTACCTAGTTGGCAGCCTTAGTAGATTTGAGTCAGCAATAAAGAAAGAATAAAGGCAACCACAGAAATTCATCCCTTCACTCCTACTCATGATGACAAGTAAAACACTATAAAACTCCAAAGGCTCTGACCTAGAAATACTATTCTCTCTGATTATTAGATAAATATCATGGGAACTTCTCTAGCATAAGACATTCACCTTATCTATTATAGCATGCTTCAAATGTTCAGAGGTGACATAGTCTGGTAGTTAAAACCCTGGGGTTTTTTTTTTTAACACAGCTGGAGTTTAAATCCTGGCTCTGCTACCTATGAACTCACCTTAGGCAAGTTGCTACTCGTGTGACCTTATAAAATGTATATAACCTCTATGTTTAGATTTTCTCATCTGTACAATGAGCTTTGTTATCCTACTTATTTCCTGAGATTCTTGTGACAACTAAAGACCAAGTGACTCAATATATTTAAAATCCTTTAAAAAATAAAAGTGCTTATCATTATCATTTCCTACATGTTTATAAACTCGGTAAAAGGTATATAGATCAAGCACTTTTCTAGGGATTTTTACAGAAAGATTGTCTTTATAACCCACTATTGTGGTGTGTAAAATTTTAGCAAAGTTAGAAATATCTTATCCCATCTTCAAGAAAGAATTGGACTCTAGACCTCACAAATTCTGTGAAGAGTCAGTACTCTTTTAAACCAATGGGAATATCTATAGTATTTATTATTCATGTTATAGAAAAGCAAAAAAATGAGTTGCTGGAAAAATACAAAAAGCATCAAGATATTATATTCAGGAACCTGTACAAGTGGAGGTGATGTTCTAGAAAAATATTAAGGAAGAAAGACTTGGGATCTAACCTCTTCTGCATTTGACTAAGTCTCTGGTCCTTAGGAAAGTTGTGGGGCCATCCTTGGAGTCTTGCCCAGTTTCTCTCTTACTTCCTTCCAGCTCATTCTCTACACAATAGCCAGAGTGATCATATGCTACATCTACCTCCCCTGCTCAAAAGGTTTAAAGGTCCCTTCCATGTTAGTTACATTTAGAATCTTATATAATAAAAGGCTAATAATATGCAAATCAACCGAACAGCAGAATGACCGATCACTATGTTGCGCACTGACCACCAGGGGGCAAATGCTCAATGCAAGAGCTGCTCCATCATGGTCAGTGTGCTCCCTGTGGGAGCACATGGCTCTGCCAGAAGCCCTGAGCCAGGCTTATGGCTGGCGAGTGCAGTGGTGGTAGCAGGAGGCTTCCCACCTCCGCAGTAGCGCTAAGGATGTCTGACTGAAGGCTTAGGCCCCCAGACTGTGAGAGGGCGCAGGCCGGGCTGAGGGACACCCTCCCCTCCCCCACCCCCCGAGTGCATGAAATTTTTTGTGCACTAGGCCTCTAGTACAATATAAAATCCTGACATGGGCTTCTATGGCCCCATATATATTGGCACCTGCCTCCATTTGGAGCCTCAGCTGTCCTCAAGGCTTGCTACATTTCACCACACTGACCTTCCTTTTGCTTCTGAAACAAGTCAAGACTGTTCTCTCCTGTGCTTTTTATGTGTTCTTCCCTCTGCCTGCCTGGAGCATGGTTTTCCCAAGCTTTGTTTAAATGACCCGACCTGTCCATCAGTCTTTGTTCAGATATTAAAATCATATAGAAGCCTTGCCTTCCTCTTCACCTAAATCTCGTCTGTTATTCTTTCATGCCTCTCCTGACCTTTTTTGGGAGCAACTATCACCATGTTTAACTACATATTTTATTGATATGATAATGTGCTTAATATTTTAAAAGTCTATGAGAGAGAGGTTATGTATATTGTGTTTATCACATATCTTTAGTGCCTAGAACAAAGCACCTCTTCATTATGTCCTTACATGGCCTTTTCTCTCAAGTATGCCATGAATGATGGAAATAATGATGTTCATATACCTATTTAGTGATAGAGGGAGCATTCAAACTGCTTCCACATTTTAGGGGACATGAAAACAGTTTGCTTTATCTTTATATTGCCTTCAAACAAGTCCTGCTATTTCCTCCTCTAAATGCAACAGAGGGGAATAAAAGCTCAGAAATTTTAATAGGTTATAAATAGCAGTGCGCTAAATATGGACTTCAGAGTCAAGCACATCTACTTTGTATTCCAGTGTCCAGAGACACTAACTATGTGACCCTGGGAAAAGTCCATTCCCTCTCTAAGGCCCAATTTCATCATTTGAAATATAGGGGCAATGGTACTGGCTTGCGGAATTGTTATACAGAAAATGAGATGCAATGCAGATAATAGCCTACAGCCAAGCATTTAATAGGCACCCTACTGAGGCTAGTTTCTGCCTGATCCAAATTTCTACATAATTTATGTTAATATTGCCATTTTGGATGTGCCATGAGATTGTTTCATTAAGTTAATGAAATAAACCCACATTCACTATTACAGGACTTCATAATCATTTCAAAGTTTCTTCATCTTCCAGACATTTTAGGGAGTTTCCAGAGATGTCTCATGTGTTTGGAACAGGATTTGATTCTTAATTACTTATATCTCCTCTCTCTCTTGGGTTTGGATTCCTGTCTCTGACGAGGACAACCAAGGCCTCCGCTGCTGCAGCCATCCCACTGATATTGGTCGATCTCCCACTGGCACCTTAGAAGATGTGCTGTGCTAAGCGCAAATGCATGGAGGAGATTCCCATGTGCCAAGACAGGATGCTATGCTTTTCCCTGGTGCTGTCCCTGGTCCTGTCCCTATTAGTGCCACTGGGGTCATGTTTTATTCTGAAGCTGTTCTGACTACAAAGTGAGCAATTCTTCAAATCCCTATTTTTTGTGCTACTCTCTGTTAGCATCTGTTAGCAATTTTTGTAAATATAGCTGTTTTCTTTTACAACAACCCCTTTTCCTCTAGGTTTTAATCACAAGTCAGTAAAAGCCTTTATCATAGGCTGAATGCTTTATGCCCCCTCCCCCCCAATTCATGTGCTGAAAACCTAATCTCCAATGTGATGATATTAGGAAGTGAGGCTTTGGGGAGGTGATTAGATATTGAGGGTAAAGTACTCATGAATGGGATCAGTGCCCTTAGAAAAAGACCCCATGCAGCCCTCCCACCCGCTCTGCCATGTGAGGACATAGCAAGAAGACCGTCATCTACAGGAAGCAGATCCTCAGGAGACAGAAAATCTGCGGGTGCCTTCGTTTTGGACTCCCCAATCTCCAGAACTATGAGACATAAATGTCTGTTGTTTGAGCCACCTAGTCTATGGTAGTTTTATTATAGCAGCCTGCATGGACTAGGATAGACTTGTGATAGTCTGCAGAGGCTGCCATAACAATATACCATAGAGTGGGTGGCTTAAGCAGCAGAAATTCATTTTTTCATAGTTCTGGAGTCCAAGATCAAGATAGCAGTAGAGTTGGTTTCTGATGAGACCTCTCTCCTATGTTGAAGAAAACAACTCTTCATTGTGTCCTTAAACAGCCTTTCCTCTGTACGCACCAGCCTGATAAGAGTATCAGACCTATGGGACTAGGATTCTACCCTTATGACCTCATTTTACTTTAATTACTTCCTTAAAGGCCCCATCTCCAAATATAGTCACTTTGGGGGTTATGGCTTTAAAGTATAAATTTGAGGTGGGGGGACACAATTCAGTCTATAATGTACCTGGATAGAAAACCAGATAATGGGTCATACATGAAATTTCCCATTCCCTCAAATAATAAATTATTCTTAGACCCAATTTACACTCCTTCAATTTCTTTTCCTGCATGATGACTTATCTCATCTTAGGATTCCTTGTTCTTAATTTGATAAATAAGACTTTGATTTTTTAAAAATTTTTAAATTTTATTTTATTATTTAAAGTATTACAAATAGTAGTACATATGTCTCCTTTTTCCCCCATTGACTTCCCCCTGGCCTTCCCTACCCCCTGGCATGTGCCCTCACCAACTACCCCCCCCCCCCCCCCCCCCCCCGCCACAGAGTTTGTGTTCACTGGTTACATTGATTAGTCCTTCGGTTGATCTCTTACCTTCCCCCAACCCTCCCCTGCCTTCCCCCTGTAGTTTGACAGTCTGCTTGATGCTTCTTTGTATCTTTTTTTGTTCATCAGTTTATGATGTTCTTTATATTCCACAAATGAGTGAGATCATCTGACTTTAATTTTTTTAATTGGCTTCTGTGACCCTACTTCACCCATCTCCGTAAGTCAGCTTGATTGCCTGTGTGCACCCGCCCGTGGACAGGCACACACCCACTGTGCACACATGCACACACACACACACACACACAGACACACTTTTGCTTTCACTCAAGGTGATAATAATCCAAGGTCTCTCTAATTCATGAATATCTTCCAGGTGCTATAGAAAGTGAAAGGGCATTATCCTTACTTTATCTTCCAGGTAATGCCCATTAGATGTCACACACACACACACACACACACACACACACACACACACACACAAATCAATCACTCTGAATTGTTAGATGTTCATTTTGTGAATTTTCTCATTCCTGGGGCCTAAAAAGTTTAGTACTTCACTATTTAATGACCTAATTTATTACAGAAGAGAACCTTGGGCCATGGGAAGAATGAAACATGTCAAATGGCAATCCCTCTGATCGCATGACACAGTTCTTTTTCTCTAGTGACCATTTGTCTCTTAAATTAGAAGTGTTCACAGCATAGAAGAGAAAAAATGTACCTTGCAGATGTATAAATTTTTATCTGAGGAAGTTATACTCTATGCTAACAAGAGAAAGTTGAGAACTTTAATCCTCAGAGATCAGTTATATTCATACAGAGAAAAGCTTTCTTCCCCTAGTTTGCAACCTTATCTATATATATAAAAGGCTAAGCAACCGTCTGACTGGTAGCTATGACATGCACTGACCACCAGGGAGCAGACACTCAATGCAGGAGCTGCTGAGCTGTGGTGACTTGGCAGCAGCAGTTCTTGGGTGACACACCCGGAACCAGAGAGGAGGGAGCCCAATTCTGAGGTGCTTCACCCAAGAACTGACCTCTCACAATCTGGGACCCCTGGGGGATGTTGGAGAGCTGGTTTCAGCCTGATCCCCACAGGCCAACCCGAGGGACCCCACCAGCCGGAGGGACCCCGCTCACTCCACAGATGCCCTTTGAGCCGCAGTGCCACCCCAGGTGCAGCTGGCCTGGTGAAGTGACCGCGGGAGGTTGGCTCCAGGGCATGTCAGCCCATCTCGCCCAGTCCTGCCCCACCGCCACCTTCTAATTAATTTCCTTTCAATGTACACAAATCTGTGCACTGGGGCACTGGTTTTCATATAATTATCTCACTTTATCCTCCAGGTAATGCCCATTAGATGTCATTAACCCTAATTTGGATATTTAAAAAACTCATCATTAAAAAGTTTAAATAAATTATCTAAGGTCACAGAGCAAGTGCATAAACTCAGCCCTTCTCTTAAACTCAAGTCCTGTGTCTTGACTAATTTATAGTATGTTCAGAATAGTCTTTAAGGCTTCTATTGTTATCTATTTTTTGTTTATAATTTTATAAATTATAATTATCTGTCAATGTCAAAGGCTGTTTTTTTATGACAAAGATTCTTATCTCTTCAACAATGGCAACAAAATACAAACCTAATGCTGATATTTAAATGAAATCAAGTTATATAATCAGTTTACCCATACTAACTGGGTTCTCCATAAAATAGTCTAAAAATTCATGAAAGTTGATTTTTAGGTCCTGGGTCATATCATAATATTTCCACATAACCCGAAAAGACATTGTGAAAATAAGAGTATTTTTTTTCCCTTCTCCCTTATAACAGTGTGCAAAATTCTGCTCCAATAATTAATTTTTAAGTTGATACTAAGTGACACTTGGAGAAATTTCTACTCTTTGTTAAACTCACATGCATCAGATGTCTGCTGAAAGTTTGAAGACAAGAGTTCTATATTTGCATGGTGCTTTATTTCTCATTTCAAACAGCAAAGCTTTGCTTCAAGGGAGGAGTTAAGGGAGATCTGGTGGAAACTAGCCCAAACGCACAGGCAGCTTATTGACAATCGTTATGTCAAGTGCATCAAGATGCCATTGAAAGACCTCAAGGCAGAGGTTTTCACACTTGGTCACATATTGGAATCACCTGGGAAGCTTTAAAATCCTGATGCCGGGTCTTACCCCCAGAATTCTGATTTAGTTGGTCTGGGATGCAGTCAGTTATTTGGCATTTCTGAAAGCTCTCCAAGTGACTAAAGGTGTGCCCAAGCTTGAAAATCATTGCCTTGAGAGAGTCAAAGCGTGGTTCCTGGACCCAAGAAAACTAAACTTGTTAGAAATGTAGATATGGAGCCCCAGCTCAAACCTATTGAATCGGAACTCTGGTGGTGGGCCCAGAGTGAAGTTTAGGAACCACTGTCCTTAATGGAAAATAAGAGGATAGTAACAGGCTATTTATAAACACTGTAAGGATCCAAAATACTTCTTTAAACAAACAGTAGGTTTTAGTGAGTCTCAGGGATTTGAGGAGAATCACTATTTGGGTAAGTGTTATAATATTTGCCATCCCCTTGCAATAAACAACACTCAGAAAAAGGAGTTACCTTGCCTTGATCCCTTTCCATTTCCAATGCAATAGGGAAGCAGAAGTTGGGTACTAGAGGACAAGCCCTGGAAACCGTGAGCAAGAGAATCAGTGTTTACTGAATGAAGGTGGTCCCTGCATACTTCTCATTAATAGGTGTCTATCTGTAGAGTGTCCACAGTTTTACTATGCTGACTTGTTTCGTCTAATGACCAAAAAATGGAAATGGCTTTCTCTAACAGAAGGGGAATGGTTACTGTGGGAGTAATAATCATCTTGCTACATCCACCTTAGGTTATTAGTATGGATTTTCTTTAATTTTTGCAAGACTATAAAACAGTAATATAATTTTTCAAACACTATAAAAGATTTTAATTTTTTCCCCATATTGGGTAATACCTTAGTGATGGTCTCTTGACCCAAACCACTTGGTAATCTCAGACACTATTTACCCAGAGACTACATCCCAATAAATACAAAAAGCCCTCATCACCATGGAATGGTTTGCAGATTCTCTCAAGCAAAAGAACTCTGTTCTCTAATGAAATAAATCCTTTTTAAATACTCCCCATTTTTTTCTTTTGTTGAAAGAAAGCACAAGAAAAATAGCATTGCTATTTCTGCATTGTGCCAATTGGTGAAATGTAAACCCCACCTGTGTATTTTTTCAGATACTTATTTCTTTGCCAGGAAGTGTCTGATGGATTAAAAACCCCTCTCATCACAGAGCTGCCTGCTGTTACTTCGATCCATTTGTGGTGAGCACATCCTTAGCAGCTCTTCAAAAGGATCAAACAGTTGGCACTCTGAGGGACTTTCTTTAAAGAGCTGGAACTTGCCAAAACTTCTAAGAATGTACAACAAAACTTTTAAAGACACATTTAAACAGAAGATGATGTTTTAAAACTCATTATATTGACTTCCAGTAATATGGTTGGCTGACGTAACCAACACAGAGTTACCCTTCCCCTAAGATCAGAAAGAAACCCTAGATTTAAGAAAATAATCATAATGAATGCTATATCCATAGCTGAGCTGGAAGGAAGACAGAGAGTTGTCTTTAACTCTTTTATTTATTTTTTCTCATATAGCCCAGAGCCATACAGGAAACTGTGCTGTCCATATCCTGTGACCACTTCTCCAGCTACCATGATGTTTTGGTTTCATCATCTTGTTCCTGGATTACGTCAGTACTCTCCCAGCAGATCTCCCTATTTCTACTCTTACCCCCTACAATCTATTCTCACTGCTACTGGACACTTTTTTATGTCTACTTGACATAACTCACTGCTACTTGACACTTTCAGTTAAAAGCTTGATTGAGAGAAAAAATGTATTTTACAGAAATGCCTGAGTTATATGTTGTCTATTCACTTCTCTAAAACTTGAAAATTTTTCCTTAAATGAAGACCATAGGGCACCCTTATAACTGGCCTGCATTGCTTCAGCTGCTCGTGTAATTCTCCTGTTAAACTGTGCTGATTTGTTCTGCCAACAGCCTGCAGAGTTATGGTAAAGAAACAGTCTGATAAAGCTTATGGTACTTATTTGTTGAGGATCTTGTTCATCGTATAAACACACCCCTCTCTATGTGGCTCATGTTTCTTGGTATTGGCTGCTAGAGGTCTGAGGGCCAAATCTGTGGTCCTCTAACAGTGTTTGGGAACCTGTAACATGCATTTGTGGACTAGTTTCACCTGTCATTATCGCCTAACCATTCTAACCTTTATCTTCTCTTCACCATAATTCCCTTCCTCATAAAAGTCCTTCTGTACTGTATTTGTGTTTGTGGGTTTGGGGGAGCAAGAGAAGGTGTATATAGGTACACAAATAGACACATACATTTTTTTAAAAACCTATAAAGCCACTGAGATCATTTTCTCATCTGTAAAATGAGATGGGTTAAGTACTGTAATCACCTAACCTGTCCAGTTCTAATTTTATATTCTAAATTTTTATTTCTCAAACTGGCTCAGCTTCTCTTTTAACACCTAGAAGCAGGTCCTATTCCTCGATTTCCCCATCTGTATAAGGACAGTAATATTTTATTTTATCCATATTCCTTATAACTACATAAAACAACACGATTTCTAAAATAGGCCTACTTATCTTTCTTTCCGTTACCCTCATTACAAGCAGCAGGAGCACATGTGAGCTACCCTGTGGCACTCCAAATACCACTTGGAATCACTTCCTTTCTGGCAAGCTGCTATGGTGAAGCCATTTCTCCCCTCACACAGACACACACCCCCACAGTGCTGACTTCATATGAACCTAAAGAAATCTATTTCTTACTAGTCGCCTCCAAACCAGCCATAAAATGTTAATTCTGGTGTTTTCTGCATCAAGAGCATAACAGAAGGAAAACATCTTTACTTTTTAAATATATTAAAAATGATTAGGCAAAACGCAAATCACCACGGGCCAGGCAGTGTTAGAGAAGCAGTAGAGCCTCATGGTTATGAGCACAGACTGGCAAGTCAGACTGCCTGTACAGTATTCTAATTCCAGCTTTGCCACCTACTAGCTTCTGAGTGCAGCACTCACCAGAATCTCTGTGCCTTGATTTTCTCATCTATGAAATGGGGGTAAGTGGATATAAGGATCAAATGAGCTAATACAAGTAAAGCAACCAAATAGTGCCTAACACCTAGAAGCACAGAGTCAATGTTGATTATCATTACTCAGCCATAAAAGCTATAAAATTCAGTGAATTAATAAGTAATTTCCACAATGATTTGAGCTATAATTGTGCATATTACACATACAACAAATTACTTTTTAAATAGGCTTTTTGTTTTCTATTTGGACAGTAGTACTACTACTCAGGGAGACATATAGAGCATAGATTATGAAAAATATCATTTCAGTGACATGCCAATTTTCTCCTGGTAAAATAAAAAAGCACCACAAGTCACTAATACATTTTCAAGATTTATGGAAATATATGCATAAAATTATGTTGGAATTTATTTTCATTTTATAATATTTGCTTTGGGCCTTGTTTTCTGAAGGTTAACTAAAACAAATGATATGAATGCAAGAGGATCAGAGTTTTTCAGACATTCTGATGGCAATAAATAAGCAAATATGGCTAAAGTGGACATCTGTTACGTTAATTCCCAGTTCTTGGCCCAATTCACTGACATTAGCATTTCAAGAATGCTTATGCAGACTGCAGAATTAGTGCAACAGGCATTTCCTGTGAACTGTGCTCCATGGTTGATGTTATCCTATGGGGTCAACTTATGAAATTAGAAAATATTCACTCATTAAGTAAAACGAACCATAAACTTTTGTCTTTCAGTTCCCCAAATGCATAGCATCCAACTTCTCTTTTCTCAGAAATGTTAGTTATTTGTGTCTAGAGGAAAGTATTTTTCTCTTTATTTAATTAATTAATTTACTTATTTATTTAATCCCTTCACCTTTTCCATCCAGCCCCGAACTCCCCTCCCCTCTGACAGCTGTCAGTCTGTTCTCTATCTCTGAGTCTGTTTCTATTTTGCCTTCTCTTTATTTTAGACTAAAGCTACAGCTTTGGTTTTATGTGGCTTTGAAAACAATTCTAAAACTCACATCATGAAACATGATTTATGTGCCCACAGAGAATTGTTTAGATTTCCTGAGGGAGCTTAATACTCACCCACACCATATGGAGAGCAGTTTCCCAGTTCCCACTGCAGCTCACCTACTGGAATATATTTAGCTTTGGTCTAAGTTCAGCCTCCTCAATTGATTTAGAAGCTGATAATTTCTTAGTGACATCATTTTTTATCATTCATTAAAGTGTTTAAATCTGTTACATCACCCAGGCTTAACTCTTTCTTCTGGAAGCCAGAATAACTAATAACACACAGAACAAATCATTGATGGAGAAAGGCTATATTTGTAGGCATTTCCCAACTTGTCCCTGTATCCCTAGTGAACAGGTCTTTTAAAAAATCTCTTTGGGTGATATACTATAATAACAGGACCCCATTTTATGTCGTACTTTCAACTTAACAATGTGCTGTAGCTCACAATCATTTAGATTTATTTCCCATAATACCTCACCAGGATCTAAAGGGGGCAATTTTTGCTCTAGGGTTCCTAGAAAGGTCTAGTTATCTTATCTTTCTTCTATAACCAACAGAATAATTTTATTTTGGCCTACTTAATTACTTCAGCCAATGTCACTTCTTTTGGAGGCATCCAGTCATTACTCAAATTCTCCCAAATTGTATCATGTCACCTTTGAACCCCCCAGGGAGTGGCCCACTTCTGTGAGATGATTCCTCTGTACCTCCTCACTGCAGATTTCACTCTCAGGTTTGCAGCCAGCAAAAATTATTGTCTGTAATAACATACAGCTCATCACAATTGCTTTTTTAGCATTTGCCATTCTGGCTTTTCCTAGTCTGGGTTAAACTCAGGTAATTGTTTTATGAGGTTAATATATCATCCTTTTTGTATGTGTGCAGTACCCTCTTTTTCTGACCTTTCTCTTTCCCCTCCCTGAAGAGTAAACCACAATAGCTACACAGAATGTCTCAAGTGACTGAAACAAAAGGAATGTACCACTTTACTCACATTAAAATGAGCCATTGCTATAATTTATTCATTCACTTAATAGATCTTTGAAATATGCCAATGGTAGAATAGGAACTGCATTGAATTTATAGATTGCTGGGAAGTATGGACATCTTAATGATGCTAATTTTTCTAATCCATGAAAACAGTATATGCTTCCAATTATTTGTATCCTCCTTGATTTCTTTATTCAATGTCCTATAGCTTTCCTAGCACAGGTCCTTTACCTCCTTGGTTAAATTTATTCCTAGTACTTTATTTGTTGTTGTTGCAATAGTAAATGAGATTTTTTTCTTAGTTTCTCTTTCTGATAGCTCATTATTGGTATATAAAAATGACACTGATTTCTGAACATTAGTATTATATCCTGCTACTTTGTCAAATTCATTTATAGGGGACATCTATAATAGTGTCAAATAATAATAATAAATAAATAAATCTTTAGTGTCTACATGTTGGGCACTATTCTAGTTTCTGGGAATATAGCAGTGAGCAACAGCTCAGACCAACCTCTGCTTTTGTGTATGGTCCATTCAAGTGGAGATGGAGGAAGATTGACAGTAAACAAGCATGAACACAAGTACACAACATATAGTCAGGTAACTATAGAGCTTCGGAGGACAATAAAGTAGGCTATTGGAAAAGTCCATGAAAAGTGTGTTGCAGAGATGGGAGAACTGCTCTTTGAACTAAAATGACACAACATTTTGGGTAACATATACATTGTAGAGAATACTCTTTAAGAACATACACTCATATGTAATACCTTAATCAATAAAGAAATTTAAAAAAAAAGAACATACACTCTGGAGCCAGGTCACTTGGGTTGTACACATAATTTATGTGTGACTATTCTGCTTATCTATTGCTGCATGACAAAATTACCCAATACTCTGTGGCTAAGAACAATTATCACTTCTTGTATGCATGAATCTGTGAGTCGGGAATTCTGATGGCACAGCAGAAAATGCTTATCTGTGTAGCATAATTTCTGGGGCTTTGGCTGGGTGACTTGAACAGCTTGGGAGCTATAGCCATGACAACAGGGGGCTCACCAGGCATCAGTCCTACATGTGGCCCCACCATTTGGCTCCTTTTAGCCTCAGATCATCAGACTTTTACATATGTCTCAGGGCTCTAAGAGAAAGTGTTCCAAGAGACAAGAATAGAAGTTGCCAAAGCCTTTAGTCCTGGACCCCAAACTGTCAAAACATCACATCTGCCATATTCCTTTAGTCAAGGCAGACACAGAGCTTACCAAGTTCAAAGAGAGTGGACTCCTTTAATGGGAGCCTGTCAAATAATTTGTAGACATCTTTACTCTGCCAGTATCTTTGGACCAGTTCCATGATTTTCCTACACTTCCATTTTCTCAGTTGTTAATGTTGATAATTACAGGATCTATCTTATAGATTTATTAGATGAATAAATTAGTTAATAAAAGTAATAAAGAAAATAATAAGCACTTAATAAGTATTAGTTATTTTATTGTTTTTAATCCATTTTAATATTTCTTTAGTATGAACACAGCATTAAAAATAACACATTTTCCCTTAGACATAGATGAACTGGAGTTTAAAAATACATGACAGTAAGGATTCTGACATCTTGTATTTCTTTTGAAGATGTACAAAGTTTGACTAGTTTTATAATAAACATCAATAGCTACTGCCTCCCCTTCACATTTTCCATCCCCTAAACTCATACACACAGTCCCATACTTTTTTACTCTCTATGGAAGGTATGGGTTGGCAAATAAAGTCAGGTTCTTGGTTAGTTGAAAAGGGGTTGGAGAAAAGAAAATGATGACCATGGCATTTTGTTATTGGTGATGGGGTTCTCACTTAGGTTGCAAGAGGTAAACTTATAAAGGAATAGACATACCATAGGAAGTATAGTTTTTACATGGCCCTGAATGACTGTAAGAAAATCCAAATAATGCCAGGTTACTGCAAAATGAAGCTCATGCCCCAAGGAGGTTGGAAGGCTGGCACTCAAGCTTTCTCTCCTAGAGCAGACTGGAACCTGACCCAGCACTTCTTTTCCTCCCACTTACTTATATGTTAGACCAGTCCTACACAACTTTAGCCCCTAGCCTCTCAGTTTGGACTCTACACCCCCTACCCCCTGCACTCTGTTAGTGACCCCTTAGAGCAGTGGTTCTCAACCTTTCTAATGCCGCGACCCTTTAATACAGTTCCTCATGCCGCGACCCTTTAATACAGTTCCTCTACCGGTGCTGTAGAGCCTAAGACCATCGGAAAACACAGATATTTACATTATGATTCATTAACAGTAGCAAAATTACAGTTATGAAGTAGCAACGAAAATAATTTTATGGTTGGGGGTCACCACAACATGAGGAACTGTATTAAAGGGTCGCGGCATTAGAAAGGTTGAGAACCACTGCCTTAGAGTCTCTTAATGCCAATATGAAGTACACAGGACAATGTCACCATTGTTCTTCACTAACATGTGATGAAAGAAGCCAGCTTCCTCTTGTCATCTCTTCAATTTCCCCCTCACACTTTCTCCACAAGATGTTCTATTACAAAACACTTTGGTTTATCTCATGGAGTGCCCTCTAAATTGGAAACAGGGACTCAGTATTTAGGTATTTTTCCAGAAGGAGCTATGAGTGTGCCCGAGATAATCCTTGGTCCCTCATCTTATTTCCTTGAGTTCCACATGTGAGATTACGACTAGGGTTATGGGTCCAGCTAAGTGTCATGACCCGTAGACATTGGCTTGTTCATGCGACCTTGACTACATCAACAGTGAGTTAACTGAACACAGGCACTACTAATAGCAGTATTTTTAATGCCAGTTTGTAGCAGAGCACTTAAGGAACCCAAAAAAGCTTCTACCGACAAAACTAGAGAAAGTGCTAATCACCCAGCCTTGAGCAAACAATTAACAACAAAAAATAAATATATCTTCTTGCTACAGCCCCTAAGTAAACAAGTGAAGGCACATTATACAAGGAAACTGTAATGTGTTGATCTTACCCTTATCGTGATTTTATATATTGATATAATAAAAGATGTCCTAAAGGCTAAGCTAAAATTGTAATTGTAAATTTGCCCACTTTCAAAACTAATCAAACCCATCAGGAGGGAAGATACTGCCTGTTTGTAAATCTAATGGGAAGGACAAAAACAAAGAACAAAACTTTGATTAACAAGTATTTCTCAAAAAGGGAGAGCAGATAATAGTTATTTTAAAATTTTAAGTCAAATGTAAAATCCTATCAAATTTATTTTTGAAGGACATATTGATTTATATTGTTTACATTTTTTTCTACTAGCTGGTAGTAGAACCTCATTTAATATATGAGAAATCAGTGTCTGGAATCAATCAATGTTGATTAAATTACATTTAACATCTGTTGAAGATTCAGACATATGACAATTTGAGGGAAATTTTGGCATCTTCATTCTCATCTCATTTTGAAGGCAGGATACCATCCCCACATCCACACAATCTGCCAGACAATCAGGAATAGTCAGCCCAAGAGGACAGATAAGATTTCCTTTTGTGGGAAGTATTTATGTACTTGTCTGATTGTCACAAAGTAGAGACAGTTTAAATATGCATTTCCCCAAAGCATAGGAATGAACCACAGTATCTCAGAGGGTGGCTTACAACCATATGTTTTTTCATCTATTCAAGTTCTTCCTCCCCCTATTTACAATTAGTTGGGAAGCAAAAGAATTGTAGAGGATCCCAGAGATTATGTAAAGCAGTATTTCCATTATGTACTCTTGCATAATAAACCACCCCAAAATTTAGTGGCTTGCAACAAAGATGTATTATTTCTCATAATTCTGAACTTGCTCGGGTAGTATTTCTGCTCTCTGTAGTATGACTGAAATCACTCATGTAGCCACATTCAACTGGGAGCTTAGTCTCCCTCTAGTTCTCTCTCGTAGTTGAGTAGGCTACCCCTACCTTCTCGATAGCACACCTTACTTCCAAAAGGGAGTATTCCAAGATGACAAGTTCCAGTGTACAGCCCTCATCAAGCCTTTGCTTGGACCATGCTTGCCAATGTACCGTTAGCCGGAGAAAGTCACATGGCCAAGCTCAGTGTCCATAAGCAAAATGATTTCATAGGACATAAATATTGGGAGGCGTGATCACTGGGGAGCACCACTGTAGCATTCTACCCCATCCAATTCTCCATCCAAGGGAAAATATCACTCAAGTACATACGTTGGTAATCCTTGAATGTTATGATCAGATGAAACTTATTATCTAGCAAGACACACCATTTCCATTTGAGACAACTTGAATCCTCTTCCTGATCTTCTCGAAATATAGAAAATAAACAGATTTACTTTCTTTTTAAAAAATATAATATCTAAAAAAAAAGTAAAGAGGATACCATATTCCTCCATATTGCTCCAAGTCCCTATGTCTTCTGCTTTCTGGGCTAGGCAGTACCAGTTTCTTCTTTACCAGCCTGCTCAAACTAGCAACGGCAATGGATAATCAGGTCTATTTAGAATAAGCTTGACTATTCTCTGAAATTTCTCACAACAAAAAATGCTGTGCCATTCAGAATAGTTGTATCAATTTAAAAAATTAATAAGAACCTTCTGGGATAATTATAAAAGACAAATTAAAGCAAGAAAAGAAAAGAAAAAGAGAGTTCATAATGGGAGGCTGGCTCTGATAGGTATATTTTTACACAGAATGATGGCATTGAGAACAAAACTAGTCTTGAACCACTTACTTGTTCCATGTCACATGGAAGTTATTCAAATAAAGTCATAGGACATAAAAAATCTTTCAGTGGTCCATTCAGTTTTATATTCTTGAAACAAACCACAAAAGCAAGCCTAGAGAATTGAATCTTACCAGTGATGGACCTAGAGGACTCCAAACTGCAATGAAATGGTCCAAGTATGATTCTGATCCAGTTCAGATATTCCCTCACGAATATTCTAGAATGCCTAGTATTTCAGTATTTTTGCAATGAACTGCAAAGGCCAGATCAAACTATAACTACTCTTGTACAACTCAGAATATCTCAGGATATCCTCAAACTCAAATTTGGACATTGTCTCTGGAGAATTTTTTGGATCTGAGTAATCACTCAGTTAAACTGATTTGCTCCAGCAAATATAGATAAGATATATAGATAACTTCACACAGGAACCAGCTAAACAGAACACACAGACAAGCAGAACTTCTAATCCAACCTGTAGCCCAAACAATAAGGCCCCATGAAGTTAAGTTCTTACTGTAGTTTTGGCAACTATAGGAAATGGATTGATGATGTCTGGGCCTCTTCATCAGTAGTATGGAAGGACTTGGTAATTGGCTAATTTTCTTTAGCCTCAAGACTTATTCAAATCCCTATCAGTTCAGAAAATCTCTCTTCTTTCCTAATTTGATATTGTCATAAATTCAGCTCTACAAAAATAGACTATAACACAGAGATGAACATACAAGAAATGTATTCATCAGTAGATTCCACATATAAGTGAGATCATGTAATATTTGTCTATCTCTGACTGGTTTATTTCCCTTAGCATAATGGCCTCTAGGTCCATCCATGCTCTTTGTTCTCTACTCTTTCCTTATACAAGTATTGATCCCAAGACAACTCGTGACAATCAGACAAGTTTCAAAGGGTAAGATATCCTTGGGATGCATGGAACAGACTCAGAAGGGAGGCGGTTAGGGGGTGGGGGCACAGGAAGAGATTAACCAAAGAACTTACATGCATACATGCATAGCCCAAGGACACAGACCATAGTGTGGGGAAAGGCCTGGGGTTGGGCAGGGGCTAGGTGGAGGGGGAAGTAGGGTGAAAATAGGGGACATCTATACTAATGTCAACAATAAAAAATAAACTTAAAATAAAGGAATTTATTGGGAAAATTCTCAATACTTATATAAGGAAAGAGTAGAGAACAAAGCAAGAAAACTCTGAGAACCGCGCCCCCCTCTCCCCTCCGTTCCCAGGAAACTCTGAAGCTGGGACCACCAGAGGATGCTGCTTCTATGGGAAGAAGAAACATGGAAAATGCAGATCTCTGCCAACGTACTTTCCAAAGAGGGCTGAGAGCTGAAGGGCATCTGCTGGTACCACCTCCAGCAGCTAGGGAATAAGTCCTTCATTGCTGAAGGAAAATTTGGGCAGCATATCTAGAGCCCACACTTGATATTTAAAATAATACTCTTTCCATGGTCACATGAGGTGATGTATAGCTGCCCAAGACAAAGTATGAACTTTTATCTTATATAATTTGACTCAGATTCTGTTTAGCCACAGTTTGAGACTAAGGTCTGATTGAGAACTCAGAGACTTTGTATTTCAAACTGACTAGGCTTTTTTTCATATCAAAAATTCATGTCAGATACATTAAATCCATAAGATGCTCTCTCTCTGAATTCCTAATGCTTTTGTCTTTGGCCATATATGTAACAGAAATGCCATTGTCATAATCTAGTTGCATTTATTGAACAGGTATACCCAGAAAAGTTAACAAGATCAAAGAATAGCTTATTGATTTTTCAACTGCCTGGTTTTTTTATTATGATTTCATTAAATCTCAATATTAAAACAAAATGTGAAGATAACATACAGTTTCTCTATTGTATCTTTATTATACATAAACAAACAAAAAAAATTTACTGTCAGTTTAGTCTGCCAAATCAATCAAATCAATTATTTTTGTACCAGAAAGACTTTGTCTTGCTCTCAATTTATTAAAAAGTTGACCCCAGATTTGACCTACTAAAAAAGAAAACTTAAAAATAGCACATGCACACTGACCCTATTCAGTAACTTCTCTGTTTATAACTAGCATTATCTAAAATCTGTAATTTGATTACTTCATATTCCCCTGGCACCCTCTACTTAAATCAACATATCAGAGCACCAGGTTGAAATCTTTCAATTTCTTTGAAATTCAAAACCTGCAATCTATGATTTATTTGATTCTATTTCCCCAAACTGCACTCCATTTTAATCTCATTTAGTTCTATTCAATAAAACCTTATAAAGGGCTACTATGACCAACAGTTAACCTCAGATTCTACCTCATAGCTGTATATTCAGAGTTATAAAAATTAATTATAATAGGTTGAAGTATATGAAGTGAACATTTTTATCTATGAAAAACCAGCAATATGATAGTACTCATGAGAATATAAAGTACAGCATAGAAAATATAGTCAATAATATTGTAATAACTCTATATGGTGTCATATGGGTACTAGACTTATCAGGGTGATCAATTCATAAGATATATAAAAGTCTAATGACTATGTTGTATACCTGAAACTAATATAATGTTGTATATCAACTATAATTGAAAAAAAAAAACAGCAACCACCACATTTGGCTCAACCTAATACATAGAAAACAATGTAATTATTTTTTATAAAGAATTAAAAAGTATTATGGGAACCCAGGAGAAAAAAATGTTACTTCTAAGTAAGAAAAAGAGAACATTTCATGAAAGACTACAAACTCTTATACTTGGTAGGTTAGTTTCAGCAGGTGACTATGGATGGTTGGAGGTGGCACAAAGAGCCAGCTTGTGTAAACACTTAGAGATATTATAGTTCAGTGCTTAGCCTGGTAAGACTGAAACACAATGGGCTCTTATTTTATTTGAAAGTTCCAAATGTTCTATCTGTGGAACTTTTATTCAAAAATATCTGAGGTTTGTTTGCTTTAGTTTGGCTTTGGTTTCTTGATGGGAAAGATGGAAATAAAATCCTACAGCAGCTGTCCAGAGAGGCTGAGCTTTTTCCTTTGAGCTACCTGGAAAATGTAAAGTTGTTATTTCAAAAAAAATAGATGGTGAATCTCATGAAAGCATACTTTCATTTAGTCAATAAAAATGTCCACCCACCTATTCCACCCACACTAAACAATCAATAGGCATAAAATGTTGGCCTACACAGATAGAAAATAGTAGGGCCAAAGCAAAGAAAGATATTAGAGAAGGATTAGGTATAAATTTAATTTCATTTAGAAAGTTTTCTTTATGGAAAAGCATTTATAAAGCATTTTCTCACAAAATTGAGACTATTGGTATGCCCCTTCCTTCCTTCCTAAGTTTTAAAACTGAACTTATTCTTTACTAACTGGCTACTTAAGGAGGGTTGGTTGGAGCTCCCTGTTCATTTGGGGAGGAGGATGGTTATCCTTAGTCCCTCTATTAGGGAACATGAATCCAGGTCTCACAGAACACATCTATGGGTATAATCAAGTGATACAAAGATATATGATGTTCTCAGAGAAAAGAAGGGAAAGTATGAATATGAAATTGTTTAGATTTATCATAACTCTTGAGAATTCAACGCCACTCCATTACCCAAATTAATAGTGGCTCAAAATAATGTTCAGTAGAAAAGGCAGCAATGCAGTTTTTATTTCAGTCTGTACTGTCCAGTACAGTAGCCACTTGCCATTTATGGCTATTAATCGCCTGAAATGTGGCTAGTCTAAGTTAAAATATACTATAAGTATAAATTACACACTGGATTTTGAAGGCTTAATAGGAAAAATAGAATGTAAAATATCTAAATAATTTTTAAATTAGTTACATGCAGAAAAGATAACATTTGAACATACTGGGTTAAATAAAATATATTGAAATAATTTTACCTATTTCCTTTTACTTTGTTTAATGTGGCAACTAGAATAGTTAAACTTACATATACGGTTCATATTACAGTCTATGGACAGCACCATTCTAGAAGACACAGCTAAACTTCTCTAAGCCTCAGTTTCCACTTTTGTAAAAAGGAGAATATAACTATTGTCTCATCTCATTGATTTGTTGTCAAGATAAGTAAACTAAAGTATAGAAAAGCATTTTGTAAACTATCAAACACTGAACAAATGCAAGTGACTATTAGAAAGAACAATTCTTTATATTTTAAAAAAGCCTACATAATAAGTCAAGGTGTAAATATACATTTCAGCTGCTCTGGCACAGTATTTTAATGTGCCCAACAATACTACAATATGTGCAATTATCCTCCAAACCTTCTAATACTTTCAGTTCAGGAAATTTTGAAAGGATAAGCAGGCCAAATCATCTGACAGGCTCCATGATGGGTGAATCCCTTCAAGAGCAAGATAATACTCTGTGAGCATGCTCAAGGGATAAAGCAAGCTATCACCCTACTCTCAGAGATCAGCCTGGCTTTGAATTCAAAAGGCTGTGGTATTAGCATCCACCTACATAGTGGACTTAGCAATGCAGCATTGGCAGTAAATAGCCAGCCATCGGAACCAGGGTTTTTGATCACTGCTGATTATCAAAGAAGGCAATTTCTTAACCTACCATAAAAATATAAAAACTGAGTCTAAGTTAGAAAAAGCTAGTCTTCCTAAAGTAGGAATTGCTTCCTATTTTCAACCTTTTTTTAGAACTGTATTTAAAAGTACAAAAGGAGAGGGTACAAGGACAGGAAATCTCACGACTGTGAGGCTGAGATGAATAAAGAAAGAAAGAATAAATTCCACCTACGCTTAAAACAGAGGTGTCTTGAGATTCTCACAGTGTTAGGCCAATACACAGAGCTTCAGGGTGCAAATGTAAAGTCTCTAAATACAGCCACCCTCAGACAGGGGACAGGGAGTCATCAACTTTACCTACCAACCAGCCTCATATTCTGACGTATTATCTCACTTTTGTCAGTTTACACTCTGATAATATGGAAACAGTGGTCATTCTACAAACATGCCAGTCCTCAAAAGCTGTATGTGCACTATTCCTCTGCGGAAACGTGCCCCCACTGCTGTTTCCCTGGCAACCTCCTACGCTTGCCTCAGGAGTCACCTCGCGTCACCTCCTCTGGGATTCTATCTCTGACATATCCTATAACACACAGTTCTGTATTAGAAAGCTAATCGCTCTAGAATGTAAACTGGTTATAGCCACTATGGAAAACAGTATGGAGGATCTTCAAGAAATAAATTTAAAAATGAACTAGCATATGACCCAGCAATCCCACTGCTGGGTATATATCCAAAGGAAACAAAATCATTATTGTGAAAAGATATCTGCACGCCCATGTTCACTGCAGCATTATTCACAATTGCCAAATTATGGAAACAACATGAGTGTCCATCAACAGATGAATGGATAAAGAAAATACACAGGGGGATACTATTCATCCTTTAAAAAGAAGGAAATCCTGTTATTTGTGACAACATGGGTGAACCTGGAAGGTATTATGATGAGTGAAATACAAATACCACATAATATCACTTATATGTGAAATGTCTCCCGCCTTCCCCCAAAAAAATCAAACTCATCAAAACAGAGTAGAAAAGTGGTTATCAGGGGGGTGGGGTGGGGTTAGGGACATGAGAGGTTGGTAAAAAGGTACAAATTTTCAGTTATAAGATGAATAAGGTCTGAGAATGTATATCATGGTGACTATAATTGATAATGCTGCATTGTATATTTGAAATTTGCTAAGAGAGTAGAACCTAAATGATCTCATCAAAAACAAACAACAGGTAAATGTGTGAGTTGATGAATGTTTTAATTAACTGAATGGTGAGAATCCTCTCATAATGTATCCATAAATCAAATCATCACAGCATACGCTTTAAATCTCTTACATTTTCAGTTGTCAATAAGGTTAAAAAGAGAGGGAGAGGAGGCAAAAGTAACCTAACCTCCCTATAGTAGAACTGCTTGTTTCTGTATGTGGCTTTTCCTTTGACTGAGATCTCTTCACCACGTCATTTTATCTAGTCTAACGTGTTGGAGGGAACCTTGTTTCTTGCTCCTCATGGGTCTATGCTGTGGACCCTCCACTACATTGACATTCCTGGATTTTCTGCACCATTTCTCACCCGACTCTTCCCAATTGGTAGGTGAGTTAGAATAAAGTAGCTATGCTGAACTTCGCTCCTATCTCATTCCCTTTTCTTCAGGATCTACATATGAGATGAGAGTATATACATATACTCTCTGCTGTTCAGTAGCAGGAATCGAGGTCCATGGCTGTGGTTTTCTAGGGTTTCCTCTTGCATTGTGGAGGGGGGAGCAGTGATTAGCATCTGACTTGGCTGATCTCAGCCAATATTTCCAAATGACTTTATAGTGATTATGAAACAGTATTGTATATCCAGCTATCAGACCCCATATCTATATCTATGTTTCTAAACATAGATGGGGAAAAAGGAGTATTATGTATTAGTCTCCTAAAAACCCTATATAGTCATTGTATATTTAATAAATAAATGAATCTCAATGCAATATTAGAGCCCTAAGTGGAAAAAAGAGTCAAGCTAGGAAGGCATAAGCAGCTTGAAGCAGAACACGCGCAAACTTCAGACAGCCTGGATGTCATACTAACAGAGTCCTCTGGAAGAGAATACATTGAACAGTAACAATAACTTGTTATTAAGTTATATGCCTGTCCCCTTACCTCCCTGTCTTTAAGGCAGGGGCTAGGTGTTGCCCATTTTTGTGTTTCCAAAACTAGCACCCAATATGAGGTATACAAATAATTAAATGCAGGCTATCCTATACACTGAGTGGCCAGATTATTGTGATCTCTGAACGCATAATAATCTGGCCACTCAGTGTGCGTGTGTGTGTGTATTAGAGGACCGGTGCATGAATTCATGCATGGGTGGGGTCCGGCCAGCCTGGCCAGGGGGAGGGGACATGGGCAGTTGGCTGGCTTGCCTGTTGTTCGAACTCCTGGTTGAGGGGGCAATTTTCATATTATCCTTTTATTATATAGGATATACACTGAGTGGCCAGATTATTATGTATTCACACTCAGTGTATAATAAAAGGCTAATCAACCAAACAGCAGAACAACAAGTCACTATGACGCCCACTGACCACCAGGGGACAGATGCTCAACATAGGAGCTGCCCCCTAGTGGTCAGTGCACTCCCACAAGGGGAACGCTGCTCAGCCAGAAGCCGGGCTCACGCTGGCGAGTGCAGCGGCGGTGGTGGGAGCTGCCACCCCCTCTGCGGCAGCACTAAGGACCCCACAGGGAGCGGGCCTAAGCCGGCAGTTGGACATCCCCTGAGGGGTCCCAGACTGCGAGAGGGCGCAGGCTGGGCTGAGGGATCCCCCCACCCTAGTGCACAAATGTCATGCACCTGGCCTCTAATTAATTATTAATTGTTAATAATAATAATTTTAATTAATAATTAATACACATTTATGGGTTCATCTTGAAAGGAGGAGACCATAGACAAAGTTAGAGTCTATTCATGACAGCCAAGCTCAGAGATCAAGTATAAGATGATATTATAATATGAAACAAGCCAGAAAATGAAAGGAGGTGCTGACTCAGCCTTGGTGTCGAAGATGAGACAGGGGCTTTTAAATTTCTAAAATCTTAAGGGCAAATGCATAATTAACATTAGAGACATATTAGAACAGTAGTTAAGATGTGGTACATTTACACAATGGAATATTACATGGCTACACAAATGAAGGAAATCTTACCTTTTGAAACAGCATGGATGGACCTGGAGATTATTATGTTAAATGAAATAAACCAGTCAGAGAAAGATAAATACTATATTTTCTTACTTATATGTGGAATCTAATGAACAAAATAAACTGAAGAACAAAATAGAAACAGATACATGGAACAGACTGACAGCTGTCAGAGGGAAGGGAGGTTGGAGGGCTGGATTAAAGAAGATAAAGGGATTAGCCAAAAAAAAGTGTTATATATATAATAGACAACATTGTGGTAATAGCCAGAGAGAAAGGGGGAAGGGCGGTAGGGTAGGTGGAGGTGTGCAAAGAGGGAGAGAAATGGGGATGGAAAGAGACTTTAAGGATGTTTTACTGAGTTGTACATTTGAAACCTGTATGGTTTTGCGAACCAATGCCACCCCAATAAATTCAATTTAAAAAATATGTATGTGGGGTAAGTAGTTGAACTGCCTGCCTCAAATCCTTTTAATCCTCAGGTTCCTCATTTCTGAAAGGAAGTTAATGAAACTACTGACTTCATCTGATTTTTGAGAGGTTCAAATAACTTAATTCATGTAAAAATTTTCATTAGTTCATTCCTATAACATAGGAACTACTAGATTCCTTGTAGAAGCCGGAGAGCAAAAGCAGCAGTGGCTTAATTTGGACATTCACACTTAGAAGAACACAGATATAGGATGAAAAAAATATAATTGCCAGGGAAGGCAAAGGCAGAGATTTAACATGATAGAGGTAGGTGGAAATTTTGCAATTTTTACCCTACCACAGAGTGAATTGAGCTATGACTGATGTTCCGCATTTACATAGCTTATCTTGTATATTTTTGGCATTTCTATCATACTTTTATTTAAATTTCCCCCCATGAGAAACACTTGGGCATTTAATTAGGAGGTACGCAGGGCCACCATCCTCCATAATGCACCCTTCCCTTCAGATGCTAACCTCAGGTCAGGAATGTGCAAGTCTGTAAAGATGGCTTGGAGTTAGGGCTGACTGTAATTAAATGTTAAGTTTTAATTGCCAATCATTCCCACGATCTATTTATTTTTTAAAACTGATATTTTTCCTAACTCCCTCCTCTCTTTCCCATTCCACACATACTGTCTAACTGACTCTGGTTCCCCATGAAAGAAATTTCAAATGCAGAGTTCTGTTCTTCTAAAACTCAAAGTGGAGAATGCTCAGCGTTTTATCCTCTCCCATATTAAATGTATCTAAACATGGTTATGTTTGCTGGAGGGGGGAAATGACAACGTCCTTTCCCAAAACCAGTGTTTGAGTTGGTAGCCTGTAGCTTCCAAAGCAGTCACCCACACTTAAAATTTCTGCCAGCTGCTCTCTGTAAGATGTCTGCTTAAATTGTAAACACCTGCATCCTTAGTACCCCTCCTCATATTCCCTGGGCAACCCGTAAAGAAAAAGTTTAACAGAGTTAGTAAAATAAAAACTTGCTTCCAAATTTACATTACATCTTCCCACACACTTCAGAAAACTGTAATAAAGGTTATTTGATGGCCTAAAGCTGGAATTTTAAAACAAATACTTGCCCATCTACATTCTAAAACAGAAAAGAAACTGCCAAAATTTCAAGTCATGCAGTAAGCAGTTTTAATTCTCTTGGAAAATCCACCAATGTATATAATATATCTACCTTCCCATAAACTTAGTAAAGCTACTAAAAAAGATATAGTAGAAACCAGTTTACCTAAGGATTGCTCTCCTATATCTATCTGCCAAGTCTGGAATGAGTTCCACCATCCTGATCAGTTTTCTATTGCCACTTGCCACTGTGCACTACAATTACAAATTTTAAGGACACTTCTTCATAAATGAGCTATAACATCTGTGCTTGGGATAGGAAACTACTGTTGCAATTTCAGTATAGTTTCTTACTACATTATAATTGTTATTAAGACTCCTCTACAAACAGCGCTGTTACTGATTGAAATTTCTTTTTTTTTTATATATATATTTTATTGATTTCTTACAGAGAGGAAGGGAGAGGGATAGAGAGTTAGAAACATCGATGAGAGAGAAACATTGATCAGCTGCCTCCTGCACGCTCCCCACTGGGTATGTGCCCGCAACCAAGGTACATGCCCTTGCCCGGAATCGAACCTGAGACCCTTGAGTCCGCAGGCCGACTCTCTATCCACTGAGCAAACAGGTTAGGGCTTGATTGAAATTTCTTACCACTCAATGAAAATCTAAAGTCATAACCAACTTTACTAATAATTCCCTTAAACTTAAAATCGTAAAGGTCAGGTTATTTTTTTTCTCCAACTTGACCTCCTAAAAATAAATATTCCCCATCTGCAATTCACTTACCCTCTGGAGACGAGCAGATTATAGTTACAGGGTGTCATTTAGCAGCCTTTGCGGAATTGGAACCCTTTCATTTGCATTACTTCTCTGTAACAAGAATTCAGACTGCTTCCCCCATCTCCCCACCCCTCCCCGGCCCAGAAATAGGTCACAGTCTATCATTAGAAGCTTGGATGAAAAATGGTAGCATGGATATTTTTTATGATAAAAGTTAGAGGTCTGGAAACAAATAACATTGACATTTAAAGTATTCATTCTTAAAATAGAGGGCACTATGGTGTGTCAATCATTAGCACCTTCCTCATTATTGGGTTTCATCTATTTACAGAATATCTGGGTTGGAAGGGGCAATAAAGGTCATTCTGTCCAACTACCACTTGATGCCTTGAAAATATTCTTTCCTCTGTGGTACAGTCTGATTTATATTCTAATAAGTTACTTTTATAGTCGGTGAACAACCAAGACTTTAAAATTATATTGAATATTCAATTATACATTGATTTTCATCACCTTTTTTCATTTAAACCCTAGAAAACAGCATTTTTAAAACTTCATCATTTTTAATTTTTTCAACTCCTTTCACCATTGGGTATTAATTTTTAGTTATGTTTAAATGTCTTTGTCATGATATCTTGAAATGCAATGAAAGCAAATATATGTCTTATTTCATTATTTATTAGGTAACTGATTAAAATATGCACTATTCGATCTTTCATTAACATATTGTCAAAAATGAATATGTTTTTATTGTACCCACAAAAAATTTCAATAATATTTATATAAAATGTTAGTGACATTCTCAGGGCAAATAATTACCATGAAGTTTATTTCAATGATGTTTACAGATTCAGTTTACATAAACAGTATTACCCCGAGTTCACTTTTCTTTTCCCTTCTGTTATCTTTGACCATGCAGCCCCTTCTCTTTATGGTTCTCCATTTACCACCAGATATAAACTACTTTTTTTTGCCAGGGGGAGAAATGGTAATAATTGTAGTTTTAGCAAGGTTGTCCTATACATAAAATTCACCTTCGTAATGAGAACCTCACACACACACATACACTGACTATTTATGTTTAATGCTAGCCCATCATCTCCAGCATCTTCAGAAGCTGGAAGCATCTTAGATTTTTCATTGGTTTGACAAATATTTGTTTTTTTTATAAATTTTATTCAATTTATTGGGGTGACATTGGTTAATAAACTTTTGTAGGTTTCAAGTGTACAATTTGGTAATACATCACCTGTATGTTGCATTGTGTGTTTACTACCCATAGTCAATCTTCCATCATGTTCAATATCACCTGATTCAATGAATCTCTTCATTTTACAAATGATAAATTCAGTATTTTTGAGCCATTTCTCCCTTAATCTTTATCATTTTTACAGATGTCAGAAGGCAAAAATTATGTTGATTTTTACCAGGACATTAAGGCATGTGTATAGGAAGTAATTTACCAAAAGCCTCCATAAAAATATTGGATAAATGTGAATAAATATATGATCTAACTCTTATGTTAGGATAAAAGATATTATCTCTATGCCTAAGTCAGAAGTACTGGGCTGAGAATTTGGAGCCCTGACACTAATAGTTCTACAACTTTGAAAAGGCTCCTAACATTTGAAAAGACAGTGACGTAAGACAGTCTAAAATTCTAGAACCATGTTGTAAAGATTGTTCCAGGTCACAATACTGTGTACTAAAATATTGGTGGCTTAAATATAAAAATTCTAGGATCTGTATGAAATCAACTGAGATTGAAAGTTCCCTTTGATTAAGTTTTAGTCCCTATAATTTTTAATTCCATGCTTCTGTATTCAGATTTATCTGTACTATTTTTTCAAGTACTCTGTTGCCTGAGCTCTGACTAAGCATTTAGAAGATTCCAAACAAACTTATCCTGTAATGAAAAAGCACTCTGATCATACTTACGGCTGTGGAACTTAAAAGCACTAAGATTATAATGTTTATAATATTTCAAACTTGAAGTCATAACAATCCATAGTCAGAGGGAAGTAAAAGCAACCCAAATGTGGAGGAAAATGGTTAAATATTAATATGATGAGGTTTTAAATTATCAGCCTGAAATTTTTCTTCTCAATTTGTAGGTAAGTCATATTTTTAAAATACGTTTTTATTGAGTTTAGAGATAGAAACATCAAGAAGCATTAATCAGCTGCCTCCTGCACGCCCCCTACTGGGGATTGAGCCCGAAACCAGGGAATGGATCTGGTGACCTCTTGGTTCCTGGGTTGATGCCCAACCTCTGAGCGACACTGGCTGGGTGATAAATCATACGTAAGACCATGTTAAACCAGATTATCACCACAACACTAATTCATGCATTATTTCCTCATTATATTTTAACCACTCCCTCCTTTTTATTTATTCACTATATATCCTTTAAGTTCCCATATTCAATAGTAAAACAAGCATAAAAAAATCAACAGAACGGTTTTGTTGTTTATATATTAGATTGCCTGGTAGGTAGGGCATTTTGGGTTTGTTTGTTCCTATACAGAAATTTTTTCTCTCCAGTATTATAGTAGAAGGCTCAAGATATATATAGAGATATATATGCTACCATTTGAGATCCTTAATACCTCCTGGAATGCCAGCATTCAATTAATGCCCCATTCTTTAATATGTGTTCTCAACCAATTCTATTTTCAATACAGTGATTGATTTTTATTTAAAGTACTAGACTTTTTATAAGACCTCATTTTCCATGGAATATCCTTGAAATTGTGTCCCACAAAAATATAGTTCTCAAAAACTATAATAAAATTATTCTATAAATTTATTTTATTTTATATTAATATTATCCCTGAAAACAATTACATTCAAGTCTTTGGTATCTCTGAAAACCTTAATAGTAAAGACATTTCCATATATTGAGTCACTGCTATACTATGTATAATGTGTTAGAACTAATATTACAATACTATGTATTGATTGGATTTATTTTATTTAGTTCCATTTATATAATTTTCAGCATTGATCAATATTGAAATGAATGTCTGCTTCAACTTCCCTTTTTTATTTTTAGCACAATATAAAATAACTTTATTATGTTTTTATTGATAGTATATAAATAATTCCCTCTGTTCAGTGCAGTAGGAATATAAATTTCAACTTCCCTTTTAATTCTTTCTGCTTCAAAATTTCTGCTCACCCCACTATTCTTCATCTTTCCAATGTGTAATGAAAAATAAACACATTTTCATACCCATTTCACTATTTATATTTACTAACATTTACCTCTATTATATTTCAGTACCACTTCACTAAGTATTATGTTTAAAAAATACATATGGTAGCCCTAGCTGGGTAACTCAGTTGTTTAGAGCATCATCCCAATACACCAAGGTTTCGGGTTCAATCCCCCCTCAGGGCATATACAAGAATCAACCAATGAATGTATAATTAAGTGGAACAACTAATCTCTCTCCCTTCTTCTCCCTCTCTCTCAAATTAATTCAAAAGTACATATGTCCGGGCAAGGCCGCACGCGCCTGGGTCCGGGGGAAGCTGGATCCCGGGTCCAGGAGAGGCCGTGCGCCCCCGGGTCCGGATGATGCCGCGCGCCCCTGGGTCCAGGTGAGGCTGGATTCTGGGTCCAGGTGAGGCCACGCGCCCCTGGATCTGGGAGAGGCTGGGTCCCGGGTCCAGGTGAGGCTGTGCCCCTGGGTCCGGGAGAGGCCATGCGCCCCTGGGTCCGGGTGAGGCCATGCGCCCCTGGGTCCGGGTGAAGCTGGATCCCAGGTCTGGGTGAGGCCGTGAGCCCCTGGATCCGGGTGAGGCTGGGTCTCGGGTCCGGGTGAGGCCACGCCCCTGGGTCCGGGAGAGGCATCACGCCCCTGGGTCTGGGTGAGGCCACGTGCCCCTGGGTCCGGGTGTAGCTGAATCCTGGATCCGGGTGAGGCCGTGCGCCCCTGGATCCGGGTGAGGCTGGGTCCTGGGTCCGGGTGAGGCCATGCCCCTGGGTCCGGGTGAGGCCACGCGCCCCTGGGTCCGGGTGAGGCTGGATCCCAGGACCAGGTGAGGCCACGCGCCCCTGGGTCCGGGCGAGACCAAACCAGAGGGAGTCGGACCTGCATTACCACCATTGGTCCACCACCCAGAGCTGAAAAGTCAGTGCCGACATGTACACATAAGGAACTGGTGGACATTGAAATTGGGTCTCAAAAGAACTGTTGGTCCAGAAAGAAACTTACTACAGACTGATTCATTTGCCTGTCAGCATAACTATTATTGCTCGTCTCACATTCGGTTCTTATAAGTATATTTCTAGTAACACATGATCTCACTCATCTAGGGGAAATGATGAACAACATAGACTGATGAACAAGAACAGACCCAGAAACAAGGAGGCATCGATCGGACTGTCGGGCCTCAGAGGAGGGGAGGGGAGGGTGGGGGTAGGGGGAAGAGATCAACCAAAGGACTTGTGTGCATGAATATAAGCCTAACCAATGGTTAAGGACAACAGGGGGGTGGGGTGGGGGATGGGAACGGGGGGATGAGGACAAATATGTGACACCTTAATCAATAAAGAAATTTTTAAAAAAAGTACATATGGTAAAAGCAATGCACAACAAACTCTCTTGTCCTTCAAAAATATATATATAGTACTTGAAGAGGCAGGGAATACTTTAATGAGATAGTCATTTAATTAAAAAGTAGTAATGATAACATTAAAAAGTAATGGGACAGGAGTTCTGGTGCAAGATGGCAAAGTAGGAGGCTTATGAACTGGCCTACTCCCATAGACACACAAAATCTGCAGCTACATATGGAATGATTCCCTCTGAAAGAAATCCAGAAACTAGCTGAGCAACACCTGAACATCAAGTGAATGAGGAAAATTTACATCTACATGGGTAAGAGAGGCTAAGACATAATCTTGCCATAAACCTCACCCCCAACTCAGCAACACACAGTAGAGAGAGAACTCACAACTCCCAGGTTCTCCCCAAGGAGGGAAGTGTTTGGACCCCACATCTTGCAACCCAACTTTTAAGACTTGGCATCCCTTCTTCCTCTCTCACTTCCGCCATCACTTATAATTGTTTTGTTTTGAAGCTTATACCATCATCTTAAATCCTTCTGGACCCTGGCTCAATGTCATTGGGTTTTATAAATCTTTATTTACTTCCCGGGTCTGAATACATGCATTTCTTAAACCCTTTAAGAACTTTATGTTCACTGTTATCTTTGCATCCGAAAGGCTCCTTAATAATTGTCTATTCACTTGTATGACTCCCCATCAATCTCTCAGTGATTTGAGTATAAAGTCTGTGTCTTCTTCTCCTTTGTATTCTTAACACATAATATATTTCCTGACTTGGAACACTGAGATATGCATAAACATTTGCTAAATGAATGAATCACTGAATCTTGCACCACTGTCTTCCCATTCGCATCACAGTGACAGGGTTCAGGACAAGCTACCCCAAAATATGGTACCCTGACATACTGAAGATTTCAAGCTGATAGAAACTGAGAAATGACAGGTGCAGGTGCTGAAGCAGGTCAGAGGACCCTTGAGTGAAAGGTGCCCTTGTTACACTCAGAAGAAAGGAGTACCCTTATTTCAAAAGACAGGCGAACACCAAGAGCAATGTGAATGAATAGGGCTGCGCTTTCCCCCAACTTCCGGCATTTAGCTTATATTTATACCCTTCTTTGTCCCACCACATTTTGCCACAACTCTTCATCAAACCTAGCACAAAAACACTCAGGTTTAACCATTTTTTCAGTTCTTTAATGAAGTTTCCTAGGACACATAAAACTTATATTAAATCAATGTGTATGCTTCCCTCTTGTTAATTAAGGGCCTCAGCTGAGAACTTAGAAGGGTAAAGGGAAAAAAGTATTTCTCTACGCCTACACAAACAATTCTCTAACTTCCCTCCTTCCTCGGGAGCATTAGCACCTGAATATGAATCCTCTTTCTTATGTCACCCATTCCCTCATCACTTTCCCTTTACACAACATCATCGTATCTGACCTGGATTTAGTCAGTCCTCTCCCAATTTTCTCCACTACTTCCCTTCTTCTCCAAAGCACCTAGCTCACTCAGTACTGTGAACTTAAGAGGCACTCAAAAAGTACCAATGCTAATGAGCACAGTGACATTAAAAGTTCTAGGGCTGACCTGTTCTGCAGCACGCCTCAGTGAATCATCTCTGCTGCTATGAATGCAAGTATTTTAACCACTTTGAACTTTCTCACTGAATATGCATTTTCTTTCTTTTCCCTTTCTATCTACCTATTCCTTGGGATTTCAAGAAAACTAAGCAAAAAAGTCAAGTCTTACATTGGCTAGAAACAGCACCAATGCACAGTTATAAACTTTATGTCTCCATTTTCTTTGTGTCTTCAGAAAGCTTAACACATAGTCACTATATGTGCTCACTTGCATTATTTGCTCAATCTCCATCCCCCCATATCCCTATCATGGTTCACTATGAGGTGAGCTACAGGAAATACTTCAATGCCCCAGTGCATTTTGGCTTGGCCATGTTGGGCTTTCAGTGATGGAATGTGAGTGGAAGTGAAACTCTATTGCCAGGTATAAGCAGTGCATGTTTCTGTTTGCCCCTTTGAGTTCATGACATCCTCCATGAGAGCCACTAACCTTTGAACAAAAGTCCTTTGGAGCAGACCTAAAGTCAACCCACAGCCTGAGACAGAACCACACTAGCTGACCAGCAGAGCAATGAGGAAGAAAGAAATCATTCTTATTCTAAGTCAGTAAGATTTAAGATTTGTTTTGTTATGCTGCATTATTGCTATAGGAATCAGATTAGCACACCATGATTGATGGATATTCTCTAAATCTCTGATTACTAAACCATTGGGCTGAAGCCAGTGAAATACAGTATAAGGAAGGGCAGAATCCTGTTTGTAACACACATGTTCAATCTACTAAGATTTTAGAACTATCTCAAAAAGGAGTGGTCCATATTTTACAATTCACTAGGGTTTTATGATGCTTTGAATTGGTTACTATTACTTCTACTTACTAGAGTTGGGTTGATCATTCTCTTCTATTAAATGAAGTGGCTGAGGTCCTATTTTGTCTGCCATCTTTCTCTTCCTGAATGCATTTAGTCTAAACATTATTACAGCCTTTTTTATGTGGATGTTCAGCTCAAATAAACCCATAAACTTCAGCTACATTATATCTTCACTGTTCAAGTCAGGCTTTTTAAGATTTGTGAAGAATCATAAAGAATATGATTAGCATTAAAAATGCATGATGTATAGTGATGAAGTAAACATGGAAAAATATCCACATTTTCAGGCAAAGAAGGTATAAATTGACTAAAAGCACTTTGAGGTTAAAAAAATCATTTAAGATTCGAATCCCTGACATAATTAAAATTGGTTTTTCTCTTATTTTTATCCCAAGACCAAATATAGGTTCAGATCCCACATAAATTTAGGACTCAGGTAACTTGGGGATTGAGGAGCAGATGGGAAACTCAGAGTCCAAAATGAAATTCTTATTCAGCCTCTGATTTACTGTATGATACTTAAAATATTGCTCTTTCATCTCTACAATAAATTGATTTGGCACAACATTCCAGTCAGCAATATTTAAGCTATTTTGGAGATAAACCTATTCAGGGTATCTTAGATATCTCAGAGGTAGTTTTGAAAAACTCTCAAAATATTGAAAGAAACTGTCTTTAGTTCAAGTTAATTTATGATTTAAACATAAAAACATGGAAAAAAATTTTGAATGGTTGATTCTAAGTGATGTAGTAAATTATAGCAGGAACACCCCACATTTTCGAATCTGTCATGGATTTTCTCCTACTTTGAGGATGAGAGACATTTGGTAAGCTAGCCAACCTTTTCAAGCCTTGGTTTCTTCAGTAGAGAACACCAATGAAAGTGCCTGAGAGCTTTCGTAAAGATCAAAGTAGAAGAAGTATATGTATATCATAAAAAGCACCAGGTCTGGCATAGTTAGAGAGCAACAATGAAAACTATTATCTTTCAATAGTGGAGTAAAATCAGAACAACAATAAGCTGTTTAAAATTTGAAGGTTAAATGTTATAAGAAAAGGAGCTACCTAAAGAGATAAGAGATAAATAAATAGGATTGATGTGGCTTTGGGGACTGATTGCTTTCATACAGTATCTGAGATTGTCTTTGTTACAGCTGAGGAAAGAAGACAGACAGAAGGGCCCTGTTTGGAAACGCCTTCTTAAGGAGTCAAGAAGAACAAACTAAATAAAACACAAAGGGTCTCCCAATTCCAAATGTTCTACAAACATTAGCATCATCACAAACCAAAGTTACCAGAATCATTGGCCTAGTTAGTCATCTCGTTATTTAACCACATGCTTGCTCCAAGTTTAGTCCCACTTGATTCTCATTGCCAAACTGAAATAGTAATTTTCCTCATAATACCAATTATTATAACCATCAATATTGAACACCTACTCTGTACCAGGTACTGTGCTACCTCTCTTACATATTTTTAGATTTCTCAACCATAATGAAGGGATGATAGAATTCCTACGTTCAAGATGGAGAAATGGGCCATCAGGAAGATGAATTTTCCCACTGTTACACAGCAAATGTGGAACTGAGCAAGGATTAAAACCCAAGTTAGTCTGACCCCCAAGTTCATGTTTGTTCCAAGAGGTAGAGTCACAGCATGCTAGAGTTTGGGGTTGGAAGGAAGCTGAGACCTCATCTAATCCAAGCCTGCTTTTTATAGATGAGAAAACTGAATTCCTGATCTAACACCCAAGTGACCATACAAGTTTACAAAATACGAAGGGACAAAGCCAAGGTTAGAATTATTTTCACATTATCCTTTGGCATTCAGAGGGGAGGAGGGTGCTGGGTGGAGATGGGCAAAGGGTGGGGGGAGGGAATAGGGACATCTGTAATAGTGTCAACAATAAAAATAAAGTTTAAAAAATTCAACTATAAAGGAACACATTAGCCAGCCAAATCATGCTATGTTTCCATGACACCCAGGTATCAGTCATCTCTCTCTCTCTCTCTCTCTCTCTCTCTCTCTCTCTCTCACTCTCTCTCTCACTCTCACACACACACACACACACACACACAGAGTGTGGGAAGAACTAAACTCCATTACTTCCAGGTTATACCACTGAAAGCTTGTAAATAAAGTCAAAACTTGGCTCTAAAATTTCTCACATGGTACAGCTAAGAACATTTTTTGAAAACCTGCATTTCCTTATTCACTGGACTGTGACAACATTTCAGACAGTCACCACAGTTTTTATAAACTCCTGCTTGGAAGACAGGAGGACTAGCTTAATGAGCTACAAAGAGTCGATCTATACTTCTCATCTTGAACACATTGTTATTGTCAGGAAGCAGAGATCCGCATGGGTGGCAGGCACATCATTGAAGGGAAAAACACTAGCTTCCACCAGATTCTCTTCATTACACAGGAAGTCAGCTTATATGGGCTTCACCTAGTGTAATGTTCCTGGTGACTATTCCAGTTCACAATCACCTTTTACAGACTGAAGCGTGGCTTCTGACGTCATGCTGACTGCTTCGTTTTGCCAACATAACTCTGAGGCTGTGTTTTCAGATAAGTGACCAATATGGAGCCTTTTTTTTGTTGGTTACTGCACTGCTCTGTATGCATCATTTTGCAAAGTAACAGCCAAGGTCGAAAGCATTGGCTCCATGCTGGGCCATAACAAAGGATATTTTGAAGGTTGCTTGAGTCTGACTTTATAATATTTTAATGCTGATATCCATGAAGCATATTCTCGATTCTTCTATAGGGTACAACTCAATTTTTTTCAGAAACTTTTGAACATGCTGTCTTTATTTCAGTCCTTTTGTTTCATTTTAGTTGCTAGTTGCTATGAATTAAATGTTTGTCTACTCCCACCCAAAAATTCATATTCTGACTCCTTAATACCCAAGGTGATGGTATCTGGAAGTGGCGGCTTTTGAAAGTGATTAGAGTTAGATTTGGTCAGGAAGGTGGGGCCCTCATGATCGAATTACTGCCCTTATAAAAAAAGGAAGAGACAACGGGCTCATTCTCACTTTCTCTCTCTCTCCCTCTCTCTCCCTCTCTCTCCCTCTCTCTTTCTCTCTCTCTCCTCCCTCTCCCTTTCTCTCCCTCTCTCTCTCTCTCTCTCCCTCTCTCTCTCTCTCTCTCTCTCTCTCTCCAGAAGCACACACTGAGGACAGGCCATGTAAAGACACAGAGAGAAGACAGCCACCTGCAATAGGAAGAGGGCTCTCACTAGGCACCAAACCTGCCAGTACTTTGATCTTGGACTTTCAGCCTCTAAAACTGTGAGAAATAAATGTGTGTTTTTTATAGTAAGCCACCCAGTCTGTGGTATTTTGTTATAGCAGCCTGAGCAGACTTAGACACTAGTCAAGTTTGCAAAAGAATCAATTTTATAAAAAGAGTAAAAGGATAAGCCACAGGGTAGGGGGAAATATTTGCAACATATATAACAGAAAAATAAATTCTATAAATAATTTCCATAAGTCAGTAAGTAAAACAAGCAACCAAGTAGAAAAATGAAGAATGAGCAAAAGACTTAAATGGGAGAGTCAAGATTTATATCTATCCAAATGACCAATAAACATGTAAACAGGTATATTAGTCATCAACCAAATGCATAGTAAAACCACAGTGAAGTACCAGCACAACTCAAAATGATAAGCAATTCTAAAGATTGGAGGGATAGGAAGCAAATGATTTTCTCAGATACAACTGGTAAAAACAGGGTAGAAAACAACTTTGGCAATATCTACTAAAGTGAAATGTGCACATAATCCATGATGCAACTACTTCTCTCCTAAGTATATTCCAGTTCAAAGTACATCAAAACTCCTGGTTGTTTGAAAAGATATAAAAGAGAATTCTTTCAATGTAAAAATTTTCAGTATAGGGCACAGAGATTGAGGATCTTCAAAAACAACTCTGTTCACCAACATTCAGCCTCACCCTTTAAGATGTACACACAGGCAAAGTCTCCACTGTTTTGGATGTGGTGAGAGCATATCGGGTACAGGCTTAACCTGCGATAATTATTCCTCAAGAGTCTTGTGATGAGAACAAATTGTAAAGTGGTGGCCAAAGAAGTGCAAAAATCCATTGGCTAGGGTATTGCTCATTCTTCATATGGCTTTGTTGTTAACTAAGATGTGTGTTGCATCTTAAAACTAAACACAGTTGTGTTCCAAAATGATGATAATGATCAGAAAGCATAGTGGGCATAAGCCATTGTCATACACTAGCACATATCAACAACCACTGCTATCAAGGCTAATTGCAAAGCACACGACTACCAGACGATCTGTTAAACCCATTCAAACAAAGAAATTGGTGAATGATACAACCTGATAGGCCCCCCCCCCCACCCCACCCCGGGGCTAATGGCTACAAAGTACATAAGTTCTGTTAATGAAAGTTTAGTCACCAATAACCTAATCAGCTGCAATCCCCAAATACTTTGGACAGGGGCTAGAGTATCTCCAGATATCATTAAAGTCACTGCTAAATCTGTGCTTTACTGAATCTTAGGAACCGCACTATTATTTCATGTACCACTAGGAAAGAAGGGAAATGTTGCCACTTCGACAACAACAGACCATCTATCATCAGAGCTATCCTAATTTGGAGATGATAAAATGTGGTGGGAAATGTGTGTCTTAGAATCAATGAAACATGGTAAATTTCCTAGTTTACCAGATTGGAGTCCTTCCCTTGTCTCCCCTCCCAGATTGCAGGGAAGTCTAATTGCATTTCCAGTGGCTGCAAAAAAACAATGATTTAGCTATATGTTTCTATGAAACCACTTTTCGTTAATTTTCTGTATTTCTTTTCCCTGAAGAAACCTATCTTGTTTCTTTTTCATTTTTGTTCCCCGTGTTCCCAATTATCCTAAACTCCCTTACAGATATCACATTGTGTTCTTTCAACAAAGAGGATTTTCTGTAAAACAATAAAGTAAATAATGCATGGGTCATTTTAAGTTAAATATTTTAACTTCTTCAAATGCTTTTGAGAAAACTTTTTTAAATGTCTGCCAAAATAGTAAAAGTATAGATGTTATTTAATCTTGAGTGTGATAAATCAGTTGTACGTCACAAGTATGGGTTGTTCCTTAGAGTTTTCTCTTAATCCTCAAAAGCAGCATGCATAGAACCTAATAAAAGTACAAAACACAAAATCCATTCTATTGAGAATGTCCACAGGATTGATTTTACCCAATTTAGACTTTATGTATGCTTAATGATCAAACAATCATTATTAAATACCTAAAAACAAGATGAAGTATTCATTAGTTGCTTTATATTGAATCTATACGGTGCCGTCTGCAGCTGTTACCTTATAAGGAAAAAAGCTGAGTATGATGAAAATGAAAAACAGAAGGAAAAGGAAGCAGAAAAAGAGAGGAACGGGAGTGAGGGAAAGAAAAAGGAAAGCAGAGGAGAGGAAAGAAGAAATGATACAGGAACAAGGAAAGTAAGAGATGGTTTTGGTGGAATAGTTTGATAGATTTCCCTAGAACCTTAATTTTTCAGGGCTTGCATTTTTACTTTTATACGAAAAAGAACTCAGCAGAGGCTGTCCTCTTCTCTTATCGGTGTCTGCCCAGCCTCAACACTATGCACACAGGGATAGTTGGGTTCATTAGTGATGATTCAGTAACGAGTTCATACGTTTTCTATTGGGCTTCTTCTTATATTTTATTTATTAAAAATCTGTTAAATGTTTGTTTAGTCATTATTGGGGTATTTGGTGGTTTTCAAATATTCATGAACATTTTTGTTTTTGAAAACAGTAACACTACACCAGTCAGAGAACATTTGAAGAAAAGAGAGAAAAGAAGAAATTCATTCTAAACTGCAGGGGGATGGAGTAAATTTGAAGGAATTAATTCACACAGCGTGTCAAGACAGGCATCAAGTCAGTCATTCATGTCTTGATTGTGAAAAGTAAGTATAAGTATAAGCTGAAATGAGGCCAGAAAAATGAAAAGTGCTTGGAAAAAATAAGTTGAAGAAAGATAAGGAGGTAGTATTAGGTAAAACTGATATGAGAATAACTTTTAAAATCTAAGAATTCTAGAGCTGGCTGGGCTCAGGTCATTGATCAAACCTTTCATCTTTAAGAACAGAAGTGGGCTGCTCGCTATCCCTGCACAGGTGCCATCAGACACTCTTGCAGCTGGGTGACTGTGGCCCCTCTGTCTGCAGACTGGCACTGCAGAATCGAGAAGCATCTAGATCAGAGTTCCCCAAACCTCACTGTGTGGACAAACCACTAGGGACATTTTTTAAATGCAGGTTCAGGTTCTATAGTCTGAAATGGAGCCTGAGATTCTGCATCACTAACAAGTCGCCATGGGAGGCTGCGGCTGCTGGTTCACGGACCACAGTTTAAGTTAAGTTTAAGCAGAAGCCAGGACACATAACCTAAAATTTAAACCATTTTTATCCCTTGTTAGCCAGTTACTTATTTCCCTTTTTAAATCGTTTTTCTTTGAATCATCATTTTGAGACGTTTGAAGCTAAAATATAACAATAACATAAAAATACACTATCCCATTGTCATTTAATGATAAGTCCTTGTAATTTTTCCACATGTCCTCTCCTTGCCACTATTTCAGTTTCTCAGAATCAATTCACCATGTTTATGTCTCAGAATGCACTATCCCCAGGGACGGTGATAAAGAGTGAAATTCCATGTTCCAAGATAATGGACCCCAAATTCCCCAACCCAGATTTCATTTCCCTGAATCACTAATGGGAGTCATATCTTGCTATCTTAGAATACTATAAAATACTATAAAACTTCCTGCCTCCTAAAACCAGAATGTTCCTCCCTATACTTTATGTTCCTTATTTTTACCAGCATTTTAATTATTGTTGTTAATATTATTTTTTAGCTAACATTAAATTCTTGCTATGTGACAAGCACAGTGCTAAAAATTTATATGCATTGTCTTAATTCTTACCCCACAATGGATAGAAAAAGTAAACCTAGTTTATTCCTGTTTTATAGATGAAGAAAGGTTAAGGGTCACACAGTAGTTGGATTTGAACTCAGATCTATTTGACCCAAAAACATCAACTAGTCACCTCTGTTATACTTGCCATCATTATTTACCCTAACACTGAATTAAATGTCTTAAAGTATTTATTTTTTAATGTTATATTTAAAAGAATTGCTTGTTTTCAGAATTGCTTATTAGACTAGTCTCAGTAGCACTCTAGCTAAATGTTATCTATTATTTCTACCTATATCTGCTACCCTGTTGTATTTATACTAGAGGCCCGGTGCATGGATTTGTGCACCAGTGGGGTCCCTCAACCTGGCCTGGGGGATTGGGCTGAAACCGGCTCTCCAACATCCCCTGAGGGATCCTGGGTTGTAAGAGGGTACAGTCCAGACTGAGGGACCTCACCGGTGCACAATTGGGGCTAGGGAGGGATCGCAAGAGGGCTCCAGGGCGTGTCCGGCCCATCTCGCCGAGTCCTGATCTGCTGGACCCCAGCAGCAAGCTAACCTACTGGTCGGAGCATCTGACCTCTGGTGGTCAGTGTGCATCATAGAGACTGGTCAAACAGTTGAACTGCCAGACACTTAGCATATTAGGCTTTTATTATGTAGGATAAAAAGGTTTACTAAAAACAAGAGCCTCATCTATTTTCACACTGATGCAGAGCTAAGAAAGGCATCTTCATAGTAATTTGTTCCAACTTGGAGTGCAATAGCCACTCTAATGCATTTCAGTCTTAAAATATCTCAAAAAAATGTGAAAAAGAATGATGCAATATTGTCATAGTTTCAAGGAGGAAAAAATAAAGACACAGCTTATAGGCATGGGTGTGCATATATAATGTTCAACATTAACCTACCATTTCATAAATTGGTCTTGACTAGTTCTCCATATGAATTCATACATTAAATGGATGATTGAACTCTATTGGTGGTTGTTATTAGTACTCATCCAGCAAAATTTTCAAATTTTCAGCTCTTATTACAGGATGAAAGCTAAACAGCTCCTTTGACCAAATTATATCTTGGCAGTCATAGTTGTGATCCACTTTCCAATAATTATCTCAAAATCCATTAAAATAAAAAATATCAAGAGGGAGATGTTTATCTGAGACTATGGACACAAAATCATTTCTTGCTCATAGAAATACTGACACTATGTTTACAAAGACAAATATACAGTAATAAGATTCATGCCCTGCACAAAAGATAATATTTCCAAATAAATGATAACTTTCTTCATGCTTTGTATGAAATCATAGTTCTTTTATCTCTATTTTCTTATTTCAGTTGAAAATGTTACTAGTAGCTGACAAAGGATAGGTCAAGCGTTTAGTTTCCCTTGGGTAGAAAACTACATTTACCAATTCTTGCTTTGAAATAAGTTTTTACCATCTTTAAAAGTAAATCCTGGATAGTTGCCTCAAAAGATGTCTTTATCACTCTTTCAAGAACAAAGAAAAAGCCTGTGGTTAGCTGACTAATAATACAGCACTCTTTTAAAAACAATTTCTTGCATACTGTCTTAAGAAACACTGCTCAAAATTTGAAGAAGGAAACTCAGAAATTAAAGATTTCTATAATTGGGTACTTGGCGTCCATGATAGCAATTAAAACGATGAAAAAAATCCACTTAAAATCCACAAGTTTTTACTTAAATTTATATTTCATCAATTTTACCTAGATTAAATAAATTCATAGGCTTTTGTTTATTTATTAATACAAGACCTAAACTATCCTACAATTTCATTTAAGTTGTAATAAATTACAAATTAGGGGCTAAATACACATAATTGTAAAATATATTGAAATATGATGCTAAAAAAGTATACTCAATGAAAAATAAAAATCTTAAGTTTCTTCTTATATTTGTCATGAATGAGAGAGAATTAGAGTGCCTTTTAGCAACTTTTAAACTTCTCTTGCACATGAAAACTTAATGGTGTGAACTTATTCAATATGAAGGAAAAAAATCACTTGCTTTCTAGGTTGAAAGGAAACAAAAAGTTACAAAAGAGCATGATCCATATATATTTCATGTGGAATTTGCTATCTATAAAGCTGGAATACAGACATTTTTAAAGTAATTAAAGTTGATCAAAAACAAACTAAGAAGCAATAACCTCAGCATGTGGGCAGATTCCTAGGACAGGTTTAGTTTAGAGATATGAGAACTTACAAACACATGGTTGTTGGTTAATCCAATGTTCTTTCATTCTATCTCTATGATATAAAACAACTAGAGAAAGGCTAAAAAATTCAACCCAAATAGATGAATGTTTTGTTCACACAATGTCTAGTATCTGAGTAGTTTCAAATCCATACTATCAGCATTTGTTTCATCCATTTACATGAGCCCAATGCATAGTTTCACCTTATTATTATTTCCTAAAGAATTTTTAGTAAATTTTATTTTAAATAAAAGGAGGAGTCATGTCTACATTACTGACACTAGGATGGTAACAAGGAAAACTGACAGATAATATATTATAAAAATAAAAAAAGATCAAGATGTAAGTAGTATATCAACTTGGGAGATCAAGCCAAAAGACAAGGGCTCAACAAAGTCAAAGTCTAAGGTTGATGAAATACATAACACACCTCTCTTGCCTTTACAAGTTATAAACCTACTGAGAGGTAAACAGAATGCAAATCAAAATATCACTTTTACTACTGACACAAATATTTGGAGAATGTTTCTTGACACAGAGAACAAAGAGGACTTGCCAACACTTTCTGCAAGTCTAAAGATCAAGAAAGCCACTATAGAGAAAGTTTAGGGGAACAGACCACAAAGCCCTAGTCTGGGGTAGAAAGAAAAGAAGATAAAACACATCACCAGTAACAGATTAGCTCTGCCCAATCAAGAAACTTATATCAATGACTGTCAATCACTTGTCAGGAACCTTCCTCCTGATCATGGGACAAAAGGTCAGGGAGTTACTGTAGGCAAGTCCCTCCACATGGATATCTGAAAAGCTGAGCAGTACTCTTTCCTCCTAAAGTTCCATAGCTTTTTGTTCTGTTGGGTTTAGCTATCAAGCCTATGTAGTTATTCCTCTCTGACAGGAAATCAGAAACCTATCAAGGCAGTTCTTTACCATCTTCACGAACCCTCTCCCCCAATGCTACCTATGGTTGTTTTGTGGATTCTCCTGGTGACGCCGGTAAATAGCATGGAATTTGAGAACATTCTAAAACTGGTCACCAATTAAATTAACTCTAAGTTCATATAATCTTTAAATTTCTCATTCCAAGTTGAATATGGCCACATCCAACATAGGCCATCAACATTTTGTAAAGAGATTGAATAACACATCAAGACATGCCATTTTAAAAATGCCAACGCATATAGGAGCCATAAATTTGAATACAAATTGCCTTCCATTGCAAATTTCCTAGAGACATTAATGCTCCAAATTAAATTCCCTTACAAGTTAAAGTCCAGAGATTCAAAGTCCAAAGTATTCAATTCAAAATTAAATTACCTTGTTTCAGTGATTTTAATGTCCGAAGTCATTATAGTACAAAATAAAATTTTCTTGTCCTAATAAGTAAAATTTCAAAGAAACTGGAGTCCAAAGTTCTCAAGTTAAAGTCCTCTAATCATTTATTTGAAAAATTTTTGTTCTTCTCAGTCACAGACAGAGGTGTCTTATTCTGAACCTAATGTTTAGGTTTCTTTAGCAGCTGAAGAATGTTATTATCTTTCCAAGAATGTGTGTGGTTCCTCAGAATCTCATAATCAGAATTAGTTTCCCATGCATCCCATTTTTTTAAAAATCCAAATATATGGTAGACATACAATTTTATATGTTCCACACCCACACCCACCAAGTTTAAGACTACAGCTATCTCTACCCCCTCAGAGCAGTTTACAGGCAGAATTATGTTCCAGAACCCCACCTTTGACGTTGCAAGACCCACTGCAGACATTCATGGTAGCTGAGGACAAGAAGGTAAATTAGAACATTTTCTCATTCCAGCCTGGCCAGGATGCCAGCCTTGTATAGAATCCATAAGCTAAGAACAATCTCCCTTAGAAAACAGTGCCACAAGTAGGTTCTGATGGCACTGTGCTTTCCTTATTTGGGGGGAACATGAACCTATGCATGCCATTTCCTCTCTCAGGCCATTGCATTGAGGCATCACTACCTTTTTCTTCTTGCAAATTATGCAAGTCTGCTATATTAGCAGGTCAACTCACCAAATCATATTTGTAATGCATCTTTCCATCTGCCATTTTTGAAACCTCTTAATATACAGTTCCCCTTTGATTCTAGTGTTTCTGGTACCTGAGAATTGTATTTAGGATGGGCTCTGTTGAATGACATAAACTTCACTCTCTTTGGAAAAGATATTCTCAGTTCTGTATCACTCTGGCTGCTTCCATGGCCTCTTATGGTGGAAATGCTTAGACCTATAAAATTTGGTTTACTGTTATATCCCTCCTGTCTCACCAGTACTTAGAAATATGTGCAGCACACAATAAGTGCTCGATTTCTATGGTACCAATGAATTCAGAATAATTTCAAATAGCCACATGTGAACAAGATAAGGCACCTAGGATGGTGCCATAGGTTAAAAAAAATGCATATATTGCTGTGTAGAAGCCATTTTACTTTGATATAGTCCCATTTGTTTATTTTTCCTTTGTTTCTCTTGCCTTATGTGATGTATCAGTGAAAATTCTGCTATGTGATATGTCTGAGATTTTGCTGCCTACTTTTCTTCTAGGATTTTTATGGTTTCACAACTTACATTTAAGTCTTTTATCCATTTTGATTTTATTCTTGTGTATGGTGTAAGTTGGTGGTCTAGTTTCATTATTTTGTATGTACCTGTCCAATTTTCCCAATACCACTTATTGAAGAGAGTGTATGTTCCATTGTATGCTATTGCTTCCCTTATCAGATATTAATTTTTTAAGCGTGAAATATTATGAAAATTACCAAAATGTGACACGGTGATACCAAGTGAGCAAATGCTGTTGGAAAATGGCGTTAATAGACGTGCTCAATGCCACAAGCCTTCAACTTATAAACAACGCAATAAGACAAAGCACAATACAAGAGGTACTGTACATAATTGTATGTGCTATACTATTATATGACTGGCAAAACAGTAGGTTTGTTTTATACCTGCACACCACAAACATGTAATGCCTTGTGCTATGACATTATGAAGACTATGCCATCACTAGGAGATAGGAATTCTTCAGTTCATTATAATCTTTCTAGAGGCCAGTGCACGGAATTTGTGCACTGGGGGGGAGGGGTCCCTCAGCCTGGCCTGCACCCTCTCACAGTCTGGGACCCCTCAGGGGATGTCCACAGTCAGACATCCCTCTCGCAGTCCAGGACCCCTCGCTCCTTACTGCCCACCTGCAGTGGAGTCGGGAGAGACTCCTGCCACCACCGCTGTGCTCGCCAGCTGTGAGCCAGGCTTCTGGCTGAGTGGCACTCCCCCTGTGGGAGCGCACTGACCACCAGGGGGCAGCTCCTGCATTGAGCATCTGCCCCCTAGTGGTCAGTGTGCATCATAGCAACTGGTTGTTCTGCCATTCAGATGATTTGCATATTAAGGTTTTTTATTATATAGGACTAGAGGCCCGATGCATGAAAATTCGTGCAAGAGTAGGTCTTCCTTCCCCTGGCTGCCAGCACTGGCTTCCCTCCAGCACCCAGGACCCAGGCTTCCCTCCTCCGGCCACCAGCAGGCACCCAGCACCCGGACTGCTTCCATCCTCGTAGTTCAGGGCACCTGAGACCCGGGCTGGCTTCGTTCGGGCCGCCCACAGGCACTCAAGACCCAGGATGGCTTCTTTCCAGCCCTGGCTTCGTCAGGAAGGACATCTGGAATGACGTCCGGAAGAGGTCTGGTCTAATTAGCATATTACCCTTTTATTATTATAGATGGGACCACCATTGTCTATGCTGTCCACTGTTGACTGCAATGTTGGTATACAGTGCATGACTGTAATGTTCTAAATGACTCTAAGTGGTAAAGTGTTGTGAAATGAGATAGGAACATTACCAATGGGTCCGATATGCTTTATGAGTGGAAGAGAGAGAAGTAGGAAACATGAATTATTGAAATAATATAGTATTTCTTCATCCAAGGTGGAACATTAGATAAAGCGTCAAATTTTGTGAAGAATTTGTGTGGCTGTCACAGGGTAAGTCTGGGTTTCATTCCACTTCATTTCAGGAGAGACTGAAAACATTCCGCACACCCCCACCTCCACCCCTACCCTCATCCCCAGAAACTACAAGCTGTGGTTGGCTCCCAGACTGATTCTAAATTTTGCAGTTCCCTAGAAGGGGTAATATCCTATTTGTAAAGATGGATTCAGGCTTTTTATTCTTCTATTCCATTCTTCATATTAGAAGGGACATTAATTTTGAGTAGCTAATGCATTTTAAAGGGTTTGTCACTTCTCAGCCCATCTCTGACAGATACATTCTGTGATTAAAATAATTATTAGGTGCTGTCCTCTTTCCACTGTTGCCAGTGCCCATTGCCTATTCTCCAGTCTTAAGTGGAAAATTTTGCTTTTTGCTCCTCAGGAGCTAAGATACATCTCATCTCACTCCTTAGTGAGAGGTTACTTTCGAAGACTGAATATTAGCTGCACTTTTTTTCTACAAGCTAGGCCTTATTTCCAGGAAGAGGAGTATATTGTTCTGGGAGCACTTTAAATACAATCTCTAGTTCTAAGTGAAGCAAAAGTGTCAAAATGTTACATTTATTGATTCAACTCTCAGGTCCTCACATAGACGGAGCTACCAATTTCTGACCTTTCTACTCCACTAAGCTAATTTATGGGGCCCTAAAATAATTAAGTTTAACTTTGCAAGATATTCTTTTGTTAACTAGTATCTTCATTTTATTCTTATTTTAAAATAATATTTTCAAAATTTTCCTAAGCTCTTATAAAATATTAAAGTATATAAAAGCATGAAGATTGGATATACATTTAGCCTTGGTTCAAATAATTGATTAAATGGACATCAATCCTATTATATCAATGCTGGTTATTCCTGTCATGTTCCTTGAAATTGAAATCACATTAGAACAGCAGGCATACTAAATTTGTAAGAGCAGCATTTTGCTGTGTTTGCATTGGACTGAGTACACAGTGACAATTTTGCAATTATCACTATTTCTCTACAAAAAATATATGGAAGTATTTTGTCTAATCTTCCTAGTTACTGTGCAAGATCATCCCTTGGATGTTTCGTTAAATGTTTTTGGAATTTGGTAGTGTTGAAACAGTCTCTCATCTCCATGTCCAGGAGAGCATTTCTGTTCCCTTCAGCCAGCATTTTCCAACTTTTTAAATTATGAACACTTTCACATTTTAAATAATTTTTGTCTAGCCCCGCATGGACTTTGTTATTATCTATGGATGAAAAGAGGCTTCTACGAAAAACAAACTCACATGGTGATTTGATCATAAATTCCTAACTGGGCAGGTCACGGTAGGTAGTCACCTCCTAGGCATACAACTTTTTTAGTAAAATGTTGTTTTCTGCCTTAAGCAAGCTTTGTCCATTCTTTCTGTGCATCTAGGTTAACACGCCTTTGGAATAAGTGCTATGCTTATTACACTCAGGCGAGCACATTAACTATCCTGTAATCCAATCCCTACCTTGCTTTCTCCCCCTTTCATGTAATCTTCCCTAGATTCCCTCCTTACTTTCAAATGCATAAAAGAAGCTGCAAAACTGCCACTCGTTGGAGCATTTTAGATCTTGCTTTCTGGCAATTGTCATCAGTTTGCCTCAAATGAGTTCTTAGAAAAATTCTCTACAGGTTTGGATATTTCCTATATCAACACACTTTTGCTTGGCATATAACAATTTTAAGTTCAAATGCATATTTTTACTTTAAATAAACATATTATTAATTTTGATATACTTAAAATTTCAAAATATGGAGATAAACCTTTATCTCTTACCAGTTAGCAAATTACACACTAAATTTACTATAAGTTAACTATTTAAGAGAATGCATGATTCAACCCAAATGTTTTTAAATAACATAAAAACACTCAACAGTTCTATTGCCCATGCCCATAGTGGACTAAAACTGACAGAAAAGCTATCCCCAGTTACCACATAGATAAATTCAGCATGGCGTCTATAACAGAGGGTATGGAAGGAAGCCAGGGCAGTCAAACAGAGCAGAGTAGTCAGCAACATCCTCTTGGGAGGCTCCCCACCAGGAAGCCCAGGTTTGCTGATAATTTTGATTAAGACTCATATCACAACTTCTGAAAGATCACTATCCTCTTCAAGGAAAATCAAAGCTGGAGGCACAGTACTGCTGCAGGTAGGCTAACTGGATGTTAACCTGACTCACAGTTACCCTAACTCTCTCAGGATTATTACCATACCACATATGAGCAATGTCCAGGACATAGATAAAGTACACTAGGGCATAAACCTAGTCAACTATGGTCTGCCCCAAGGATATTCCTTTCTTTTTTTAAGAATAGTTTATTAACGTTAGAGAGAAAGAGAGAAGGGAGAAGGAGAAACATTGATATGAGAGCTCAACATCTATTGGCTGCTCCCTTTACTCCCCTCCCCCTCCGCAGGGGAGATTGAGCCAGTAACCCAGGCATGTGCTTGGGGCTGGGAATCAAACAGGGCAACCTCCTGGTGCACAAGATGGTGCTCAACGAACTGAGCCACACTGGCCAGGGCATCCAAAGGGTATTTCTGAACTTAGTTCAGGGGAACTAATTCAGAAATTAGTTCCTTTTTCACCTCTAAGAATCCTGCTAACATTTAGATTGGGAGCATATATTAAATATGTATTCAGTGAAATTTGACCATGTGGTTCAATATTAGAAATAAATTTTAAAGTGCTTTCATTATTTGAAAAACCTTACCTTCATAATATTAAAATGGGTTATTTTTATATTTTGAATTTTGATTATAAATAACAGAGTGAAAGATAAAAGTCTCATGATGCAATGAGCAAGTAACACATAGAGGCTAGAAATAATAGGCTTTATCCTGGTCAATGAAATCATAAGAGGAACATGAACATTACGGTACTTTTTTGGCAAGATCTTGATATATAAGAATTTTTATTAGATGGTTGTCAAATTACAAATTTGTCACAAATCATTTTAAATTAAATGTGCAGAGTTATTAGAATTTCATGCTCTTCGTTATATTCCAAAATATCAATGTCAACATTTCTAATGCTTTGTCCCTGTGACCAATGAGTCTGTCATGTGTATGGATTAAACAACATATGATTACATATATACCAATTTTAAATTAAATTATTAATTCCCATCCAATTTATAATTTCTGCACACATATACTGGATAAACACTAAGAGGTTTCCAAACTGATGTACTTTAAAAGGGGAAAACTCAAATACTAGTTTATTCAGTGGGATATAAAAACATGTTACATTACCATCTTTTAGAATGAGCTTCTGGCTATTCTCTCATCAGTAAGTGGTAAACATCAGTTCAAACTATCCCAACAGGCTCTTACTGATCAATTTGGCTTACAATCCCTTCTCCGTGTAGCTCAATCCCATGACACATTAAGCCAACAGCTCTACTCGGGTCACTCCTCTTTCCAAAAAACCAATAGTTCTCCTTCATCCTCCCAGATTCCCTCATTCTTCTAATCCTCTCACGTAGAAACTATGCCCTAGTCCGCTGGCGTTTTCTTACAGAAGTAGTTTGAAATGCACAGTTCTTTGGTTCTTTATTTCTTGTACTCTGCATGAATGCTGTCCTAAACATTCTGACTCTCCTATTTGCCTTTGCTCTTTTCCTAGATTTCCTATTTGGAATAACTTTTTCTGACCATCTTTGCCTTTTGAACATCATGTGCTAGGTCACAGAAGCAAGAAACAAGAGGTGCATATGGGGGGCTCCCAAGTAGCTGGATTTGCAGGCAAATATGAGAAGGATGCAGCGATGCCAGAACCGCAGCCAGAGATCAGAATATGAGAAGCTTTAACATCATTCTGAGGACTTCCATTAGAAAACTGAGAGCCATGAAGAGTTTTTAAGAGGAGTGATATGATTAGATATGTGTTTTAGAAAAGTCATTCTGGCTACATTTGGCAAATAAGATTAGTTAGGAAGACCACCTTGAGAGGCAAGTTACAATAGAGCAAAGAATAAATAGTATATGTCTGAACCAAGAAGTGGTAGTATGAATGGAGGGAAGAGAAGAGTCCAGAGATAAACAGGAGGTGGAATCACTGACAACTGTTAACAGAGTTCTGACCTGTGAGACAGAGCAGAAGAGCGAGTTGCGGTGGATAGCAAGATCATGTTTGCATGCACTTAATAGGATACATATGTATTTAAAGAGATATGAGGGATGGGAAGTGTAACCAGGAATCAAGGAAGATAGAGAAAAACATAAATAAAATAATAAAATAAAATAAAACGAGACATTTTGCACACTGATGACAATGATAATAAATATGGAACATAATTAGCATAACTCTCTGATTTCTGAGATTAAAAGCTGTTTAGTAAACAATGAGCAAGCCAGACACTCTTGAGGAAGTAAGAATTGTTCTTACAGAACACATTGGAAACACTTTGGAAAAGCAAAACATATTGACCTTTCTCACAAAATTATTTATGGGATTCCAGATATCTCTATAAAAATATTTACACCTCAGCACATCCATTAAAAATTCTATAATACCTTTGAGTGCCATTTTTGGACCTTACAAGCTTGATATTTTCAGAGATACACTTAAATAATATAATTTCTACATTTAATAATCTGCACATTCCCAATTAGTAGCTAAGTATTCTCCCCCAAATTGATCTCTGTATAATATGTGGATAAGGTCTTTTGAAAATACCTCTCTCCCCTTTGCTATCCATTCATTATTTCCTCAGAGAAGTTTCTCTTTAACCCCAGACTGAGTCATATCTTCCTGATACACTCCAATAAACCAGATACCTCTTTTAACACTTGACACAGATATCAATGACTCTTATTGTTTTTGTTTAATACTGTTTCCCCACTAATCTATAAACTCCAGAAGGGCAATGACCATAATAGTTTTGTTTGTATCCTTCAGTACCTAGAACAGTGTCCAGCACACAATAGGTATGCAATAAAGAGTGATAGAACGAATGTATAAAATGAAGAAAGAATGAGTGAAGAAAATGAACAATTTAAACTAGGCCTTTGGCTAAGTAACGACTTCCATCCACTAACAGAAAATTTATACATGAGCTCCAATTTTGATAAAGGCATTGCATATTGAGGCCCATCAGAGAATACCAGCTCTCCACAATGGCAAAGCAAGGAGAAAATGGAATAATTATTTAAATTTAAAATACATTTACCTGTCATGCCTTTGCATATTATGTTTTGCTGAGAGGTCTGCATTGTGAGATTTACATAAAGAAAAATGAGGAATCAGATATATAGATATAAGAAGATAATCAGTGGCACAGACACATGAACTTTTCACATTTGGCAGGCGGTAGCATGAGCCTGAGGAGAGTGCAGAAGTAGGGGATCGATCTACAGGTTATACTTTAAATCGAGTGGGAAAGAGACTTGAAGGACAAGAATCTGGCTTTTAATCAGAACATGCTGGTGGGGAGAGAGGAAGGATGCTGAGGATTTTTAATGCAAAATTTACACCAATTATAACTAGGCTTTAGAAAGCAGATTCTGGAAGCAAAATAAGGAATAGCTAAGAATCACAAGGAGGAAAACTCTGTTAGGTAATGACTGATACCGTTCACATCAGAGGCAAGGAGGGCCTGAAAGAAGTTAGTGGCCAAGACAAAGAAAAAGAGAAAGATTTTATTGTTCTTCTGAATGCTGGAGTCATTGACCATGATGCTGATTAAGGAGGCAGAAGAGGTTTAGAGAGCTGAGTGATGAATTGTCTCATCACTAAACTTCTGGGTCATCTGTGTGAAAAATGTCTAGCAAGCAGCTAGAAATGAGAGCCCTAGCCCTGAATAGGATCTGACCAGGAGAAGTCATGGATCTGGATGAGACGCTCCAAGAAAGTGGTACAGAAAGCAAGAAAAATAAAATTAAAGAGAGAATGAAGAAAACATATATTTAGGAGAAGAAGACAAGAATATAACGTTGTTGTCAGAGAAGTAGCAATAATGACGCAGAAGCCAGATGTAAGGGGTGCTTCAAGATAGAATACTACATAGACTTTTAACTTGGAAATAAATCAGAAGTAAAGATGGTATTCTGCATCTGGGAGTGTACTTGATTTTAACAAACAATTCTCAAAGTGAATTCTAAGAATCAGTATAAATCTGACCCCTCGAGATGGCGTTTTCCACATGACCTTGCCCACTCTGAAGTCAATATAATTGAGTGTGCTCATATGGTTTTAAACTACCCAACAATGACAACAGCACAAAGAAAAGAACTGATAGAAATTAACTGCTCCCATATGTAGTGCCTGCACGTACTTCAGTATTCTCAACTATCTATGACGCTTGGAGTAATTACCTGATCTTCAAAACTGGTAAAAATCTAATCAAACGCAAATAAAACGGCATGCTTTGTCTTTTGTGCCAGAAATAAAATAAGTTCTAATTCCCTATAAAAAATAACATGGGCATTATGATGAGTTATCATGGGAAAAGGCGGGGATATGTGACAGGGGAACGCTGGAACTCCTTGTCAAGTTAATACCTTTTTCCCAGACATTCTCGCCAATACAAATATATCCCATTTAAATTCCTTTTCTTTCGGAAAAAAAAAAATGGTCTCATCCCTTTAAATTCCTTCATCCCCACCTGAGTACTTAGAATGCTTGATCTCAAACACTTTTGGGAGGGATTTTTTTTCTTAATGAATCATATGACCTTTTCAGTCAATATTTGATGCTAACGCAGCTGTTTTCCACATGGGTACCAAGGAGTTCCAGGTTTTCGCAGACATGCTTTAGGAGCCGCCATGGCAGATAAAGGAGAGACCCATTAGATATGGCTCAGGGCTCCTAACACTACTCTGATTTCATATTTCCTACATCAGTTCTGTGGTGTTAAATGTTTCCATGCTGCTCTAGGGGAATGCAATTCATCACTACCCAGTGACTTACACCACTGCTATGAATAACAGAGTTTTTTCAAAAGTTTACACATATCTGTTTTAAGACCCCAGATGTGGAGGATGCCAATATCCCTAAAAACCAAAATGCTGCTGAAGAGGAAGGAGTTACTGGCTTCTACCACACACCTCAAAGGCTGGCCCACCCAGGATTTGGACCTCCAGACCTTCAAATGCAGAGTTACCGGGTTTAGCAAATAAAAATATAGGATGCTCAGTTAAATAATGAATGAATTTTTAGTACAAGTATACTTAGTGTAGTATACCCACTGCAATTTTGGGGACATATTTATACTAAAATATTTTTTTATTATTTATCTAAATTCCAAATTTGTTTGGGGCATCCTGTACCTTATCTGGCAACCCTACTCAAGTCAGACTTGAGCATGTGGATCTGCCAAGGGAGAGCATTATACAACCCATGAGTGTCAAAATTCACCTTAAATATGTGAGTATTTAACTACCCAGGAAGTTAAACCAGGGGGCATAGAGCCAACAGATCAGCCTGGATGACACTTTGGAAGCTGAGCACAGGAATCTATCCCTGCAGATGCCCTATTACCAACTTTGCTACTAGCCTGTCTAATGTAGCCATTCCCCCATCCCAGTTACTGACTGGAATTTTACTGATCTGCCTAGCATTGCCTTTTTCCAGGTCCCTTGGTTCCTAGGGGTATCAGTCCCCAACTTGATCAGGTTCAGAGTCTCAAATGGACTCCTAAGTCCTTTCACTAGTTATTGCTTAGATATAAACAGGACTCCTCAATTCCATGAACCAGAGTTTGTAATCTATAAAGCTGGAGCCACTTAAGAAACCCAAGATTTATCACTACTCCAGACCCTGAGACTGACCCGATCTATATTCAGGTAATTATTAAAAACCCTAAAGGAAGTTCGACATGATCTGCCTCAAGGCTTGTCACTCTCTAACCTTGTACTTTCTCAAATATCACCTTCTCAGTGAAGACTTTCTAACCACACTATTTAAAATTCCAAACATATTTCTCCCATGACATTCTATCTCCTTTTTTTTCTATAGAACTTATAAAATGCCAAATATTTCACAAATTCAACTTGTTTAATTTTCATCTCTCCTCACCAGAAGGTAAGCTCCACATGGGGCAGTCTAATTTTGCCTCTTTCATTCAGTAACTAAAGCAGTTCCTGGTAGAGAATAGACACTCAAAAATATGTTTTTGAAATATCATAACCATCTCCTAGTAGCTGGATTACTATAAGTTACTATCTTACCATTCTGTATTAGGTCTGCGCCTTCATTTCTTACCCAATACCTCCATAAGTCCAACACTAAGGTATAACATTCCTTCCCTGTCTAAAGACTTTCCAAAAATGTGCCTCCTACCCTAGTCCTCAAAACCACACAACCAGCATGCTGGTACTTGCCACCAAAGATCCTTTTTAAAAATATCTTTTTATTGATTTCAGAGAGGAAGGGAGAGGGAGAAAGAGATAGAAACATCAATTATGAGAGAAAATCATTGATTGGCTGCCTCCTGCTCGCCCCTGACTGGGGATCAAGCCCACTACCTGGGAATGTGCCCTGACCAGGAATCAAACCGTGACCTCTGGTTCATAGGGTGGCACTCAACCACTGAGCCATGCTGACGGGCAACCACCCAAGCTTCTTGACCTGAATTGCCTGTCTACTTGAACCTCCCTCTAATGTCAAAGTCGAGATTCACTGGCTTATTTTTTTCCTTCTCATGCATCTACTATAAAGGCAAGCCTTTTTGTCATTTTGAGATCAAAGGGGCAGCCTAGCAATGTCAAAAAGGTCTTCATTCCATATGGTATAAATCATTTCTAACTTTTGAGTTTCTAAGGGCTCTTCTCTGTGTATACATATCAGCAGGCTGTCTGTCCTTCTGTCAGGACTTAGTGAATTGGGCAAAATTCTAGAACTTCAGATGAATTCATTATTTTCACACTAGAGAAATAAGCTGACTTTAAAACATAGACATCTTGACAGAACAATATATTGCACTTACATTTTGAGACTCGGTTAGAATCTAAAAAGGCTATAGATAATCACCAGTAGGTGGAGTTATTGTATGATTTATTATAAAAAATATATGTTCAGTCTTTGTCCTTGTTTCTAGTACAGAGTTTTTAAATCCTTTGGAATTATCTAAGTGCTAACAGTGATAAAGGTGTATTTATTAAATCTAGTAGTTTTTTGATGGAGTCTTTAGGGTTTTCTATGTACAATATCATGTCATCAGCAAATAATGACAGTTTTACTTCTTTTCCAATTCGGATACCTTTTATTTCTTCTTCTTGTCTGATCACTATGGCTAGCACTTCCAACTTACACAATACACAAAAATAAGCTCAAAATGGATAAAAGACTTAAATGTAAGATGGGAAACCATAAAAATCTTAGAAGACTCTATAGGCAGCAAAATATCAGATATAGCTCATAGAAATATGTTAACTGACATATCTCCTAGGACAATGGAAACTAAGGAGAAAACACACAAATGGGACTACATCAAAATAAAAAAGCTACTGCACAGCAAAATAAACCATCAACAAAATAACAAGAAAGCCCACTGCATGGGAGAACATATTTGCCAATGTGACATCTGATAAGGGTTTAATCTCCAAAATGTATAGGGAACTCATACAACTTAACAAAAAGAAGATAAACAATCCAATCAAGAAATGGGCAAAGGACCTAAATAGATACTTCTCGAAAGTGGACATACAGAAGGCCAAGAGGCATATGAAAAAAAAAATGCTCAAAGTCACTAATCATCTGAGAAATGCAAATCAAAACGACAATGAGGTACCATCTCACACCTGTAAGAATGGCTATCATCAACAAATCAACAAACAACAAGTGCTGACAAGGATGTGGAGAAAAGGGAACCCTTGTGCACTGCTGGTAGGAATGCAGACTGGTGCAGCCACTGTCGAAAACAGTATGGAGTTTCCTCAAAAAATTAAAAATAGAACTCCCATTTGATCCAGTAATCTCACTCCTAGGAATATATCCCAAGAAATCAGAAACATCAGTCAGAAAGAACATATGCACCCCTATGTTCATAGCAGTGCAATTACAATAGCTAAGATTTAGAAACAGCTTAAGTGCCCATCAGCAGATGAGTGGATTAAAAAACTGTGGTACATCTACGCAATGGAATACTATGCTGCTATAAAAAAGAAAGACCTCTTACCATTTGCAACAGCATGGATAGACCTGGAGAGCATTATGCTAGACAAAATAAGCCAGTCAGAGAAGGATAAGTATCACATGATCTCACTCATTTGTGGGATATAATGAACAACATAAACTGATGAAGAAAAATAGATCCAGAGATTTAGAAGCATTGAACAGACCCTCAAACCTTAGAGGGAAGGCAGGGGAGGGGAGGTGGGGAAACTTGGGAGGAGGAGATCAGCCAAAGAACTTGTATGCATATAAGCATAACCAATGGACACAGACAATGGGGGTGGGGAGGCTTAAGGCCGGGGCTAGGGGGCTAGGGCAGGCTGGGAGAGGACAACAGGGCAGGGGAGCGGGGGGGGGGGGGGAGGGGAGGAGACATATGTAATACTTTCAATAATAAAATTTTTTTTTAATGTCTGGAGAAATAAAAACGAAACATGTGCTTAATTTCTAGAAGTTGTCAAATGTGGGTGCAATTTTTCCTACATTATTAGTACTTACCACTCCACTCAGTTTCAACAATCAATCTCAAAATGTCCAAAGGTATAAATTGCAGAGAAACTAGAGTGAGAGTTTCATGAAAACAAACTTTTGTCAAGTTTTGTTCACAGAAATATCCCCAGTATCTACAAAAGAGTAGTCACTCAAAAATTACTTGTGGAACAGAATATTGCTCTTGGTAGATAAGCACATTTTGGTTACAAGTGATTTCAGGTTTTCAAAGCTACAAACTTTTGAAACTTCTTTGAACATTCCCACGAAAATATTTGAGTGTGACTTGTGTCGCTCAGCAGCATCTTACTTCAGTACAATTATTCCTTTATGTGCATTACTTAGGCTTCCATGATTGTCAAGGTGACTTTTATAACTACAAAATACTTTTTTACTAATGTAGAATGACTGGGAAACCAAACTTACAAGGGTTCTCTGCTTTCTTATTACTTTCATCAAACTCTACACAAAATTAAGTTAGACAAATGAAAAAAAAATATGAGTACATGTTTTCCATATAAAAATAAAAACAATGAACAGCCAATGTTTAGGTTTACTAAAACATTAACAGTGGAAATTGATATTTAAAAATCACTCGCTTTAAATACATATTTGATTCCACTTAGATAACAGAAAAATAAATATGACAATCAGAAATGTCTATAGTTAAAGAATATGTAATCATAAATGTAATATTAGAAACTCTTCCAGGATACATAGAAATACAGCCTAGAATTCAGCAAAGTTGAATTTATTATTGATTCCCAAAGCAGGTTTAACTACTGAAAATATGTAACAGTCATTATAGAAGAGTTATCCTTCAGTTTTCATCTTTAACATTACATTGTAGCAAATCTCCATCACACAAGATTGAAAAAAAGCATTTAAGAAGCATCCTAAAAATAAAGACGAATTTCACTATCTATTATGTTTTCTGGTCACCTTGCAATTTGCTCAATAAAAACAATGACTTTATAAGAAATACGGGTTTAGGATCCAGAATTGTGACAACATCTGCATTTGAATACCACTTCCCTTTGTAAGCAAAGTTTTATGTGAAAGCTTAAGTTCAAAATTAGGAAACATAAAACCTCATTACCTATTTTGTTTTATATTTGCAGATTTGTGCTGCAGATGAAACAACCAGTAAACTACTAAAATCTCATCTATTAAACTATTGAATGGTCTCTCCTGCTCAGTTATATCAACATCTAGTCATTTAGATGACTGCCGTATTAGCAAATTTTCTAATGAACATTATTCTCTGGTGAGACATTGACTATTTCAAACTTTCCTGGTTTCTCTATAGTTTATATAGTCTTGAATTAAAAAATAACAGAGATTTTGATGGCTGTAGTTATTAACATGATAATATAAAAATCATGGAATCTGCTTTATGGTTTTAGATCTTCCATCTCTGTTTTATAAATAACTTCCATTGTCTTCTGGCAGAATTAGATTAATAATTTGACCACTCGCCTCCCAGATAACTCAAATGATAAAGTCTAATAAATTTGGGGAGTCCACAGTTGCCTTTTTTTATCAGTTATTCTAAAGCCATGCCATCCAATATGGCATTCACTAGCCACAGTGGCTATTTACATTTCAATTAATTAAAACTAAGTAAATTACAAATTCAGTTCATGATCGTGGTTCCAGGTGAAAAGACATAATCATGCTTCACTCTTTTTTTTTTTAATCTTTATTGTTGAATATTTTACATATGTCTCCCTTACTCCCCCATTGACCTCTTTTAGCCCACCTCGCCCTCACCCCAGGCCTTCACCACCATATTGTCAGTGTCCATGGGTTATGCATATATTCATACAGTTCTTTGGTTGATATTTTCCCACCCACCCTCCCGTGCCTTCCCTCTGAGGTTCCACAGTCTGTTCTGTGCTTCTATGTCTCTGGATCTATTTTGTTCATCAGTTTATTCAACTACTTATAGTAGTGGAAGTCCTCACCAGAGCAATTAGGCAAGAAAAAGAAATAAAAGATGACCAAATTGGAAAGGAAGAAGTAAAACTGTCTCTATTTGCAGATGACATAATATTATATAGGTTAAAACCTAAAGAATTCACCAAAAAACTGATAGAATTTTGGCAAGTTGCAGAATGGGAGAAAATATTTGCAAATCATATTTCTGATATGGGGTTAATATTCAAAATAGATACAAGCACAATAGGAACAAACAATTGAATAGAATAGAATAGACATTTTTTTCCAAAGAAGACATACAAATGGCCAATGGTTACATTGGCTCAACATAACTAACCATCAGGGAAATGCAAATTGAAACCACAATGAGATATCATTTCACACTTGTTAAAATGGTTAGCATTAAAAATACAATGATCCATCAAGTCATAAAAACACATGGAGGGCCCATAAATACATATTACTAAGTAAAAGAAATCAATCTGAAAACACTACATACTGTATGACTCCAACTATGTAATACTAGAGGCCTGGTGCACGAAAATTCGTGCACTGGGGGGGTCCCTCAGCCCGGCCTGCCCCCTCTCACAGTCCAGGAGCCCTCAGGGGATGTCCTCTGCAGGAGGCGACCAGGCTGATCAGGGGAAGGCGCCGCCCCCATCACCCTGCTGCTGCTGCCACTGCCAGCCACAGTGGCTGCGAGGCCTGAGCCCCGGGCCTCATAGCCGCCAGGGCTCACAGCTGCCTGAGCCCATGGCTGCCTGAACCCATGGCTGCCATGAGCCCGGACCTCACAGCTGCCTAAGTCCATGGCTGCCTGAGCCCTGGGCCTCGCAGCCGCTGTGGCTTTGTCCAGATGGACATCTGGATGGATGCCAGGAAGATGTCCACCCTAATTAGCATATTATTTTTTTATTAGTATAGATTCTGGAAAAGGCAAAACTATGGGGACAGTAAAAAGATCAGTGGTTGTATAGGGGGTGATAAAGAGGTTAGATGAATAGGCAGAGCACAGATGTTTGTGGCAGTAAAAATACTCCATATTATGTGATAGCATAATGATGGATATAGGTAATTGTAATTTTTTCCAAACCTATAAAATGTACAATATTAAGAGTGAACTCTAATGTAACCTATGAACTTTGGGTAATAATGTGTGTCAGTGTAAGTTGATCAATTGTAGTAATGTACCTCTTTGGTGGGGATGCTGATGAAGAGGGAAGGAAGCTGTGCATGTGTGGAGATGGGGACTATATAGGAGATTTATGTATACTCCCTTCAATTTTGTTGTGAATTTTAAGCTGCTCTAAAAACATCATCTTAATAATACTCTTTAAAAATATTTCATTCAATGAAATCTATTAGTCCAACTCTAAAATGACATATATGAGACAATTGAGAGGATTTAAATATGTATTGGCTAGAATTAGATGGGTGTAGGAATCACTAGCCATTTTACTGGTTATCATAAGGCATAGTGGTCATGTGTGAGAACACAGGTCCTTCTCTGCCAGGGGCTTACCTTTATGAATGCCAGGTATTAGACGGAGAGGACAGGAGAAGGCACAGGCATATAGAAGAGTCTTTATTGCAGCCCACGAAGCCATTGCTAACAAGGAGCCATCAGACAAAACAGTTCTTCAAAGGAGCTTACAAAGTAGCTCAGCAAACACAGGAGCCATTGCACACACAGTGGCCCAACCAAGCAGCCTCACACTGGCTGGTCAACAACACATCTTCATACTAACTTAGACAAAAGAGGCTTCTTGCCAAAGAGTGACATCAGTATTTGGGTTATAGAAAGGTGCGCCTGTGCATTGCGTACAGTACACTTGCTGTGTCCTTGCTTTTGCATCTGTGTATGGCAAATTGGCCTTGAGCATCTGACATACTCTGGACAGGGCCCCCACACTCCAATTGGCTTTGAACATCAGCATACTTTGATTAGGGTTCCCTCATCACGTAAGGAAAAAGAAAAACTAACCGTTGCAGATGCATACTGAAGTTTTTATGGAAGAAAAGATGTGTCAGAGATTTGCTTTAAAATACTCGAAAAAGTGAATGAATAGGTGAAGAGTAGCAAAATGTTCATAATAGGTGCGTAAGAACTTGTCTTATTCTCTTTACTTTTGTGTTTGTTTGAAATTCCTATAATAAAAATGTTCTTTAAAATATATAGCCTTTTTAGAAAGATTAGTATATTCAAATAGAAATATTTTGCACAAAATTTTAGAGGATTAATATAACTGTGAAGCTCATTCTAGATGAAAAAACCTTGATACAATGAAAGAGAGAAACATTTGAGTATAATTTCAAGAGAGAATGCTGTTAGCAAGAGAAGAAGAAATTGCCTAGAGGTTAGAGAAGGGTCAGCTCTTCACAGCCACCAAAAGCAGGACCTAGGTATACGTGTAAATAGGGAAATGAAAAGCAAAGAGAATAACCCTGTGACCTGTGCAGATTTACTGTGAGATGTGTAAATGACTTAAAGGAATGAATGACACAGAATACAAAGAAGTCTGAAGAGCTTAAAATTAAAAGGAAAAGGTAACAAAATGGAAAGGCTAAAGAGGAAATTACAATTAGCAAACTGTATTTCTCCAACAGTCATAGCATCAAGAACCTCCCAGCTCAAGTATAACTTGGCTACAAAACTAGAATTACTTACAAATGCTATTTCTGAATAGCCCTAAGGTATGCGCGCACTCAGTGTATCTATTTAAAAATTCTAAAACACTTTGCTTATTAAGAAATTCTATTATAAATCATATTGTAAAGGGAAATGTTATTGTAAAATCAATGATTATTACATATTTTAACATATTGTCTCATTAATTTTCATGATATGATTTACTTAATGTCACTTTGTAGTTGTGCAGAAACTTTAAAGATGAGCATTGTAATGTTTATTTTTCTGAACCCCTAACTGGACTACAACACTCCTCTAAAACAGAAAGTAGATCGATCTTATTCCCATTGTATCCCAAGTTCGCAGCACAGTATCTGGCTTCTAGGCACTCAATAAATATGAAATAAAAAACGAATGAAGCTCCATTTCCAGAAATGTTGGGCTAGGTAATATAAACAACCCTTCTACTAAGACAGCTAGAAAATGTGAACACTTTTCAAAAATAACTGCTTAGAGGCAGGCATTGGACAGCAATAAGATTATGAAAAATTACAGGCCACGAATCCCTGGGAGGGCATGCTTAGGGAAAAGCCAGGGAGTTAAGAACAAGGAAGTGATAGTTATGAGAGTCAGGGTATTGTTTACCTACAAGGAAGAAGACGTTAGTGATTCAGAAGAAGCATGGGGCAACTTTCAGGAAAAAGATAAAAGTTCTTTTCTTTTTTTACCCTGGTTGTTTGCTTAGTGACAAGCCATTATGTTGTATATTATGTTTTTATTATGTTTATTTCCACACTTGTTATATTCAAAACAAAAAGTTTTCTCTTAAAGTATAAACAAATCCTTTGAAGTTAGAAATATTTCAGAAAGCATATAGGAACTGGAGTAGGAGACAGCTTTGCATTTCAGTAAATGGCTTTCCCTTTCTACTTCAGAGAGTACAATTAGTGGACACATAATGGATAGTTCTGACCGACATGCACCATCATATGAGGAATTGTGAGAAGGGAATATGAGGACACAGAGATACCTGAAGGTGCTGGCTTCATAGGTCCATTTTTCTTTTTGCCTCATGCCTAGGACGCTGAAAGAAGAAATACATTTGTCTTAGACAAAAACAAAATAACAAGCATTTCAGACTGATCATTAGAGCTTCCCACACACTCAGAATAGCCCTAGCTCAGTGGTCGGCAAACCGCGGCTCGCGAGCCACATGTGGCTCTTTGGCCCCTTGAGTGTGGCTCTTCCACAAAATACCACAGCCTGGGCGAGTCTATTTTGAAGAAGTGGCGTTAGAAGAAGTTTAAGTTTTAAAAATTTGGCTCTCAAAAGAAATTTCAATCGTTGTACTGTTGATATTTGGCTCTGTTGACTAATGAGTTTGCTGACCACTGCCCTAGCTGAACAGTGAAAGGGCTCAGAACACCAAAAGTTTCTACGTTAATACAACAGAAAGTTTCCTACTCACATTCCAATCAAAGAAGTAAAATAAAGACAAGCACATATGCAGAGAATTATATATTCCTAATAAGCAAATCGTGCCTAAAATTCCATTAGCTGTTCTTAAGGCAGATCTTTGGGGAGAGTTTGTTTATCTCTGTCTTGCTTCATTAAGAAAGAGCCTTGGGAAAGCTTATTAGCAAGCTTTATAAAATAATCTTTTGACAAGCAGCTCTTCTATTGGACTGTGGAAAACCTGACAAAACTTTGAATTTTCATTTTGATTCCTTTTTGGTTTTGTTCATACGCAAGGTGCCATTTCAGAGCCAGTGAAGTCATCAGCAGCCTATTGCAACCCTTCTCTAAGCACTGTAGGGCATTTTTCACTTACACTTACTTTTCTCCCACATCAGGATCTAGATCAGTATGAGACTGAAAGGCACACACTGCCCCCATCAGGCCAAATTACCCTGCAAAATTAGATTCTTTGGAAGAAGAATAATAAACTGAGTGTAGCAAGTATGCACAGAAAAGCAGACGTATTGCAACCCTCTGGATCCCACTTTAGTTATTTCCATTTAATGAAACTTGGCTCTAAAGAACTTTATTTTAAATGAATCATTCTTAAATAGGCCATTATTTAAATATTCAATTGTCAGCACTGACTGTTTAATTCTAACACCATGAAACTGGTTGGTCTTATAGCCAGCCTCTCTTCCAGCCAAGGAAAGCAACCTGAGGGGGTGGAGGGAGGGGGGAGGGGAACAAAACCATCCATTCCTACAGCATCAATTATTTAATCCTTAATAAAATCAAGTTAATTCAGAATCATTAATAGGTTCCATTATAAGATCTATTCTATAACATGATGTTAAGGCTCCTCTGCAATTTTTAAACAAGAGCTACGTGCTTTATTCCTTCACTTTCTTAAACTGTCCTTAAAAAAATATTGATTTTATTAATAAGTCATTGCAAGTGAAGTAAACATTGCGATGATTCTGATGGCACCAAAAAATGACAAACATTATACTTAATGTTAAACTACTGAAAGCTTTCCACTGATATCAGAAGCAATACAAGGAAGTATAGATATGACTTCTAAGCATCATTTTGGAAATACTTGCCAGTGCAAAAAGACAAGAAAAATATGAGAAATGAAGAAATTAGTCTGTCATTATTCATGGGCAATACTGTTGTGTATGTTGAAAAACTAATAATCCACAAACTATTATACCATTAAAATATACCGTTATATTAGAAGTGAAAAGCAAGTTTACCAAGATTCCTTGGTCAAAGTTCATACCAAACTAAACCGTATGTTCATATGTCTGCCACAAACAATTAGAAAATAAAATATTTTTAAATACCTTTTAATAGCATCAAAAATCTCACATACCTGAAAATAAACCAACTGCTATTGAAAGAAATAGTTCATCATGGTTATGGATTGGAAGACAATATTATAAAGGTGTCACTTTTTTTCCAAATTGATCCATAGATTCAATTCACTACCAATTTTTGTGGAAATTGACAAGTTCATTCTAAATTATATGGAATGTAAAATCCCCCAAATACTCTTTACAATCTTCAAGAATAAGAAAACATCTTGAGTACTTACACTACCAGATATCAAAAGCTACCGTAAATAAGACAGTATGGTATTGGCAGAAGGACAGATAAATAAACCAATGGCATAAGAAAGGCTTCATACACAAACTCATATATATTCAGTTACTTAATTTATGTCAAAAGTGCCAGGGCAGTGTGTTCAGGAAGAATATGACTAATAAATAGTACTTAATCAGGTATGCATATGTAAAAAAGAATGAATGTTGATCCCTACTTTCACCATACACAAAATATAATGTCAGATGGGTTGTGTATATAAATTTTACAGGTTTAAATATAAATTTCCTGTAACAACCACAGTAAAATGTCTTCACAAACCTTGGAATAGGAGAAGATTTTTTTAAATCGGGACATATATAAGGTTGAAAAATTGGACTTTTAAAATTAGAGGTCATAAAAGGGCATCATTAAGAAAATGAAAAGGCAAGCCACAGAGTAAGGGAAGCTATTTCAATCTATATACTGGACAAATATACAATATAAAGAGAATTCCCACAAATAAATAAGAAAAAGGCAGAACACCCAAATTTAAATGTAGGCCTAAACCATTAACAGGGTACAGCAGTCACAGAAAGAAAAGCTATCTAATGGCCAGTAAGCATATGAAAAGATGCACAATATTATTTGTCATCAGGTGAATGAAAATTCAGACCATAATTAGATGCCAATCTCTTTTCATCAAAATAACTAAAATGAAAAAATAGGCAATAATAAATGCTGGTATAAGTTAGTGTGAAAACACTGGAAATTTTTGACAATATCAACAATGATTCTACAGATTTGTTCCTCATATTACTCAACAGAAGTATGTATGTATTTTCACTAAAAGACATATACAGGAATGTTTATTGAAGCACCATTTATAAAAGCCTCAAACTGAAAACAATCTCAAGGTCTAAAAACAATAGAATGGATGCCATAAAGCAAAGAAAAGAAACCACTACTACCACATGCAACAACGTGGATATGTCTCACAGATATAATGTTGAATGAAAGAAACAGAAACACACACAAAGCACATGGATCACTTCATTTATATGAAGTTTAGAAAACCTTTGACTCTCTTCTGTAATAGAAGTCAAGATAGAGGTTCACTTTGGGGAGGGGCAAGAAGAAGAACAACAATAAGGCTTCTGCTGTACTGGTAATATTCGATTTCCCGATCTGGATGTGGTTACACAGTCTGAAATCACCGTCTGAAAATTTATTGAGCTTTTTCTTATCATTGGTACTTTTCTACATATATGTTATACTTTAAGTGTAAATAAAAGACAAACATGAAGATGTTCAGTGAGCTAAGACTAAGATATAGATAGATGATAGGTGGCAGAAAGATGGACAATAGAAATACAGAAAGATACACAAATGACCCATAGATTATGCTTGGTTTCTGCTAACTAGAAAATGAAACATTGTCAGTTACAGTATTTATATTGTCCATATAATTTACCAAATATTTGGGAGAAGTACAACTGTTGTAGGAATTAAAAGCAGACAAGAAAGGGAATTAGCAGCATCCCAAACAATTGTATTTTGCCTCATTTTGTTAGACTATTTTTCCGTCAGTTGTCAGGAGAGGTAAATGGAACACCAAAGTGCAGATGGAAACCAATTTTGTGAGAATCATAGGCAAGTTTGTTTTTTCCTCCTTCGTGCTTTCCTGCACTTGATAAGAAACCACTACTCAATCTGCATCTTGATATATATAATATATACATATATATGCAATATATATATATATACAGTGTGTGTATATATATATATCTATACATATATATATATATATATATATATTACCATCTACCTCACTCAATATGCATCTCTCTTAACAATCAAGTGTCTTTCATATAGCCACAATCAAAAGTTTTATGACAATAAATAAATGAATGCATATAGCACTTAGCACCCAAAGAGGGTGAAGAAGAAGTGGCAATAACAAACACTGTGTCTGCTTTATGATTTGGCAGTAGGCAAAATCTCAGACATAGTTTCCAACCTAAGACAGGTATTATTGATAAATACAAATATAAATGATCCACAGTGACACAGAACTAGTATAGGGATTAACTGCTATGTATTAATCCTGTGCAGAAGCAAGTAATATAACTTTACAACACTTTTCTATATATCCTTTTTTTAAAAAAAAATTATATTCTACCCTGAAAATAGCTACTTAACAAGTCAGTATAAAATGCAAGATGCTATTGTATGCAATGCCATAGATTGGAGCAATTATGGGACAAATTGTTAGTCTAAGACTATTACTTGATTGACCTTCAGATTTTGTTCTGCAAACCTTTTTTTTTCCTTTTTTCTGCTAGAGCTTTCATTTCAATTCTTTACTCAGTTCCACATTTTAGCCAAGTCATTGGCTCAGTTGGCAGATGACAGAGCTTTCTTGTAACTGAAATTGCATTTGTCACTTTGCTATCAATGTGTCCTGTCTCTTAGGATTGGTGTAGTCTTGTCTCTAAGTGAAACTATCTGTCTTGTATTTCCCTTCTGAGTGAGATTTATGAGGGAGAGCATTTGAATTGCTCATCTGTCTCTAATTCAGTCACCATTCTGACACTAAAAAGTTTCAGAATTTTCTCTTTATTGCAAAAGAAATATTCTCTCCTTTTTGCTCTTCACCTTAGCCTTTTCTGCCTGCTGCCTGTAAAAGAGGCAGCACAAGATGAGATGGAGGGCAGTGGAGCATCCAGGCCTTCTTGGGGCAAGCATCTTTCCAGCTGTAGTCAGGTATATCAAGAACACTTCAATCAAGAACACTTTCTCTCCCTTTAAATTTTATTTAGGCATCTGACTAAAGTCTGAATGATCTTAAGAATAGTATGTCCAGTCCAATATCTTGCAATTAGTAATTAGTAATCAAATATTTGGCTAATTAATTGTATAGAGAGGAATGGTACAAATACACGGGTTTCATGGGGCAGACCCAATACAGTTGTGACTAAATGTATAGTTAACAAATAGGAGAAATGTCATATATTCTTATTTCCTTTTTCCTCATTTCCAATCCCAGGAATGGCCCCTTGAAGATAGAAGGAACTACCTTAGAAGTAAGAAATAGAAACAAATACTCCTAAGTAAAAAATAAACCAAATACTCCCTTGACTGTCTTATTACACCATCTCCTAAGGCCTGAAACACTACTCCAAGTATCTCCATACAGTCTGTTCTTTCCAATAGTGACTAAAATGGCTCATTAGAAGATAATTGGGTATGTGAAGAGAAAATGTATCCACTAAAAAATAACAATGGAAAAACAATTATGTCCTCCAGGATCTAGATTCAGATCATAATCTTAGTAATGTTGGCTGTACTCAATGAGGCCTGCACCAGGCCTGGATTCATTTGAATCCAGATAAAATGAATGATGTGCTTCCTAAGATTCTTTTTTATCAAGCTCTAAAATTTAGTTATTTACTGAACCTTGTGAGTTACCTAACCGTAAAGAACTAACAAAGGTGCCATATCAAAGACTAACTTTCTCCTGGACATTTCCACATAGAGGTCTTTTTTTTTTTTTCTTTCTTTCTTTATTAAGGTATTACATACTAGATGTACCGGTTAATAATGCGGATTTTGTAATCAAAGAAAACACAATAATTTCAAGAGAAACATCAAAAATGCTTTATTCAAAGTAATGTCCATCGATAGCTACATATTTTTCCATCTTTCAGGTAATTTGTGGATACTGTCCCAATAGAACTTTTCTTGTTTTGCGGCAAACCATTTAGAGACCCAATTTTCCACTTCTTCATATGTTTTGAAGTGCTGCTCAGAAAGTGCTTGTGCCATGGATCAGAACAAGTGGTAATCTGAAGGAGCAAGATCTGGTGAATACAGCGTGTGGGTTAATACTTTCCAGGCAATATCTTTTAACGTGTCTTTAACTGGTTTTGAAGTGTGTGATGGTGTGTCATCATGAAGCAAAATTACTTTGCCGTGTCTTCTGGCACATTCTGGTCGTTTCACGATCAAAGTGTGGTTCAAATTGATTCTTTGTTGTGGGTAGTGATCAGTATTAATGGTTTCACCTGGTTTTAGAAGCTCATAATACACCGCACCTTCCTGATCCCACCAAACTCAGAGCATTGTCTTCTTTCTGAAGCAATTTGGCCTTGTAGTCGATGTTGATGGTTGACCTAGATCAACCCATGATTTTGGGATTCTCAAAATAAATCCACTTTTCATCACCAGTCACAATTGGATACAAAAAAGACTTTCTTTCATGCCGTTGAAGCAACATTTTACTGATGACTTTTTGGTTTTCCATTTGTCTTTCGTTCAGTTGATGTGGCACCAATTTCCTTCCTTTAAAATCTTTCCCATTGCTTGTAAACGATCGAAAATTGTTTGCTGAGCAACGTTTAATCTTTCTGCAAGTTGTTTTTGAGTTTGACACGCATCTTCATCCAATTATGCTTGTAATTGTTGGTCTACAAACTTTTTCGGTTGACCTGGACGTTCTTTGTCTTTCACATTGAAATCATCACTTTTAAAGCATTTAAACCAGCGTTCACAAGTATCTTGAGATGGAGCATGTTCACCATAAGCTTCCAGAATTATATGATAACTTTCAGCAGCACTTTTCTTCAAAATGAAGTAATGAATTATAACTTCCCGCAAATGCTCTTTTTTTGGCATGAAATCTGACATTTTAAGTGTAAAAATATCTATGATGTTAACACCTTCAGCAAATTTGACATATGAAGCTTTGAAGCTTGTTGTCAATACAACAAATAGCATACATATCAAATCGCATATATATCAACATATGTGTAACTCCACCTATTGAAAAAAATCCATTATTAACTGGTACACCTAGTATGTGTCCTTATCCCTCCATTGCCCCACCTCACCCTCCCCCCCACCCCTGCTCATGCCCTCACCCGCCTGGCGTCTGTGTCCATTAGTTAGGCTTATATACATGCATATGTAGGAAATGGTTATAGGGTTAAGCCTCGGACTGACCTGCTGGCAAAGTCACAAACAAGTCCCAAGCTTGGAAGGGCACAGTCCTCTAAGCATAATTAAGCAAGCGAGTGCAAAGGGTTAAGCTTGATCCTGTAACTGATCCCTAGATCTTTCCTGGGTAGCTAGTGGGCTGTGGGAGGGGCAGCAAGTGCTGCCAAAACAAGTGAAACTTACAAGAACATTGACAATTGCCTTGTTTGTCCCTGATTATAAATAAAGCCTCAGCTTTGCAGTCTGGATCTGTTCTGTGGCCTCAGCCAGGCACAGAAAGATCCACCCAGGCTCCCAGCTTCATGAATCTATTTCTGCGTCTTGTTTTCTTTATTTCTATTATTTCTCAATCCCTGGCCACCTCCATTTAGAACCGGTTCGTTCATCTCTCTTTCCTCGCGGGACACGGAAAAGGGAGATCCCCGCCATGTTTGGCCCCCGCCGCATCAGGCCCCCGCATGCATACAAGTCCTTTGGTTGATCTCTTCCCTTTACCCCTACCCTCCCCTACCTTCCCTCTGAGGTTTGAGCATCTGATCAATGTTTCTCTGTCTCTGGATCTGTTTTGTTCATCAGTTTATGTTGTTCATTGTCCACATAGAGGTCTTATAGGCATCTCAAAACTAACATAACCAAAACAGAATTCCTGATTCTTCTCATGTTTTCCAAAATCTACTCCTTTCCCATCTTAACACACCATCAGCATCTTTCCAACAACTGCTCCAGCCAGAAACCTAGGAATTATTTTTGTTTGCTCTTTTTCCCTCAGCTTCTACATCCAATCCATATCAAATTTAATGCAGGACAGCATTAACAGTCTCAATTGTCCCCAGATATAAGCCACTGTCTCTAACCCAGGTGTTGTCAATAATAAATCTGATGCTTTGATCTGCATGTACTTGAATCCTGCATCTTGGTCCAAACTTGGGCTAGGAAAGGGGACTAAAGAAGCCATTTATTTAGGATTCAACACCACCACCACTCCACTCCAAGTATCTCCACAAAGTCTACTTTCCTGCCCTGTGTCTCTTCAACCTCCATGGCAGGAGCAATATAATTCTACCTATGACCTAGAACTGGACCTGATTCTGGAGCCTATTTAGCTGCAAAGAAGGAAAAATGTAAAGCACTATGACATAAACCATCCTTAATATTGTCTACCACCTGACCAAACATTGTAGTTCCAACGTCCTGTCTTTTCTTACACAGTCCTTGAAATAAACCCTGGCCCTGAATCTAGTGGAGACTGAGGACAACACAGGGTTCGTATATGGAACTCAGAAAGCCAAAACTTTGGACAACTTATGTTTGAGTGATACATAGAGATGGCCCGGCCCTTTTGAATGTTTTATTTGTTTTTTATGAAAATTCAACATTGTTCATCTCTAGATGATAAGTAAAATACCTTCTTTGTTCAAATGTACCATGGAGCCAAGGATTTGTTATTTGACAAGCTTTGTCTAAAATGGGAAATCCAGGTGATAGTACAAATTAATCTATACTTGATGAACCAATACTGGGAGAAAGTTCTGAGATTTTATCTCTATGAATTGTAGAGAGTGAGAATTTCTATTTTCTATGAATATGCCCAGTGAGCTCATATAATTCTGAAGGCAGCTGCTCCAAAAAGAAACTGTACAGTTCAAATCTGGGACACTGTAGTGGAAATCCCTCCCTGCATAACAAAGCAGGCAATCATAGAGATAAACAAAACTCAATGCATTATTCATACTTCTAATTCTGGATCATATACAACTATCATAAAAGCCAAGGATGCATTCAGTTTATATTAAAAGCAATTCAGACATCATATGCCTATTTATAAAATGCCATATCAGCTCTCAGATGCAATATAGAGAGTTCCAAAGTTTCATTTTATGTAAAGATGCTTTAAAATTTATTTTTCTAAACCTTGAAATGCACAGATCTTAAAATCACCATAATAATCCTCACATGCAATAACAACTTGGACTACTACACTCAAAGCTGGCCATCCCTTTTATTCATTAATTCTTGGTTCAAATGGAACTCCACCAAAGAAATAATGCATCCTGAATCCACTTACCAAATTACAGCCCTTCAAAAAACCAAAAGGAGCAGATATGCAATGTCCACTTGAAGAAAATATTTTTAATTACCAAATAACAGTTCTATTTCTTAAAAAAAAAAAAAAAAAGGAGAGGAAATCAGAGATTCTGAGATGTGTGCATGCTGATAAAGCATCCTAGACCCAGAGATTCACTATGTAAAAACAATAGAGTGGACTGAAAATGAGAAACTGGGACCACAGAAGCCTTTATCTTTGCGAAAACTGAAACATAAAGACATTTCCAAGAAAACTGGTCCTTGGGTTTTTAAAAAACGTGAATGAGATACACTATCATTAAGCGCTTGTAAAACTACATACCATTGTATCCCTGCTTAAATTTCTCTGTCGATATTCTCCAAGTGTGTCTGCAAATTTCTGGATTTTAGCTCCCCTGGAGAGCCACTTCTGAAAGAAAACACGGAAGTGACCTAGAGGCTGATATATCAGGAAAAGATATCATTTCCACGTGTATAGGTTTGGGGGAGGAGGGTTGTTTGTTTGTTAGTTTTTTGAAGGGGAGTGGATGTTGGATAGAAAAAAAACTACATTGGCTTGTTTTTATTATATGTATTCTTTCCCGGAAGCTGAAAATTATTTATTTACAAAATAGCTAGAAAGGAAGCCCCAACTGTGAGTCTTCCACTGCAGCTGAAGTAGGCAGCTTCACCATTGGCAAAGACAGAACAGAGAAACTGTAGCTAGCTTTCCCTTTTGCTTTACTTAAACTCTGAACCTAACTACTTTTTAAAAAGAAAATATATAAATAAGAGAGCTGGTATATTTTCCAGATCCCTCAGCCCATACAGAAATTTTCCAAACAAACAAGACCTAGTGTATTAAAGCAATAATCCTCCAACTGTCTCTCAGTTTTAAAGATTTTCTTATCTTCCCATGGAATTGATTTCATAATAACCACACTCCCGTTAGTAACCAGTTTATGCTTAGTGGCATTGGCTGCATCATGTTGCCTACAGCTCATCCACCCTGATCCTTTAAAGATACTTGAAAAAAACTAAAGTATGCCCTTCGTCAATCCCAGAAGCTGCTGCTGCAACAAGTCTGTAAACAGAAAGAAAAATAAACGGGAGCCATTCGATGTTATCAGAATGTAATAATACATACACAACCAAACCTTTTGCTTAAGCACCAGAAACTAAGGCAAACACAAGGTAGGAAGGAAGGAAATGCACACCATCACACTACACCCTTAACTGGACATACACTCCACAAAGTGTTCCTGCCAAACATGTGGCTCATGCTCTAGGGAGGCTTTCTGTGGGAGTTTTTCCATCCCTTCTTCTCCTCTCCCCAGTATTAAAGAGAGACTCTGCCAGCATACCATTAGAATTGAACTTACCTTCCTAGAAAACTGATTGTTTTCAGCTAATTCAATATCATCTGCACCTGATTTAAGCCCTCTTCTTATACTTGATTTCTGTTTCTAAAACAAAGGTGTTTCTGGAGCTTTGAGAAAAGTCTTAGAGGAATAAAATCTGCTTTTTGGTTTAAAGAGCAATAATGTTCTGTGATTCCATTCAACTGCACATAACAAAAATGGAGAAAAAAAAAAAGAAAGAAACAAAACCCAAAATAATAGTGGCTTTAAAAATCTAGAAATTCATTTCTTTCTCTCAGTCTGAATTAGTGTGGCAGCTGAGTGAGGCAGTCAAGAATCCACATTGTTTCTATATCTGCACGTCATTATCTCCGAATGTGGCCCTTGCTCTAACAGCCCAATGTGGAAACCATCACATATGTGTTTGAAATCAGCACAAGAAAGAAAATAAAAGATACTCTTTGACTCCCTTCACTTAAAGAGACTATCTTATGTGCAAAGGAGGTTGAGAAATTTTAACTGTAATATGCCAGCTAAAAACCAGGGCTTGTTTGCCTAAAAGGGAGAGAAGGATATTGAGAGGCATGCTACATTCTTCTCTCATTATTTTGTACTAGAGGCCTGATGCACGAAATTTGTGCAAGAGTAGGCCTTCCTCCCTGCCAGCTGCTGGCACCGGCTTCCCTCTGGCACCCAGGACCCGGGCTTCCCTAGCAGCCTGGGCTTCATCCCGAAGGTCTGTGATTCCAGAGCCTGAGTCCTTAACATGCAATGCCACTATTTCACAAAGAATTGCCGTCCATAAATCACAATCATGCTCAAGTCAGGTGAGATTGATGTCAGTAACCAATCTCCTATAGGACACCCAGTGTAAATAAATATCAACCTATCATAACAAGCAGTAACTGTGATGTTTTTAAATTATGAGCAGATACAGTGAGGACTGAAAATACAGTCGTAATGAAATAAAACTTATGACAAAGTTAACATTTTTTTCCTTTTTTATTAAATTTATTGGGCTGACATTGGTTAATATGATCATATAGGTTTCAGGTGTGGGTTTCTATGTTACAAGATCTACATATTGCACTGTGTGCCCACAACCCAAAGTCAAATCTTCTACCGTCACCATATAATAGAACCCCCTTCACTTACCCCCTTCCCTCTGGCAACCACCACACTGCTCTTTGAGAATCAATGGCAATGATTGTGCTGCACAACATGTGAGTTTTGAGTAGACACAAACATGCAGTCTACAGAACAGAAATTAGGATGTCGGCATCTTTGGGGAACCATTATCCTGCCTACAATAGGCACTACTCCCAGCAACCCAGGATGGCTTTCATAACTAAGGTTCTCTTCCACATGCAATTAGAAAAAAAAAATTAAAGCTTTATCAGAGGTTTATGGTCAGCTAAGAAGCAATTGCCTCAGCAGTGCCCACAGCCATGGAGGTCAACCCAGAGCTCAGACCTGTCGGTCACAGTATCTTTGCCACACAGTGAGGCTGGATGGTCTTGCTCCCATCCATAATGTGCTCCTACTCTGCTATTCAGAGAGAGAAGCAAAAATATGTCAGCCATCTTGGCCTGAATCAGTCATTATAGAAAGTCGATTAAACTATATTTCAATGAAGCAATCTCCAGGAGGGAAATTGTAGTGATACTAAAAAGTAAAGATAAAGTTATGCCTCTGATTTCAGCTTTATTACACTTTCCATTCTTGTTATTGCACTTTGTAAAGGAGGTTTTTAATCAACCTGAGTCTACTGGCTTCCTTGCAAACCAAACAAAACTGTTTTCCCTTGTAAAATCAAATCTAATAAAATTTCTTCATGAATCTGCTCTATGGGGGAAAAGTACTCCAGAGCCTTAAGAGAGTAAATGAATGTAACAGCCTAAGTTGAAGTTTGCAGTAGAAAATTATGGATTGCCTTTTGAGCACTAATCAATCAGGATGTAGTCCAGTGGTGACCTGGGGAAATGTCCAGCAATGGGGCAGTAGACGATGAAAAAGCAAAGAGTGTGAGTTAGGAATCTCAGAATGGAAATAAGAGATTAGAGTTATAAGTCTATATATGACCCAATGCAAATGGCCAATACTAAGGGTCATATTTCATTCATTTCATTCAATTAATTCAATTAATTAATTACCTACTATGTTCCAGCCTTGTTGCTAAACATATGATGGCATTCATCACTGGCTTTATGGAGCTCAGAGTTTGCTGATGTAGAGAAGCACACATCAAATAATTGAAGTAATGTACAATATCAGTATGGGTAAGATCTATGAAGGAAAGGTTCAGGCTGCTGTGATAGCATACGAAAGGAGAACCAAGCTTTGTCTGGGAGAGAGAGTATTTAGGCAAGAAAAATGAGCTTAGATTCAAAGGAAGAGTTGACATAAATGGGGAAAGTGGCTGGAAAAAGCATCCTAGCAGAGGGATCAAAATGTGCAAATACTGCATCTAAAGCATAGGACTGTTAACAGTGGGATGAGGCAGAATGGGAAAGCTTGCAATCTAGAAAGATATACATAGATAGGACTGAGGCAAGACCTGGGGAAGTGGGCCCAACTGTAGGAAACAGCATGATCTCCTCTGATGGCCAGAATACAGTAATCAGGGAGGTGGGATGAAGTTACTAAGTGGATGGAGCTCAAAACCGTGGAGTAGAAAGTATTCAATACTCAGAGAGACAGCAGCATCAGAAAAATATCAGATATTAGCAGAAGTCCCCATTCCCAGGCTTCTAGAAGAACTCCTTGAGCACATACTTGTTAAACTATATCACTGTTGGTTGAAGAGACAAAAACAGTGCTGGGAATGTGGGTGCTGATTCACTACAGTCATGGGGAGAATAGGGCGGGAGAGAAGCATTAGGGAACAGGTGAGTCTTTGGAAAATGAAGCATGGTGACTACCGTCTTAAAAATTATCAGATCATCATTGTTTTAGTCTGCTTGGACTGCCATAACAAAATACCATGGACTTGGTGGCTTGGACAACAGAAACTTATTTTCTCACAGTTCTAGAGGCTTGAAGTCTGAGATCAAGGTGTTGGCAGGTTTGACTTCTTCTGAGGCCTCTCTCCTTGGCTTGCAGATGATACTTCCTCACCGTGTCTTCACATGGTCTTTCCTCAGCGCTCAAGAATTCCAGCCCTAGCTGGTTTGGCTCAGTGGATAGAGCATCAGCCTGCAGACTGAAGGGTCCCAGGTTCAATTCCGGTCAAGGGCATGTACCTTGGTTGCGGGCACATCCCCGGTGGGGGGTGTGCAGGAGGCAGCTGATCGATGTTTCTCTCTCATCGATGTTTCTAGCTCTCTATCCCTCTCTCTTCCTCTCTGTAAAAAATCAATAAAATATATATAAAAAAAAGAAAAAGAATTCCAGCCCTAGCTGGTTTGGCTCAATGGATAGAGCGTCAGCCTGCAGACTGAAGGATTCCCGAGTTGGGAAGATATGTACACATGTAATACCTTAATCAATTAAAAAAAAAAAAGTAAACAAAAAAAAAAAAGAGCACATGCCTGGGTTTCAGGCTTGATCCCAAGTAGGGGGCGTGCAGAAGGCAACCAATCAATGATTCTCTCTCATCATTGATGTTTCTCTCCCTCTCCCTTCTTCTCTGAATTCAATAAAAATATTTTTTAAAAAAGAATTTCTTGTGTCTCTCTGTGTATCCTAATCTCCTCTTTAAGGACACCATTTGGAACAGATCAGGGCCCACACTAATGGCCTCATTTTAACTTAATTACCTCTTTAAAGGCCCTATCTCCAAATAGTCATATTCTGAGGTGAAGGGTTTGGGGGTTCAACATACAAATTTGGGGAGCACAATTCAGCCCTTAACAGTCATCACCAGAAGACAGTGTGGCAAATGGGGTATAGAAAAGCTAAAGTGATTGTATCAAATGTTGAATCTCTTTCAACTTCGTTGACTGATTATGATAACATAGTTTTTATATGACATGGAGTTCTTCACGTGTATGAAGCACATAGTACAGAGTAACCTCTCATTAAGATGTTGCTAGTAGGTGGGTTTTTTTTAATCCACCTACCTCCTTACTCAGATAAGAACAGTGTACCCAGAACAGAGCTTAGATATTCTGATTCCCACTGCATTCTTCCAACAAATGACATGCACACTCACTTGGTAAGAAACAATTACTAACACACTGCAGTTTTGCTAACAGATGACAGCAAAGGTGAACCAGGAAGGGAAGTGTTCTACAATACAATAAACCAGCCCATTCTTCCTCTATGGCTTCTGGGTTTTCCAGATTGCTTATAAGAGCCTCTGCCACTATAAGATGTTTTAAATATTCTTCTCTATTTCTAATACTTTAATAGTTGTGTTGTTTACATTATTATCTTGAAAAATGTGTGAGGAGTTTTAGACAGGGAAGTGACATGACCAGATAGCATAGTAGAGCACCATTCTGGCAAGGCAGGATTAAGGAAGATCAATTAGGAAGCTGTTGCAGTGTTCCAGGCACAAAGCGAGCAATGGTACTTAGTACCCTGGGGACAGTCAAAAAGGAGAGAAAGAAAGAAATTTCAAAGTCAGTAACAATTAGAATCAATTGAACTCAGTGATTATTAGGTAGGAGCAGGAGGAAGAGAAAAGTAAGATTTAATGATGACACTTAGGTTTTGTGTTTGTTTTGTTTTGTTTGGCAATAAAGAGCCATCATTCACACTGAAAGAATATAAGATAGGAGTGATTGGGGAGATTATATTATGGTTCAGGTTTAGACAAAGTTTGAAAAGAAGTAAAATGAGAACACCAACATGTGGAAAGAAAGCAAGAGGAATGGCAAAGTACCTTGAGGAGTGTGCATCAAAGAAAACAAGGAGCCACAAAAATAATGTGAAAGTCCGAAGTGTGATAATGGCATATGATTCTCAGCACAGGTCCTTTACATTCAACCTGCCATTATTTGAGTCAAACCTTTAAAATCAATATTGTCTCCATCATTGACAGTTTAGTAATCTCATTTTAAGTCCACTAAGCTAGCAAAGAGATAAGTCAGGAAAATCATCATTCTTATCAGGTGATAATGCCAAACACAGAATTCTACTCATTTTCTGCAAATATTTTAATATTGAAATACTGTCAATTCAGATGTCAAACTAAGAAAAACAAAGTTCAGAATACTGCTTTTCTGTACAGGCTGTCAGTAATCCTATATAATAAAGAGCTAATATGCTAATTAGACCGAACAGCAGGACGACTGCCCGAACGATGACCTTCCTGGTGAAGCCAGGGCTAGGGCCAAGGCAGCGGGGCTGCTGGGGCCAAGCCCTTTGCATGAATTCCACGCATCGGGCCTCTAGTAGATTATAATAACTGGGTAGAATTATACATTTTTAAATTTGTTTTCTAGCCTTTATTGTTTTGGGCACACATTCCAAATTAAACATGTTAGGTATTATCAGTAACTCCATTTAATACTAACCAAATGCAAATTGGATTAAATATACCTAAGAATGTTAAAGAACTGATTTGTTCATATGAAAACTCAGCTATCGCAAAGAAGTTCCTGTCATCATTTTGAAGCAACTGGTAATATTTTTCCCAGTAGAAAAAGTGTAATTTCAGCATTATAGCTCCCTTATCTAAAGTTCAAATATTTATTCTTTGTTCACTGATCTATATTCTTAGGTAATTTTTTATTTTAATCATGTCTCCACACAAAGTGATTATACATCTTGGGAATTGCAGAAGAGTTCAAGAAATTGTAAAAGAAAACATCAAAACATTTCTGGTGGATTTTTTTTTGGCCCAGGAAGTTTGGTAGATCTTTAAAATCTTTCAACTTTCTGGATTTACCTTAATCTCCTTGTTCTATGGGTCTTTTCATGTTTTCTTATCCCTTAGTTGACATTGTAAATCTGCTCTTTTTTTCAACTGTCTGCTGTTTTCTCTATTACTTTTTCTTTCAGAGAAAAACAGTTTAAAATACTTCTGCTGTCTGAACCTCCCTGTCTGAAGTTTGACAAGAAACAATAACTATGCTGTCTTTTGCTAGAGGGTTCAATATAAAACAAATAAAGGCAGACATCACATTACTTTTATAAAATGCTAGCAATGGAAGTTTTCCTTATACTTAATATTCAATAAAAGGAATAATGATTTTGACACATCTCTATATACAAGAAAAAACAAGCTGCCTTAATGCACAAAATATGTAATATTTCCCAATGTTCTTATTATCACATTTTATATTTTTTTAAGATACTAATGAGTGTTCGTGGAAGAATTATCTCTATTTTATTACCTATGTTTAATTTGTTTGTTTGACATACTTGGGGATTTATGAACCCACTGAAGAAAAGAGTTTGCAGAGAGTGTAAAACAGAAGGAAAGCATACTCAGGTTTATCTCATTTTCATTCATCCTCTCAATATTGTAGTTCCCTGTGATCAGCCTTCCACTCCTCTTCATTTTACAGTCTATGTGATCTCACCTGGTTCCATAGGTTAAATGAAACCTGTAAATATTAGTGCCCTTGGCAAGATCGAATCTAAAAACCCTCCCATTTCAAACTTCTAAAATACTGAGTAGAATGTACAAAAATAATTTTAAATGTATGAAACAAGGTAGAGAATAGAGAATGCCAGAAATGAAGAGGAAATGGAATAGCAGAGTGTAAGCAAGTGAGTTAATGATGCAGCTGCCTAGAAGTAAAAAAAATTTTAATCTCCAGTATGAGCCCTAAAAAGAAAGCCTCAAATATACAAATGAAAACATGGCAGAATAATGATAAGATATTAACACATCCACAATCATATAGGGAATTATTAATACATCTCTCTATGCAGCCAATAGATCAAGCAGACAAAAATTAGTACCGATATAAAAATATGAGTACATGATTAACAGGCTCTGTATGTATATTATTCTATACCTAACAGTTATTAAATACATATTTTAAATGAATAATTAATTTTTTATAAAAATTGAGAGAATACTAGCCTGAAACCAAATTTCCAAGAATACTGAAGGGACTATTTGATACAAACCAAATTATCTTTTCACATGCAGTAAAAATGGAATGCAATAAAAACTGCAAAAAACCCTCACATGATGAAAATGCAGTCATACTATGAAATACACTTAAAAAATCATGATGGAATATAAAATATTTAGAACTGAAAGCAATATATACTAAAAATAGTGGCATACATTGACATTTCTGGTAGTGTGGCAGATGAGAATTATTGAAACCGTACCGCTACATAATACTTTTACATGTTCAGAAGAAAATACTGAAAATAAAATAATTTTTCAAAGAAATTGATGAGCCTAAAAGAAATGAAAGAAAAAATATATAAAGACAGGTATAGAGCCAGGACATCAGTCCAGGAAAGTAAAGAAATACTGAAACCAGCAGCTATCTTAAGAGTATATATGTATAACTACCCAAAGGTAATCTAGAGTTTCCATGTGTGAGGCCCCAGACAACCCACAGCCTGATAGACACCACAGCAGATAAAGTTGGGATTCAGATGGACTATTCTCTCGGAGAGAAAAATAAGATGGAAGGTTAATTGGATAAAATAAAGTATAAAGGAAAATTCACTATGTGGGCCTAATTCTCCGTGGAGGCTTAAATAAACAAAGGAATAAAAAATAAATAAATAAAGGCTTCCCTTAGAATTCATGGCAAATGGTAGGCCCGCCTACAAATGCTTTAGGCCTAAACTTTGATATCCAGTGAGTCTAAAATTTACAAACTATATAATTGCATAAAAGTATTTAAGGTATGAATATTCCACAAAGTGTCAGTGTAACCACACCATACAAATGCTGATATGTAGAACTCATTTTATTCTGTTCTAAATATTTTCTAAGTTCCACTTGAGTTATTTGTAAGCATTTCTTAATCTTCAAACATAAGTAGTTTCTGACTATAATTTTATTTCAAATTCAACTGCACTGCCATCATTAATGTATCATAGCAATTCTTTAAAATTATAATCTAAAACAAGTTCAACTTCCATAAAAGGGTTCTGTTTGTGTACCCTCCAATCATTTGTACAGCATGCTATTATATATCATATACAACGAAGGTTTATCATGGAATGCAATGTTGGTTCAATATTAGAAAATTGTTCAAGTTAACACAAAATTAGTCTGAAGAAAAGAAGTAAAATAATTTCTTTAGGAAGTCATAAGAAACATTTAATAATTTTAAAGATATCTCTCAGAAAAATAAAATAAACTTCTGTAAGTTGATAAAGGTCATGTTATAAAAACCCATTGCATACATATTTAATGGAAAAACATATCATGAATTTCTTTTATTTTTAGGCATAATGCCTTATATCACCTAAACTGTATCTTTTCCATCTTCCCCATCTCAGTTAATAACTACTATTTGCCCAGTTACTCAAGCTGAAACTGTAACCACGAAGAAACCTTATTTTCTTTAATCTGGACTTTTCTTTTGATTTTTTTTCCTTTGACTCAAACTGACCTCACCTAACACCCTGACTCACCCACCTCCCTCTCCTTTGCTTAATCATTAAGCCCTCGGGACAATGAGTTTCTTCTGGTCAGCTTCCAGCATCTTAGAAATAAGGTCCTGGGTCTATTGACTATTGAGACAGAGTTTTCAATCAAACTAAACATAATATCTTGGCCTCAATCGTGTTTAGCTCCAAACCCAGGAAATTGGAATAATCCCACAGAACAAATCTTTGTGGAGGCTGACATCAGGACCAATTACAATGATCAATTACCCTCTACCCTAGCACCAATCAATCAATACCGACCATGATCCTAACTCTATTAGTCACCCCTATTAATGATTTTTTCTTTATATAATCTATCCCTGGAAGCCATTGGGGAGCAGGACTTTGAGCATGAGGTACCTGTGACTCTGGGCATGGCTCCATGTCCTTTAATAAATCCTTACTTTCTTGGCTACAAACTCCTGTTTGTGTCTTATTGGACTGTGATGTGCACAGGCAAATATACCCCTTCAATTCGGTAACAATTTTGATGTCCAAAGTGGGGCCTTCCCTTTGCCTGTGGATTCAGGGACCCCCAACCCAGGGCTTGCCACCAGGCCCCACCCAGTGTCTTTAAAGAGGAGACTGAACCTCAGCCCATGACAGGGTGCCACTGACCTATCACACTTTTGTTTGCAGCATAAAAAAACAAGGAATTGAAAAAACACACACACACAAGGAATTGAAAGGGCCTAAATTTGGAATTTTTGAAATTGAAGATGTCTTTTGGTAAGGTTTTGCAGGTGACAACCCCAGGAAAACCATCCTCTTCTAAAGCTCCGGGAAACCCCATGGGAACAGGGAGGGAAATGGTTCTTGAGAAACCTTAGTTTGTCTGGTCTCCTTTAACGGGGTTAATACAAAGGTTTTAGCACAGTGCTACCAAAGGCGAAATGGGGACAAATCAACTCCGTGTGCGCACCGCCCCCCCCCCCCTAAAATTAAAGGGCCCCAAGCAAGTCTGCTCTACTTACCCCAATGCAGAGAAACACAATAAGAAACCTGACCAGCAGTTGCTTGGGGCAATAGTCAGGCCAGTTAAATCTAGTTAAAGATTAATAACAGGCCAGGGTCCCTTGACTTAATCTCTCCTGGAGGCCCCAAAGCCCTTTTACTGCAGAGTGGGAAAAATGGTCAGGAGATAGAAAATAAAGATTTCCAGGACTCCTTGATATAGGAATTCCTGAACTGTTGTATCAAAACCCATTGGTGAAACCCTGACTTGGACTACAATTAAAGAATATAGAAATGTAAGGATTAATAAGATTAGAAATTTTGAACCATTTAAACAGGCTTTACGTTAAAGTTATGTCAACCTCAGTTGACTGCATCTCTTCTACCTGATTGTATTATAAAAAGAAGCATTGTGTCTCTTTGGGGAACTGGGACATGAAGCCTGTCAGTTCTTTCTTTCTTTTGTATATCAGAGGGAAAGACTTAGGAGGGTCTTTGTGCCCTCTTGGGTCCAAAGAATTGTTTAATACTGTCAGAAATATTTATTGTTTGTCCCAGCTGAAACCTGACAAGACATTTGAAAGGATTTAATAACTTTTTGATGAGATATTTGGCCAAAGTGAAAACTAATGTCAGAGCCTGATAGGATTTTCTATTTTGAGTTTCCTCCCCGAGCTGAAATAAAACTATATGCCTAGAGGGAAAGAAACAAATTAGAAATTACATAGTTAGACAGGTAGGTCAACCTATTCTGTCATTTAAGTTTCAACCCAAATTTTGAGAGCAGTTGTCCATATTTTACAAATCTTTATGAAACCAGAAATGCAGCCCAGAAGCAATTCAAGTCCACTTATCTTTATCATTCTTAATTTCTAAGATTGAAGAACAAAACAATGGGAGGCTGCGGTGTTTTTTGGAAGCACAAACTGCTTCGTAGACACCCAGATATCCTTACTAAGAACAAATACAGATCTTAAGTGCTTTCTCCACAAATATTAGTAAAACACAAACAAAAAAACCTTAGCCACCTGAACAGATCAATTTAAGTTATTTCAGCCGTTTCTTCGTAAATGAGTTTTGCTTTATGGTGCCTGTCTCATGGCTAAAAGACCTCTATGTATGTCTGTCTGTATGTTCACGGGTATTGTGTTTTTTTCTACCTCCAGATAACATTGTTAATTAAGAAGAAAAAATAGCTCTATTAAAGTGGCTTAAACAAAAAAAGCACTTCTATGAGAACTCTCAGAAATACAACAGAAATGAACCCACGTGATCTGGGAAAGTATTTGATATTAAAGCTGCTTCGAGTTTGGTTTGGTTTGGTTAAATTTTCATACCTTTAAAATCATCAGCATTAAATAATACTTATATTCTGCCTTGGTTTATTAGTTAAATAAGTTTATGTTATCTCTGTTGCAAATTGTCAGCATGAAAAATAACAGTATAATAAAATCTTTATAAGTAATCTAAGCTTAATTGTTAGGAGCAAATAAATTAAACAAATATGAATAGAATAAAAAGTTTCTTTTAGGTTAACTCTTTAGCAATAATTATATTGTACTAAAATGGTTTTATAAATCTCTTTGGTAACTTGAAACTTTAAAGTTTTAATATAATGGATAGTTATTAAATGTCTAGACTATTACTAAACATAGGTTTAGCTACTGTCTGCTTATTAGAGGTAAATTAAAGATATTAGGACCCATTAGTAAACATGTCTTATGCCACATTAAAAATTGTTGTATGAGGAAATATTTTTAAAAATTATTAAACGTGTTCATAAAAATATTAATTTAAATAATACTAATTGCTTACTTTTTAGTTGTCACTAAAATTGAGGTTTCTAAGAGTTAAGATTTCTCATTAAGATGGAAAGTATATGTTTTTAGTAATAAAATACATATATAATATGAAAATACATTTTTTGAAGTAATTAAAAGAATGAGATTTGTCCTAAAATAAGGATGGTTATTTCAGAATGAATAAGAAGGGACAAACTAAGAGAGACTAAGAAAGTGGTAGACAGTCTATAAAGAAAAATCTTGAGGAGATTTTATATATGATTAAGCTGAATAAGATTGTGATTTACTTAAGTAAATAAATTTAAATATCAAAAGTAAGCTGATGAAAAATAAGAGTCTGATTCTTTTTCTGCCTGTCAAAAAAAATAAAGTTATTTTGTATTTATTCTATTCCAGATTAGATATTATTGAATGTTTTCTGCCCAGAAAGCAAAGATTCTGCTTTATTAAAATAGTTTTCTATTGTCTTAATCAGGTCCTTGATTACTTAAAAAAAAAAAAACACTTTTCTTAAACCTAAGAACTAAAATTTTGCAACCTGCATTTTTTAAAAATATTTTTATTGATTTCAGAGAGGAGGGGAGAGGGAGAGAAAGATAGAAACATCAATGATGAGAGAGAATCATTGATCAGCTGCCTCCTGCACACCCCGCACTGGCGGGGACCAAACCCGAAACCCAGGCATGTGCCCTGACTGGTAATCGAACCATGACCTCCTGGTTCATAGGTAGATGCTCAACCACTGAACTATGCTGGTCAGGCCAAACCTGCATTTTTACTTGATACCTTTTTATTGCACTTTGGCTAAATTAACAATTTAATATTGTTTCTTAATTATTTATGAACTTTTCGGTCATATGTGTTAGACAAACTTCCAGGGTTCAGATTTTAGCAGGAGACCTTTTTCTTAACCCAGAAATGCCTCCGGGTTGTTCCAGTGGGCCCCTGGAACAACTCAAAGGATTTTTTTCCTCCTTGCAAGAGAGAGGTTTTGAACTATTTGGGCCCATTTTATATGTTTGAATTGCACGGAAAGCTTTGTCAATTAAGGCTATATAGTTGGGTTGTATTTGCTTGTATATATCCTTATTATTAAATGGATATTATATATTGGAGATTTTATTAAAATCTCCAGGAGTCTACAAAGTTCTGATACAATATTCATTTGTAATTTTTGTTATCTTAAAATGTTATGTCAGAGAAAAGCGAAGTTCTTTGTCAATTGTATTATAATCAGATCCATCACTATGTCATTTTAAGTTTTTTATCATTTATAGTCACTGTTTTACTCTGATGCTTTTGCAAGTATATTTCATCTTCAGAAAGACCCATAAAAGAACTATGACTTATTCTAAAACAGAGTTTTCTAAAAATAAACTTTAAGATCATATCTTCAAAATGGCTGAAGATTTATAAAACTCTAAGGAATAACTGGATTCATGAACTGCTGGCAAAGGATATAGATAGACAAGAATTACTTGTGTGAGACTGAATAAATTGAGAATAATAATTTTTATAGCTTTTTGTTTAAAATATTTCTAATTTTTTACCTGTTTTCTAAACATAAGGAAACTTCTTTTCTCTTAAACTACCCATGACTTAGAGCAATTTGGTAAATTATACCTTTATTAACAATATTAATACATTTATATTTTTCTCCCTACCTGATCCCTCTATAAGTTTGGAGACTCTGAATGATTATTATTATTTCTTGCATAAAATTGATAGAAATATGTTCCTTTTAACAGGACACAATGGACATTTGTTTATCACAAAAACTTTAACTGTAATATCATGTTTGAAAAAGACATGAGTAGCCCAGTCGGTGTGGCTCAGTGGTTGAGTGTTGACCAAGAACCAGGAGGTCATTGTTTGATTCCCCGTCAGGCCACATGCCTGGGTTGTGGGCTCTATCCTCTGTAGTGGGTGTGCGGGAGGCAGCCAATCAATGATTCTCTCTCATCATTGATGTTTCTATCTCTCTGTGACTCTCCCTTCCTCTCTGAAGTCAATAAAGAAATGGGAGTCAGGGGTGAGGGGAGAGAATACCTTTCCTGTCAAATCACTATCTCACTATCTTATTTTACTTCCCTCATAGCACTAATCATTATTCAAAATCACATCACTTATTGAGTTGTCTGCTTGTCTGTTGCCCACTTCTCCCACTAGCAGGTAGGCATTTTGGGAGCAGGACATTGATCTGTCTTGTTCACTGCTGAATCCCTCCCTGCACTTTACACATACTTGTCACACAAGGAAACTCAGTAAATATACGTATTTGAATTAAAAAAAGTGAATCTAACACAGTGCTATTCAAGTGTAATCTGCAGACCACAAAGTGCTTGTTACTGGTCTGCAATGCGATAAATACAGAAATTCAGAAACTTTGATAGCAAGTTCAGAAACAATTGATCAACATGTGCATGACCAATTTTTCAGTACTTTATTTTTATTATCTTATAAAAGCATTAATTGGCACCAAATTAGACATTTTAAATATGGTCCTTTATCTCAAATAGTAGTTTGAGAATGCTACTATAAAGAAGTACTTTCTGGAGTTGAAAGTAGCTTTCTCCATCTGTTTTTGCATTATTGCATTTACTTAATATTCAATCAAATGTTGAGTGCCTAATATGTGGCAGGCTCTGAGCTACATCCTAGGGATTAGAGATGGATAAGACCTACACCTTCTCCTTAAGAAGCTCATGGTCTCTTGAGGGAAATAAATCCACTACTGTTACAAAGCAGCAAGACAGCCGAAGCCAGTTTGGCTCAGTGGATAGAGTGTCGGCCTGTGGATCTAAGGGTCCCAGGTTCGATTCTGGTCAAGGGCATGGACCTTGGTTGTGGGCACATCTCCAGTAGGAGGTGTGCAGGAGGCAGCTAATCGATGTTTCTCTCTCATCAATGTTTCTAGCTCTTTATCCCTCTCCCTTCCTCTCTGTAAAAAATCAATAAAATATATTTTTTAAAAAAAAAAAAAAACAAAGCAGTAAGACAGAATTTTGTACCAAGGACCATGACAGGGACAGGATAGAGTACTTCTCCCTCCTTGAGAGGATGAGGGGAGACCTCCCAAGAGAGGTGATACTTAAAGGAGAAGAAAGTCACCAGATGAATAAAGGAAGAGGGATTCTAGGAAGTGGAAAGGCAAATGAAATGTCATAAAAACAGGGTGTACTCACAGAGTGCCAACAGCTACATGGGACTAGAATCCCTGATGTATGGGAATGAGGTGGGAAATAAGGTTTTTAAAAGCCTGTTTGTTTGTTTCGTTGTGCAAATATTTGTTGCCCTATCAGTTACTCTCAATGGGAGGATTAAAATTCTTTCCACATGGACCAAGTCAATGTTGGCCTTTGAAATGAGTGAAAATAACATGAGCCACTTCTGAGCAGATGCTTTAAAAGCTCTCATGGATTCACCCCAACCTCTTTCCCTCTGCCAGACCCTGCTGTGTCCCAGACAGTGTCTATCTGTCAGCTGAGGTCCTGGAATGGGGACTTGGGCAGCAAAGCTGCAGCCAATCCTCAATAAACATAAAATGAGAAAAGGAAATAAACCTTGAGTGTTATAAGCCACTGAAATTTATCCACACAGAGAAATGTAACCTAAGGTAATTGGCCCCGGAGACTAGTACATAGCCCCTCCTGGCAGATGGATGGAAGGAAAAACACAGAGCAGGGCTGTTGTCATGTCCCTTCATATATGTCACCCCCCAAGCCTAAGTTGCTGAACCCGCCCCCACCAACATCACAGCCTCTTAACTATGGGCCAAGTTCCTCAAATGACAGCCCCATTTTGAGTAGAGAAGTAGGAAAACACTGAACTCTAGGTTTTCTTAGCCTGCCCTGCTGTGTCTTGCCAAGTCAGACTAGGAGAATGCCACCCATGAGCCGAGGCATTCTAAATGAATCCTAAAACACAGCATTCCAGGATGATGGTATAACTGAGAAAATGAAGGGCAACATATTGTTAAAAAAAAAAAATACCTGTTATGCAGTTCCAAAGCTTTTTGCCAATATGTTGGCAAAATAAATAAGTGAAGAAAAAGCATGTCCTGAAAGATTAGTGGTGTACCAAGGAGAAGTCTTGAGACACCCAAATCTTTGAATTTCTGAATGGCATGCAAATTTTCATGTGATTTCTCCACATCTCTGGAAATGTGGTAGGTGTTGGTTTCCTTATTGACCATTAACATTGTCATTTTTCTGTATTGAATATAATAAAAACCCACTCTTCAATTTACAAATTCAAAATTTATGGTTTTATGATTTATTAAGCTCCCTCCCTGGTCCTCCAAGGGCAGCCATCCCTTGATGCTGTTCCCACACCCTTACCCCAGCGTTGGTGGTCAAATCCCCTCTGTCTACTAGTATTGGTCCTCTCCCTATTGGAGGGATGGTGGTACTGCCAGAAGAGCAAGAATGTCCACCAAACCCTCAGTCCTTCAGATTGATGAGGAAATCTTTGAGATAACAATATGCAGACCCATGGGTAACACCAGTTACCATCCTACTGAATATTAACCCTTTGAATCTATGTCCCTACAGACAGCTCTGAAAGGACCACTGGTGTGGGTGGGAAAGAATACCTGGCCAGGTGAACAAGGGTAGCACAGAGACTCTCCAGACCCTCTAAGAGTCCCTGGAAATGTCCTGCCTGCATTCTTTTCTCATGTCAAGTCTATACTGCAAGAGGATGTTCATGGTTACTCTATTCATGGGGTTCTCTTTAGGGCAAAATTTATATTTATAACTTAATATTGTCTATTATGTTGTGCTACATCAATTTCATCATAATATATGTATATAAATTACCTGTACATAACATATACAGCTACATTACATATATATGCATATATTATAGGTATACTTTTATAGATACTTAAGAAAAGAACAATTTTAATCAGGACTCTAAAGCTGTTCTATAAAACTATGATTGGCAGTATTAACAATGTAATAAAATCCATTCACAGCTCTCCATTCTGCTAAGGCTTTGACTTTTACAGCAATGTAATTGTTATTCGAGGATGGCAGCATCTTAATACCTAAAGATTATGTGTTTTCAGTTTTCCTATTTCTTTTATTCCTTCTCTGCACTAACTCCTGCATTTATTACTATCAGAAGGTAAACTGCCTTTTCTGAGCCAAGAAATAACAAGAATCTTCTCACAAGTTTAAAGTTGAAGGCAGAAAGATAACATCACAGACACCTGGAGAAAAAGCCAATTAACTTAAGGTAATGAGTGGAACCGGGTTGCAAAGACATTTCATGTTTATCAATTTCTTCATTAAATAAATTTTTATGTAAACTACTATTTGTACACAGGAGAAAATGCCATTTTCTTTAACAAGATAAAGAATTGCAATTGTGCCTAGAATCTTGAACCATATAACCAGAACCACTTAGAACCAAGGCCCAGAAACTGATTGCAAAATACAAAGAATTAATTCTTAATAATTATTTAGTGAGCATTACTGGTGTTTAGCACCCAGCAGGAGGATAAGTTTGTCAATAGTAATGATCATTCTTGTTCCAAATGAAATCCATTTACATCAAATAAATATGTATTTGTATCTATTTTAGGATTTTGGAATTAATATTGGTTTTTACCATTGTTTTCAAGTTTTTAAAAATAATTTCTAAGTTAAAATTCATAGATCACAAACTAAGGGAATAATTCTTTCTTCTTTCCTTTTAGTTTGTTCTACAAAAAGAGAGAGGGAGAGGGAGAAGAAAACATTTTAAAAAAGAAGAGAAGGGTAAGATAGAGAGGGGAGGGGAGGGGGTAAGGGGGAGGGAAGGGAGGTAGCACAGGCATTTTCATTGATAAGGTCCATACTTATGTCTCTCTATACATCTAAATAGCTCCTCACATGACACCATCGTGTCATTCAACATTCACTGAGTTTAGGGCAGCTATCTGGTGGGAAGGAGGACTTGGGAACTTGTCTTAAAGCCGTGTTTACATTGTGAACACACTGTTTCTCCTTAGGTCTTATGAACGCGTGGGATGGCTGGAATCATAGTGGGGTTTTAAACCCATCCCCCAGCTAGTCTTGACACTGCTATGCCTGCATGTCTTCCACCAGTCATGCATGACCCTAGTGTCTGAGACTACAATAGTGAACATTATTCCTCCTCCAATAACCTAGCAGGGGATGTGGGGAAATTAGCAAGTAATTATATTATAATGTAAAGATGGCCTGTAACAATAGTAGACCAATAGAAGAGACACCTAAACCAATCTGAGATTGAGGGTGCAAATGACTAAAGAATTTATATCTAAACCTAAATCTGAAGAATTAACTGTTAGTCTGCCATAGAGAAGGAAATTTTAAAAATAACATCTGAAGAACAAAACCAGGAGGAAGAGTCAAAACATGGCATGACAAGTTTGTAGTGATCATGTCAATTCAGATCCTCATGCACCACACCGGAGATGCCTCCTCTATCATAAGGGAGACTGTACCTTGACAATATCTAAAAGTGGAAGAGTCATTTCTCTTCTTGAGAGGAGATCCAGTTCCTATCTTTGGACCTGAAAAGTGTCACAGGGTTAGATAGGGTCCTGAGGGTCCCTGTGGTAGTGTCATAGAAAGACCAGGACCAGGACTTGAGAGCCATAATCCAGTGCTGCCATTTAGTAGCTGTGTGACCAGAGCAAGTTACTAAACCTCTCTGGGCTTCAGCTCCCTCAACAAATATCACCTCCAGAGTTATATTGAGATTAAGTGAAATTGTGCATGTAAAACGTAGTGTGTGCCCTGCTCTTAGTAGGTGCTCAGTATTGTTTCTGCTTTCCCCATCTCATCTCTTCCATCTTCCATGCAAGTGATCTCTGAGAAAAAAATGCTTAGCTTCCCATGCACTTCACACACACACACACACACACACACACGCATGCACACTCATCCCCAGCTCAGTTTCTATCCAAGGAGAATTCCTCAATAATCCTACACAGTGTTGCTCTCAATCATTTCTACCGGGGCCACATGTCCAGGAATATGAGAAACATCTAAACTGCCTCTATATCACCTTTTTCTGTTGACAGTCCCGACGCAGGAAGCGATAGACGTGAAGTTTGGCACAGGCCGTGCCAGGAAATGCAATCTGTCCTGTCCACACTACAGCTACCTCTCTGATCTTCACTAAAAGAGAAAAAAAGTCAACATGCTCCCACTTTTTTTTTTTTTTTTGGTGTTTTTCAAATGAAGGACATTTATAAAGTTCTACTATCTAAAAATATCTGAGCAAACTTATCAAACATCCAAATCTGAAAGAACGTAAAAATCTGAGTTTTTCAAACACATTAAAATCTATTGGTCCCAGGGATAGTTTCACCAACCCCTCCTCATCATAAATTATATATGGTCTGCTGCTTCAAAGTCTTTTTAGCTTTAGCACAACATTTCTTTCCTTTAAAAATGCAACAGATCAAAGGAGAGTTGGAAATATCATCTGAGGCTATATAAGACAAAAGAGATGCTGCTTAAGAACTAAAAGTGCGCTCAACCAAAAGAGAGAATGTAAACCTTCAGGGTATGAGCTAGGGAAACCCTATGAATCTCACCAGGAAACCAAATAATAAGCGAGCGAAGTTAATAATGAATGAACAAATAGATCCGAATTGGATACTCTAAACCCTACAAAAGCAAAAGCCCTCTTCCTGTCTGCTCTGACTTTGGCTCTGTTTCTTTTTTTTTTTTTTAATCAAGGGCAGTGTATATCCTAGGCTAACCCTAAAAAATTCATGGTCTTCAGACATTTCACTCTAGAATTTAAGAGGCATGACTCAGGATAAAGGGGTTAGATTTTTAAAAATTAAGAGTTTATCCAAAAGCATACTTCAGTTTAGGACTTGAGTTTTTCTGCAGCAGGATGACATCCCAGAGGACAGAGTAGAACAGAGCATACTCTCAGCCAAGAAAGAGCTAAGTCGACCACCTGTTGTTTATACCCAAACATGTAAATATTATAGTTGCTGTTGCTAAAGCCCTACACAGTCTGGCAGTTGATCACCCACCCATGTTTGGGGAAATTGTGATAGAACATCATTTTTTCCAGGGAGAAGAGTGTAGCATCCATGGTAATAACTCCTTAGTAAATCCATACTTGGAAAAGCCCATCAACAATCCTTCAAAGTTATGAAGCATTTATAAATATCCTTATTTTCAGATGAAGAAAATTGAACCTTGGAGGTTAAAGAACTTGCTTACGGCCACATCCCTTAATCCAGTAAGTGACAGATTTAGATCTTGAACCATAATCTTTGACCCCAAAACTTTGGAACTTGTCCTCACACTTGTCAACCCTCCCTACACTGTACATTTAAACCTGATTAAGCAATCAGACATAGCTTGAATAAAAATGTATATCAAATATATTAAGCTTCTGTTCACTAAAATACAGAGTGTGAGCATTGTATACTACCATTAATAGCTTATTAGTATAAAACATCTCAGCCTGCCCTACTTACCAATAGATTATGCTGGTATAATATGTTAATAGCCTTGTTTTGTAAATTGGGCAACTGAATCTCTGAGAGTTCATCTTGTCCAAGTCACACAGCTAGCGTGTGGCAAGTGCAGGACTAAATCCAGGCTTTCTCAGTTCAAGAGGGGCTTCACTTCCTACCTTTTCAGAGTGTCACAGCACAAAGTTTAGGAAATAGTTCCTCTATTTACAATCTATTTACAATGGCCAACTATAATGCTCCAACTATATTCATAATGCTCCAACTATATTCTTAGGGAAGGAAGGTCTATCAGTAGTTGAGCTCTCCCTGGAGTCAGCACCAAGTGTATATAATCATCTGGCTGTCTCAGAAACCTTACTCGTGATTAGATGTCCTGTGACAAATGAACCATCTATTGCTTGCAGCAACTCTCTAGCCTGCCCTGAACTTGTGATCCATCTGTTCTGGCGGATGATACTTACCATTCTCTTTCATCGCTGCCCTGCGGTCTACCATAGCCCTTAAGGAATGCTTCCTCCCAAATGTGGGCCTCTCCTCTCTGATTCTTAAACTTGCTCCTCGACTTTAAGTTCCCACATAAACTCCTCATTCTCAGCATCTTCACCAGGTCTGCAGAGCTTCTGACACCCAGCTCCTAGCATCTCCTGATCTTTCTTCTATGTGACAGAAAAGCAAAAAGAAAGAACCAAGTCTGCAGACATCTTGGCTTAAGCAACTGAAACTTCTTCAGACTTCTTCCCCATTTACTAGTACACAGCATTAATTTTCCATTTGATTCTCAGGAAAATGAAACATCTCTCCTTCAACATCTAAAGTTGTTATTTATGCCATCAAACAACAAACAAGTTCACCTACAGGTCAGCAAAATCACCTTAATGAATCTGTAGCAATATAACACTTTGCAAATTGCCTCAGTAAGAGTTTTTTTCCAAATTGATAATACTTTATATTCATTAAGGTATAGACCAGAACATTTCAGACAAAATTTTCACAAGATTTGGAATAGAAATTTGACATCAGGTTCTACAAATCTGTGATATTCCTTATTCATTCTTTCTCACATTTATCTGGAATGCATAATATGAGGAAGAACCATTGGCTGGCTTTCTTTCTCTTTTGACTCAGTTTCTATGACAATTACTCTATAGACTTCTTTCACCTTCGAAACATTCACTTTAAAATGGTAGTATGTCTTTTCTCTATTTACTGATATCCAAAGGAGACTTTGTTGTTGTTGTTGTTAATCTTCACTTCAGGACAGTTTCCCATTGACTTTTTTTTTTTTTTTTTTTTAGAGACAGTGGAAAGGAGAGGGAGGGAGAGATAGAAACATCAATGATGAGAGAGAATAATTGATTGGCTGCCTCCTGCACACCCTTTACTGGGGATTAAGCCCACAACCCAAGCATGTGCCCTTGACTGGAATCGTACCCAGGACCCTTCAGTCCACAGGTTAATGCTCTATCCACTGAGACAAACCAGCTAGGGCACAGAAACTTTTTTTAATGTTCTACATTCTTCCCTGTATCTGTCTGCAGACCCTTTAGTATCCCATTAGCCCAGATTATTACTAAATAGCTATCAATTTCATGACCAAGCAATGTGAATCTATACTGCCCCATGAAATCTTTGATTTTAAAATCTGTCTGAAAAAAAGAAAAAAGAAAAAGCAGACAAAACATGCTAATAAATGGAAGCACAGATTCATGGGAGAAGTTAAGGGCAGAGATAAAAATCAAAATAAAACTAATTTAATTTGTTCATTTTCTCACAGTTTCCAAGTCTTGTCTTCCATATCCTGTAACTTCTTTCTTCAACATAAAAGACTTTTTAAAGTCCAATCTTTCAAGTGTTCCCACGGACATTACTCCACAAATACTTGGGTAGAAATATATGGTTTGCTTTTAACTTTCTTGCAAATAAGATTTCAAGAATTTTTTTGCACTCCAGACTCCCTTCTAAAAAACTAATCTTCAAAAGCTCCCAAAGGGTTTCATCATGAAAGTGCCAGATCTTCCTTTATTTAGGTGAAACTCACAAGAGTTACAAACATCAAGGATCTAATCATTTTCAGTTTTCCCCCAAGTGGAATGTTTGGGGGGAAAAAAAACAAACCTCTTAATGGGGAAAAATGTTTTTAAATATAAATTTTAAAATGTATCCTTTTTCATTAACTTTAAAAATGGGTTTTTCAAGGACAATCTAGTTTTCTAAAAATTCAATGAAATTCATATCATCACACATTACTGGTGTCATGCTAAAAATTTCTAACCACTTATTATATACTAACCCACTTCATCCTCACAAATCTATAAATCATACAGTCGATGAAACTGAGGTAAAGGTAATGAACTTGCCTAAGGTCACACAGCTAGAAAGATGGAGAAACAGGATTTAAACATAGGCTGCCTGGTTCCCAGGCCTGGGCTTTTAACTATGATGATGCTAACTTCTAGGAAAGTCATTTAGAAAATGATAGTGAGATAAGAATACACAATTATTGATATATATATTTATGAGGATGTTTATCTCAGAATCATACATAACAGTAAAAAACAGAAACAATATAAACATGCAGCAATAGGACAACAAATTGTGATATTCCCACTTTAGCAATATTAAGCAGTCTTTGAAAATGATATTTTTGGATGCAGAGTAGCAACATGAAAAAAGTTACAGAAAACAGTGATAGAATTCTATTTTTACACTGATAAGAATAACAAATTATGTTTATAAAAAATAAGTTGAGAAAGAACCAAGATGGCGGTATAGGTAAACACCTATACTTGCTGCCTCTCACAGCCACATCAAAATTACAACTAAAAGGCAGAACAACTACCACCCAGAACCACGGGAAAGCTGGCTGAGTGGAAGTTCCACAACTAGAGAGGTGAAGAATGTGCAGTGAGACTGGTAAGAGGTGTGGAGGCACGGAAAGTGCTGGCACTTGGATGTGCTGCTCTTTTATTTTTTATTTTTTAAAACATATTTTATTGATTTTTTACAGAGAGGAAGGGAGAGGGATAGAGAGTTAGAAACCTTGATGAGAGAGAAACATTGATCAGCTGCCTCCTGCACACCTCCTACTGGGGATGTCCCCGCAACCAAGGTCCATGCCCTTTATCGGAATCGAACCTGGGACCCTTCAATCCACAGGCTGATGCTCTATCCACTGAGTCAAACCGGTTAGGGCGGATGTGCTGCTCTTTTAATCAGGAGGGAGATATAAGCTCCTGCTTGCTCTGAACTCCAGTTCCGGCAAGACTCTGGGGGACCCAGGCACATACAGGGAGATACTGGATTGTCTGGCATCGGGACAGGAACAGGAGGGCGGCTTTCTCACAGAGGTGCTCACAGTGATCATTGTTCCTGCACAGCTGAAGCTCGGAGACCCAGGGACCTCTCTGGTGCAGGTCTGACTGGCAGCCATTGCTATTTGCTCTGGCCTGGTGATTCCCAGAGACCCCGCCTCACCCAATTTACAAACCCACCCAAGATGTATACATTGGTTTTTGCATATGAATGGCCTGTCTTTTCTCCACCTAAAACCTGTCAAACTGCAGCTGGGTCAGAGAGCCCCAGAGCTTCCAAAAGAAGGCCCAAGGCCTGGCAGCAACATCCTGCCTTGCATCACAGCTGAGCCTCATCTGAGCACTTCCAAACCCCATACAAAGAGCAGGAATCTGCAGATGTCTCTGTAGCTCCTGCTGGGTGGCCCCAGACAGTGGCTGACCTTGCACCACCTTGGAGATCCAAGAGCCAGGGTACCCAGTGGTCAGAGTGAGACCATACTGGATTACAACTCTTCACATCCATAAGAGACACACTCAAAGGGCAGACTCAGTGAGCACCAAAGCCCCACTGAAGCAAGTCCTGCCCTGTAAGGGTGTCTCCTGCGCAACAGATCTTTCAGTGTAGACACAACTGGTCATCACAGCCAACTGGCCTGGAGGTCAATTCCTCCAAGTGATACCAACAGCAATCAAGGGTTAACTACAACAAGACTGTGCAAACAGCCCACAAAGGGGTGCACCAAGAGCGTCCACCTCAGGTGACTGGGGAGGCTGAGCCACTGGGCTCTATAAGACACCTACCACACAAGGCCACTCTATCAACTCAAGGAAACTTAGCAGCTAGCAGCTACCTAGTACATAGAAACAAACACAGGGAAGCAGCCAAAATGTGGAGACAAAGAAACAAGTCACAAATGAAAGAAATGGATGAAAGCAAAATACTGGACATGGAGTTCAAAACTACGGTTATACGGTTACTCAAGAATCTTCTAGAAACCTCCAAGAAATTTAGTGAGACCCTCAAGGATATGAAAGAGGACCAAGCATACACTGACTGAAATAAAGAATAATATACAAAGATTCAATAGCAGACTAGAGGATCACAAGAATCAAGTCAAAGATTTGAAATTCAAAGAAGCAAAAAACACCCAACAGAAAAAGCAAAAAGTAAAAAGAATCTAAAATTATGAAGATAGTGTAAGGAACCTCTGGGACAACTTCAAGCATACCAACATCAGAATTATGGGGGTGCCAAAAGAAGAGAAAGAGCAAGATATTGAAAACCTATTTGAAGAAATAATGACAGAAAACTTCCCCTACCTCGTGAAAGAAATAGACATACAAGTCCAGGAAGCGCAGAGAACCCCAAACAAAGGAATGCAAAGAGGACCACACCAAGACACATTATAATTAAAATGCTAAGAGCAAAAGGCAAAGAGAGAATATTAAAAGCAGCAAGAGAAAAACAGTTAGTTACCTACAAGAGAGTACCCATATGACTGTCAGCTGATTTCTCAACAGAAACTATACAGGCCAGAAGGGAGTGGCAAGAAATATACAAAGTGATGAATAGCAAGAACCTACAACTAAGATTACTCTACCCAGCAAAGCTATCATTTAGAATTGAAGGTCAGATAAAAATCTTCACAGACAAGAAAAAGCTAAAGGAGTTCATCACCACCAAACCAGTATTATATGAAATGCTGAAGGGTATTCTCTAAGAAGAGGAAGAAGAAGAAAAAGATAAAGATAATAAATTATGAACAACAAAGTGACAACAAATACATATCTATCAACAAGTGAACCTAAAAATCAAATGAATAAAAAACCTGATGAACAGAACAGACTGGTGAATGTAATAGAATCAGGGGCATGGAAAGGGAGCAGACTGACAATTTGCAGGGTGGGGGGGGTGGGGGGGGTTGTGGGGGGTGCAGGAAGAGATTGGACAAAGAGTTTACACCTATGGAAGAAGTCAGTGGGCGGGGGGGAGGGAGGCCTGGAGTGGGGTGAGGACTGGGTGGAGGGGAGCTATGTGGGGAAAAAAGAGGAACATTTGTAATAATCTGAACAATAAAGATTTAAAAATTTAAAAAAAGAAAAGCAAAAAGAAAAAGAAGTTGAAAGCTTTTTAACTGACATAATGTGTGTTAAATGAAAATCTGTTATTTGTTTCTACTTCCTATATGGCAACTAATAGCTCACTTCACAGAAATATTGCATTTCTGAAAACCTATTATAAAACACATATTGAATCTTCTCATATGCATAAAATGAAGTGATTTCAATAGTAAACAGGAAACAAATAATCTAAGAAAATCTTGAGTCCAAATGTACTTTTTTAATCTTCCTATGAATATGGCATTTTTGATGAAAGTATAATAGACAACTCTTCAGATGGCACCTGACATGGTTTATCATGAGCTGATAAAATATTTAAACCCTTAAACCACGCAAATCTCCAATCTAATAATTCATGCTTTTAAAGGTTTAGAAAATCCCAGGAAGTGTAGAAGGTTCTGAAATTTGGCTTTTTAACCCAAAGAATCAAATGAGAGGCTTGTGAGACAAATGAGAGTAACTTTGTTTTTCTGCTTTTCAGCAAGGTATTAAGAGGCCAGGCATTCTCACAGTTTGCAGAGATCAAATATTAATAATAAGAAGAAGGCCCACATTCGTCTGATGTAGAAATGGGTAGAAAGTCTATAAATCTTTATATCCCTGCTCCATTTCCATTTTCTGACAAGCTGACTGGTTGGAGGGCAATCCCCCAGAGCAGCTACACTGATAAAATGAAAAAAAGTAGTTGCTTTCATTTATTTACTAATTTTGCCATGGGGATTTCCTGCAAGCATGTGTAATAACTTCATAAGCAAATTATTCTCTACATCTTATTTCAATTTCATCTAAAAAAAATTCCACAGAGGAGTTTTTTCCTGTTATCCTACATCCTAAAACTGCAAAATGGTGAAACGTTCATCCATTTCTGGTGGACTTCTTATCTTTTATCTTTTGCAAGACAAAGGCTCTTTGTTCTGACAGAAGTGACTTAAAAATTGTTGGCAAAATTGCAAATAAGATTCAGACCAACTAGTTGTAAACTAAATAGCCAGATGATATAATGTGTTATTAAGTATTTATGAAGTAATCTGGGAGAATATGCAGCTGCTCCCCTGCTCCTTAATAGATGTAAGAGCTCCCAGTATATTTCACTGATTGATTACATGAATTTCCTTATTACAGTGATATATTAGAAAACAAGTCTTTAATCATCTGATGCCTTTTCTCTGTAAGACTATCTTTCTAGAATAAAAGGGGTATTTGTTCTCATACCAATAGCAGAAATAGCACTATTATTCAAGAGAAATTCTAAATAAAAAGATATTCAAAGATAGATTGTATTCTAGAATCACTTAATTGAAGTTGCATCATTAAGTTCTTTGTTTTAAATGAGTCATGTTGTCAATAAGTCACAATAGGTAAGTTAAACATCCAGGTATTCCTTAATATGTGGGGAATATATCTTTGGGTTTTTCCACCAAAATATCAGCTTGTTTTTCCTGACATAATGTATAAGGTCAAATAAATGAATAGAATTACATAATGCTCCCAGATAAATTTGAAGTTGAGAATATGTCCAAAACATGTAAGCCCAAAACTGAACAGTCTTGGAAAGTTCCAGTGACTATAAATAGAATTTCTAAATTAGAAATGTCATTTCAATCTTTTCTTCCACCTCACTGCTGTGACTCTTATAATTGCTCTTGTTGCCTCAATTTCCTTTAGTACAGTGTGACCACTTCCTAGGATTACTGGGTACTGTGTGATATTTTTCAGTTACATTCAGTAGCATCATATAAGAATTATCTGCTATGGAATGAAGCATATTCATAATATAAA